>NC_041737.1:39724216-40029353 GCF_004115215.2 Ornithorhynchus anatinus | reverse complement strand
GTTACTGTACTGCTGCTGTATTCTAGCTCCTCTCTGGACTGTAACCTCACTGTGGGCAACAGATATTTCTACCAATTCTAATATATTGTATCCACGCAAGTACTTCGGGCAGTGCTCTGCCCAAAGTGCTCAATAAATATCATTGGAGCAGAGGAATAGAGCCAGGGAGACCCAATATCGACACAAGTTACTTGTCATTTCACAAAACATCCAGGGGCCAGTTTGATGCTCAGAGACAGGTCCCAGCAGTATCAAAGTACAATCTTTCATTTGCTGGGACAATTTACAATCACTTTGCCACTTTGATGGTTGTGAAGAAACACATTATGAATAAATGGTTGCAGAATTCCCTGACTGCCCATCAGAAAGGCTGCCCAAACTCAGATCCTAGGCACAGCTGTTCTTTGACTTTTAATAAGTTATTTCCATATTACTTCCATCCAATAAAACCTGATATCCCATTCAAAGTATTAACCAAAAAGTTAGCTTTGGCCTAACTAAGATTTACAACTCCTTTGGCCCAATATCTAGAGTCAGATATTGGATGAGAAAAGAAAAAAAAAAGGAACCAACTCCTTTTTCCATTGCTCTCCTGGCCCTGTGAGGATGAATTACTGAGATTTAACATCTTGATAATAACTGATCCATCCATCAATCAATTGGTAGCATTTATTGATTCAGTGTTCAGGGCCCTGTACTAAGCACTTAGAGAACTACAATAAAATGATTAAACAGGATCCCTGCTCTCCAGGAGCTATCAATCTAGTGGGGGAGACAGATCCTTAAACAAATTAAGGTAGGGGCGGCAATAGAATAAAAAAAACATACACATAAGAGCTATGGGGGATGTAGTAACTAGAGTGCTTTGGTGGCATGGCATGGCTGAATTGGCAGTCGTTGGGGATGTATAAAATGAGGAGATCAGAGGTTGCTCAGCGAATGTCTCCTGGAGGAGAAGTGCTAGGGCATGGGCTTGGATTCTAATCTTGGCTCTGCCACTTGTGTGCTGTGTGACCTTGTGCAAGTCAGTTGACTTATCGGTGCCTCAGTCATCTCATCTGTAAAATGGGGATTAAGACTGTGAGCCCCACAGACTGTATTCAACCTGATTAGCTCATCTCTATCCCAGTGTTAGTACAGTGTTTGGCACAAAGTAAGTGCTTAACAAATGCCATTAAAAAATGTGATCTCAGAAGGGCTCTGAAGGAGGGGAAAGCTGTAGTCTGTTAGATGTGAAGCAGGAAAGGGTTTCAGATAGGGTGCAGGACACGAATATAAGATCAGTAGTGGGAGAGGAGAGCATAACACCAGATAATTTTGCTTAAAAGGCACCAAAAGTGCAAGCTGGGGTGCAGTAGGAGAGGATTGGCTAATTAAGAGGGAGACAACTGATTGAATGTCAGGAGATTCTGCTTGATCAGAATCATTTGAGGCTTTCAAGGAGTGAGGAGAAGGGTGCAAAAGGATATTGTAAGCAGAGTGAAATGCAAATTGGAGAAGGGAGAGACTGAAGGCAGGGAGATCAGTGAGGAGGCTGATGCAGCAGTCAAGCAGGGATATGAACAATGTGGCCCTTTAGATGAAGAGAAAGCTACCGATTCTGGAAATGCTGTGGTGGAAGAACCAAAAGAATTTGGCAACAGATTAGGTTGTGGGTTTGAGAAACAAGGGAGGACTGCTGTAGGATTAGAACAGAATAGAAGAAGTTTGGCAAGGAAGAAGTCATTGGTGACCATGACGAGTACAGTCTCAGTGGGCAAAACATGACTGTAGACTTCCAATAACTGTGGTGTTTGTTAAGGGTTTACTATGTGCCAAACACTGGGCTAAACACTGGGGTAGATACAAAATTATCAGGTCGGACAGTCCCTGACTTGCATGGGGCATCATAGTTTCAGTAGGAGATCATAATGGGAATTCAAGGAAGGGTAGAGGAGACAGAGAGTGTACACAGCCTATGTGAGAAGTTTGAACAAGAATGGGAGGGGGCAGATAGGGCAATAACTGGGTGGTTTAGTGGGGGTCCAGATAGGATAGGAGAGACACAGATAGGATTTAAGTCACCATCAGAGAGCGAGTGGTTAAAGATGAAAGGCAGGAAAGGAAAAAGGATGATAGGGTTTGGTGGATTTTAAGGTGTAGGTGGATGGGGTCAATTTTCAAAAGCAGGTGAAAGCTCTCCTCCTGAGAGATAGTCAAGAAGGACGAAAGAGCAGTTAGGGGGGTGGGAGGGGGCTGGTGAGGTGAGGAGATTTGGGGAAGCTATGCCAATGGTTCCAGTTTTGTCAACAGAATGGAGGGTACAATTATAAAGGTTGAGATATCGGGTGGGGAGCACTTGGATACAGGAGGGATTTAAAGGTCTGGATTAGTAAGTAGGGACATGGGAGTCAGTCAGAGAGTGGTACTGAGAGAAGAGAGGACAGAACTAGAACAGGCAAGGATGAATTTAAATTGGCAGAAGTCAGCCTGGTGCCTAGATTTTTATCAGCAGCTTTCCACAGCATGAAAAAGGAGTGTACGGAACACCTTGGGGAGGTGGTCCAGGCCTGGGGGTTTGGTGGTACAAGATTGACCGAGGCACAGGGGGCAGGGGGATTTGAGTTGGGTGGAGGTGTGGATTAGGAGGAGGTTGGGAAATAGGACATGATGGCCTGGGATAAATGGAAAGGGGTCTAGAGATCGGATCTCTGTGGGGAGAGAGAGGTCTGGTGGAAATTCACTTCATAGGCCTAAGATATCAGTTGGTTCAGGGATCTAGTCGACAGTGGGCCAACGGAGAGAAACTTATGGATGTAGAAGGGAAAGTTAGGGTGTCCAAGAAGGCAATCAGCACATGGTTTATCCAAATATCCTTGTGCCACTGTCAGAGATAGACTCCTGGGCTGGTTGGGAGATCAGTCTGACTCAAGAATGACATTACTCTTTGACTGATGATTTTGTCATATTTATACCAAGAAGGTACCTGGCAATTCTTAAAATGACATTCCACTGGACATTAGGGTACATATCACTAGGCTACTTGGCTACCCCAGCAAAGGCAGCTGGTTTCTTGAATCTGAACTAAATTAATGGAAATTCCTTACCTTAGGCTTTAAAGCACTCAATCACCTTGCACCCCTCCACCCTTTCCCACACCACCTAACCTTCCTGCTCTCCTACTACATCCCAGCCTGCATACTTCAATCTAATGCCAACCTACTCACTGTACCTCAGTCTCATGTATCTCGTCACCCAACCCCTGCCCACCTCCTAGGTCTGGCCTGGAACTCCCTTCTGCTGCACACCCAACAGGCAATCACTTTCCCCCCCCGCTCAAAGCCTTATTAAAAGCAACATCTCTTCCAAGAGGCCTTCTCCCACTAAACCCTCATTTCCTCTTCTCCCAATCCCTTCACTATTGCCCTTGCACTGCGATTTGCACCCTTTATTCACCCCTCCCTCAGCCCCATAGCACTTATGTACACATCCACAATACATTTTTATTAATGTGTATCTCCCCCTCTGGATTTTAAGCTCACCGAGGGCAGCGAACATGTCTACCGACTCTGTTATACTGTATTCTCCCAAGCACTTAATACAGTGCTCTGCACATAGTAAGCACTCAGTAAATACGAGTGACTGATTGATTGGTCTGATTTAAAAGACCGGGTCAGTTCAGGTTGCTGTTCAAGTGAGAGTATTCTCAAACACCAGGTGAAAGATCCCAACTGGGAACACTGGGATATCCATCACTTCTTTGCCTTCTCTAGCAGCAGTGACTCTTCCTGGGACCCTGGATTATTCACAGCTGCAAAAGGTTGGGTAGGTTTTACGTGTGTCAGAGGAAGCAGCATGACCTAATGGATAGAGCATGGTCCTGGGACTTAGAAGGACCTGGGTTCTAATCCCAGCTCTGCCACTTATCTGCTGTGTGACATTGGGTGAGTCACTCAACTTCTCTGTGGTTCACTTACCTCATCCCTAAAATGGGGATTAAGACCGCGAGCCCCACTTGGGCAGGGACTGTGTCCAACCTGATTACCTTATATCTACCCCAGGACTTAGTACAGTGCCTGACACACTGTAAAGTAAGCGCTTAACAAGCACCATAAAAAAAGAAGAGGACACGTTGATCTCTCTTTATGGAGCCCTTTGGCATGGCCGTGACAGATCCGTGACACTAATTCCGAAGACTTTTGTGGGAAAGCTCTGAGTAATTGCTGGCTGGGAGAGAAAACCTGCCATCAGCACCTCCCCAGTGAGCCAAGCTCAGGACTGCTGTTTGAGCTCTTAAGAGAGATGCAAGGCAAGGACACTGTAATGGGATAAGGGAGCTATTCACAGGGATGATTCACAGCATAAAACAATTGACCGTTAAGGGTATTTCAGCTGGACCTGCTGGTCACTAGAATGCCACATTAGGTGTGCTGTGTCTACGGCACTACAGAGGACCTGCAGTTGGTGGCGGCCAGAGAGGGCTGGGGGAAGGAATGCTGTAGCCTGGAACGCCCTCCCTCCTCTATTCTGGCAGAAAATGACTCTCCCCACCCTTCAAAGCCTTATCGAAGGCACGTCTCCTCCAAGAGGCCTTCCCAGGCTAAGCCCTCCTTTCCTCCTCTCCCACTTCCTTCTGTGTCACCTGACTTGCTCCTTTTTATTCCTTCCCCCACTACCAGCCCCAGAACACCTGTACATATCTTTAATTCATTTTTTCATATTAATGTCTGTCTCTCCCTGCTCACTGTGGGCAGGGATGGCGTTTGTTATCAAGTTATGTTGTACTCTTCCAAGTGCTTAGTACAGTGCTCTGCACACAGTAAGTGCTTGAGAAGCAGCGTGGCTCAGTGGAAAGAGCGCGGGCTTGGGAGTCAGAGGTCACGGGTTCTAATCCCGGCTCCGCCGCTAGTCAGCTGTCTGACCTTGGGCAAGTCACTTAACTGCTCTGTGCCTCAGTTACCTCATCTGTCAAATGGGGATTAAAACTGTGAGCCTCACGTGGGACAACCTGATCACCTTGTATCCCCCAGCGCTTAGAACAGTGCTTTGCACATAGTAAGCGCTTAACAAATACCACAATGTATTTATTTAATAAATACGATTGACTGACTGACTGAATGTGCCATCTCTGATGTTGCCCAGGCCATTGCTCTGCCCCAGTTTCCGGGGCAAAACCGGGGCGGTCTCATTCCCTCTCCTGCCCTTGTTGCTGTTCACACCTCCCAGCAGTTCCCATTCACCCTCTGGTGATCTTCTGTGGGTGGATGGGGCTAGGGAGGTGGAGGTGATAAGGTGGGGATGAAGAGAGGGAAGATACAGGGGTTGTGGGGAAACAAGGATGGAAAGGAGTGCAGAAACACCTTAATACAACCTGGATGGGACACTTGTAGCTGATCTACTGCATAGTGTCACAGAGAGAGAGGGAGAAAAGGAGAGAGGGAAAAAGAGAGAGACATAGAGAGAGAGTTTATCTCATTTTACAACTGTATAAATACGACAAACTTGTCCCCAGCCTCTAGGGCCTATATGGAAATGGACATAAAATCAAACTGGCCTCTTCTTTCTGATCACCCTTAGTTTCTATTTGTGGGTGGAGCAGTAGGCAAAGACTGGTTTGCCTAGGATTGGAATAGGTGTGGCTCTGATAAGTGGGAGTGAAGCCAGAGAAAATCTCTGTGGGCCTGCAGATTTCGGACCTATCTGACGGGATTCTGTAAAACGGCTACTAAAGCAGCGGAGTGTGCTGGCTTCATTTCATAAATGCATAATCCCTGAAGGTGGGGCAGCGGCTCTCACGGAGAGTTGTGAAATAAACAGGGCAAGTGGATCTCAACTATGGGCCTGGTCTAGTTTTCCACCTTCCCACTGATTTCCTTGCTTTTGGACTTTTTCTCTGGAGCTTTCTAGTTTCTTTTCTTTCGGCCCTATCTGTTTGAACTTGATTATCTTTGCAAGTACCAGGTTTAATAAAAATACGTCAAAGATCTTCTTGGTTTTGTTTCTTTTCCTAGATGTAGAATCTGGTTAACTTGTAAATGAACCAAAATGAGAATTTCCCACTTGGAATTACAGAGATTACTGATCACCATAAACAAGTTGCATCAAGACTAGTATAGAGACTTTTAGGAGCAGCCATCTGGGAGACCTCCCCCTCAGCACACCTGGTGAGCAGCAATCAAGAAAGGGAAAGCAAAATTTCACAGACATTTGGATACCAAAGAGGCAGACTTGGAAACAGGGAGGCCTTTTGGGGACAAATAGTGTAGCAAGGAGTTATCCTTACATGCAAAGAATGTGGGAGGGTGTGTTGGGCTTGTACTTGTCTCTTACCATATTTTTACAAATTTAGATGACCTCATGTGTAGACACACACGGATACACACGGTTAAAATTACAATCTCACTTCCATCTTGAAGTGAGGAAACATTAAGAACTGAAGATTCTCACCTCAATCAAAAAGATGACTAGGCACATCATTAGCACAAAAATCAACTTCTTGTGAATGGTCATGTATCTGAGATATGTATTCCATGTGGTCACAGAAGTCGTGCTCTCTATGTCATCAATAAAGCACTCCTGGAAAGAATGGATAAAACCCAGTTATTTTCAAGGAATCAATAATGACTGTAGTATTTGTTAAATGCTTACTCTCTGCCAAGCACTGCTGAAATTACATTACAGTCGGATCAGACACGATCCCTGCCTACATTGGGACTGTGGTCTGAGGTAGAAGGAGATGGTCATTTCATTTTACAGATGAGTAAACAGTGGCACTGAGAAGTTAAGTGATTTACCCAAAGTCCCATAGCAAGCAGGAGTCAGAAGAACCCAAGTCACCTGACTCCCAGGCCTAAGTTCTTTCCACTAAGCTCTGCTGCTCTTCAACATGGTATTGCACTTCTGTAAAAGCCAAGTTTTAAACTGGAGAAGCAGCATAGCCTAGTGGAAAGAGCATGGGCCTGGCAGTCAGAAGACATGAGTTCTAATCGTGACTCTTTCAAATGCTTGCTGTGTGACCTCGAGCAAGTCACTTAGCTTCTCGTGCCTCAGTTCTCCTGTGAGCCCCAGGAGGAACATGACCTGTGTCCAACCAAATTTACTTGTATCTCTCCCAGCACTTAGAACAGTGTTTGACATATAATAAGAGCTTAAACAAATAACATTAAAAAATGAATGAATAGAAATCTGGGGACCATAAATCAACTGCAGCTTGCAACCACACTTTATTTCAGACATCGACTAGGCTTATATTACGTATCTGAATCAATTAAGAGATAATAATAATAATTCATTATAATTATGGTACTTGTTAAGCCCTTGCTATGTGCCAAGCACTAATCTCAGCTTGCAGGTAGATACAAGTTAATCAGGTTGGACGCAGCCTCTGTCCCACAAGTCGATGTAGGAAGGAGTAGGATTTAATTCCCATTTCACAGATGAGGTAACTGAGGCACAGAGAAGTTGAGTGACATGCCCGAAGCCACACAGCAGACATATCGTGGAGCCGGTTTTAGAGCCGAGGACCTCTGACTCCAAGGCCCAAGATCTCTCCGTTAGACCACACTGCTTCTCAAGAGATGCTATCAAGCAACTTCTGTACATAACAAAAATTATGGGCAGTGATTCAGATGGTCATCCATTTTCCTGTGGAATGGAGCTCTTGACAATGAAATCCCTCAAAATCCACCTGAGGTATGAGGTCACAGTGAACTCAAAATGGAATCTGAGGTGGGGTTTGGAGTTTTACTACCAATCCTATCCTTATTCCTCATCAGGCCTATCCCGCCTCAGGATAAATCTCCAATGGTCTAAAACGCTCTCTCCTCAAGGGGTGGACGACACAGTGCTCATTCCAGTCATTTCTGGATGAGACCACCATTATGCTGGAGGACGGAAGAAGCTAACCCAAAAAAGGAGAGGCAGAGGACATTCACACGAGCAGAGAAAACATCCGCATTCAAGGAGGACAGGTAAGAAGTTGACCTTGATGCCTGTGTTTCCTGAAGCCTGAACGAGTTTGTCACTCCCATCCTTCAAGAGGCAACTCACAAGTTGAGGTGTGAGAAATCGATTCAGATTTCAGTGGAACTCACATTTGAAAACCTTCTTCCACAAGGCAGTCTCCTACTAAGGCCAAGCTTCCTTGACCTCCAAGCCTCTTATCTGCCGAGGCTCCCACAATATGGTTAGGCCAGAAGGATCATGCCAGAGATTTTGGGGAAAGTTGTTAGTGGGATATATCTCCACAGGAAGATGTGCAGGGAGAAAGTATCAGAAGGTTCAGGTTAGCAATCCCTCTCCCTTCTGCGTCATCTTTGCCCTTGAATGTGTACCCTTTATTCACCCCACCTTCAGTCCCACAGCACTTATGTACACATCCCTAATTTATTGCAATATATGTCTCTCCCTGTAAGACTATAACCTCCTTGTAGGCAGGGAACATGTCTACCAACTCTGTTATAGTGCACTTTCCCTAGCACTTAGTACAGTGCTCTGCACTCGGTAAGCACTCACTGAATACGATTGATTAATTGATTGTTAGCCATGTAGTGGGATCTTTGGGAGTCCAACCCAAACCACAAGGCTGGGCAATCATCTCAAAGTTTGCCCAAGCCTCCTATTTTTTGTAGGGTACTTGTCAAGCATTTACTGTGTGCCAAGCACTGTTCTAAGCTCTGGGGTGAATATAAGTTAATCAGGTTGGACACAGTGAGTATCCACATGGGGTTCACAGTCTTAATCCCCATTTTGCAGATGAGATAACTGAGGCCCAGAGAAGTCAAGTGACTTGCCGAAGTCACACAACAGACAAGCAGCGTGGCTTAATGGGTAGAGCATGGGGTTGCGAGTCAGAAGTACCTGGGTTCTAATCCTGACTCCGCTACATGTCTGCTGTGTCCCTTTGGGAAAGTCACTTAACTTCTCTGTGCTTCAGTTACCTCATTTGTAAAATGGGAATAAGAGTGTAAGCCCCCAAGTGGGACAGGGACTGAATCTAACCTGACTAACTCGTATCTACTCCAGTGCTTAGAACAGGATTCGGCACATTGTAAGAACTTAACAAGTACCCCAATGATCGTTATTATTATCATTATTATAATTAAGTGGTGGTGCTGGGATTAGAACCCAGGTCCTCCTGATTCCCAGGCCCTAGGCAATGCTGCCTCTGTGATCTGGCCGGAGTTTCGCATGGAGCCGGGCCAAAGAAGGCCTACCTTTAAATCTTCCTCGTTAATCTCCTCGCTGATTTCCAATCCGCTGTCTTTTGAGAGGCGCCGGGAATAGATATCCATCTCCGACATATTGGACTGAGGGGCCACGGACATCTTGCGGGCCGAGGCGCTGCCCTTCTTGTAAAGGCTCGAGCCTTGGTGAATGGAAGGCCGGGTCATCAGATTCAGGACCGACTGCCTCCTCCGGGCTCGGAGCACCGGCCCAGGGTTTAGCATGTTGCTGCGGGGGAGGATGGCCTCTCCTGGCTCACTGTCGGGTACCAGGGAAAGCTTCCGCTCCGGCGGCTCGTCCAGGGTCTCGTCGATGCAGTTCATCTGGAGCGGAGCCTTCTGGACCAGGGAGAACTTCCGGATGGAGTTGAGCGGGTTGAGGATGGAGTTCTTTCTTCTTTCGCCAAACTCTCCCGTCTGCTTGAACGACTGCTTCTTAGTTTCATTCCAGGAGCCGGCGGCATCGCCGTCCAGGGAGAAACGCCGCAGGGTTTCCGTCAGGATGGAGTTTCTCCTTTCGGCGCTGAACTGGTCGAAGGAGTCGTAGCCCATGAGCTTGGAGCTGAAGTCTGGCCGCAGGTTCTGAAGTTCTGAAAACGCGCCGTAGAAATAGCAACTGCCTTCGTGCAGAATTAAGATTTTGTCGGCTTTCTTCAAGTGTTCCATTTTGGAAGTGACGAGGATCCTCGTTTTATTGGCCATAAGCTTGCAGACACAGCTTGAGGGGGAAAGGAAAAAGGGGGCGTGGGTGAAATGAAAGTTTTCCAGTAAATAAGATGTTCATTCACCAGTTCATCCTGAGAGTTAGCAATTGCCTTTGCAATTTTGCCTTTTGCTAAGATGGCGTTCATATTCTAAATGTTTTCTCTTACTCTCTTTCAATATTCCCAAAATATCCCTCTCTAAGAAGCAAGTAGCTGAATTAATAGAACTATTTTTAGATTGTTCAAAGAGAAAAGTTACAATTTCAGAAGATATTTGTTACCCAAGTGCCTCGAATTGCATTCTTAAATGCTTTAATCGGCAGTAAGTAGTTAAATTCTCAAGAGTACATCCTGAAAATATTCTGATTTGCATTCAGATAGGGAGGGAAGGAAGGAGGCAGAGGGAGGGAGGAAGACGGAGGGAGAGAGAGAGAAGGAGAATGGAAGGGAGGGAAGCAGGATTACCAATTGATAATCAAAACTGGGAGGTGTGCCTGGGGAATCATCCTACTTGAGGCCTAAATAAGCTAAGAAACCATCAATTTATTGAGCACTTACAATGTGCGGAGCACTGAATCAAGCTCTTGGGAGAGCACAATGCAATAGAATTGGTAGGCATGTTCCCTGCCAACAACAAGTTTACAGTCTAGAGGAATGAAGTCTTTTTATTACTCCACTGATATGAACCCATATAGGTTCGCTCCCCTAAGAGCAAATCGCTTTGAGATCCTTCAACGTAACTGCTCCAAAGACCCAGCTAATCCTCTGTTGACCCCGCAGGCATGACACCTGACACTTTGTCCTGAGTTCAGCAGGGGCACTAGGAAATTTGGAGTAGCAGTGAGGTCGGTGTCCCTTTAAGCACCCTCCCCATTTGAATGAAAGTTTTGCTTCATCGGCAGACTAATTCAAGGATCAGAGAAGCAACTTTGCCTAGTGAATAAGAGCACGAGCCTGGGAGTCACAAGGATCTGGTTCTAATCCCAGCTCCGCCACTTGTCTGCTGGGTGACCTTGAGTAAATCACGTAATTTCTCCATGCCTCAGTTACCTCACCCATAAAATGGGGATTAAGACTGTGATCTCCATGTGGGATCTGGACTGTGTCCAACCTGATGACCTTGTATCTACCCAAGTACAGTGCCTGGCATATAGTAAGTGCTTAACAAGTACAATTTTAAAAAAGTAGTCATAGAAAATAAACCCGAGAGCCTAATTCTCCCAGTGTCGCAGCTTAATCCCTGGTGGTATCGTAGGCACTGTAGGAGGTTTATTACATCCCCTTGATTCTATTTATTGCGATTAAGTTGTCTTGTTTCTGTCCATCTGTCTCCCCCGATTAGACTGTAAGCCCATCAATGGGCAGGGATTGTCTCTACCTGTTGCCGAATTGCACGTTCCAAGCACTTAGTACAGTGCTCTGCAGATAGTAAGCGTTCAATAAACACTACTGAATGAAGGAATTAGCTCTTCTAGAAAGACCAGTGGGTGTGGGTGGGTAGGTGGGTGTGAAGCTTCTTGTAGCACAACCCTTCAGGTGGCACATACACTGCCACAATGCAATAAATAGTCCCTAGAGGTTGGAGACCATTGCCCTTGAACTTGGATTTGTTCCCTTTATTCACCCTCTGACCTTTATTCTCTCTGACCTCCCTCCCTTCCTCCTCTCTCGCCCCACTCCAGTCTATTCTTCACTCTGCTGCCCGGCTCATCTTCCTGCAGAAACCATCTGGGCATGTCACTCCCCTTCTTAAACAACTCCAGTGGTTGCCTATCAACCTCCGCTCCAAACAAAAACTCCTCACTCTAGGCTTCAAGGCTCTACCTCACCTTGCCCCTTCCTACCTCTCCTCCCTTCTCTCTTTCTACCGCCCACCCCGCACGCTCCGCTCCTCCGCCGCCCACCTGCTCACCGTCCCTCGGTCTCACCTATCCCACCGTCGACCCCTGGGCCACGTCCTCCCGCGGTCCCGGAACGCCCTTCCTCCTCACCTCCGCCAAACTGATTCTCTTCCCCTCTTCAAAACCCTACTTAAAACTCACCTCCTCCAAGAGGCCTTCCCAGACTGAGCTCCTCTTCTCCCTCTACTCCCTCTACCACCCCCCTTCACCTCTCTGCAGCTTAACCCTCTTCTCCCCCCATTTCCCTCTGCTCCTCCCCCTCTCCCTTCCCATCCCCTCAGCACTGTACTCGTCTGCTCGACTGTATATATTTTCATTACCCTATTTATTTTGTTAATGAAATGTACATCGCCTCGATTCTATTTAGTTGCCATTGTTTTACGAGATGTCCTTCCCCTCGACTCTATTTATCGCCATCGTTCTCGTCTGTCCATCTCCCCCGATTAGACCGTAAGCCCATCAAACGGCAGGGACTGTCTCTATCTGTTGCCGACTTGTTCATTCCAAGCGCTTAGTACAGTGCTCTGCACATAGTAAGCGCTCAATAAATACTATTGAATGAATGAATGAATTCACCCCACCCTCAGCCCCACAACATTATTACAACCTGATTAACTTGTATCTACCTCAGTACTTAGAACAGTGCTTGGCACACAGTAAGAGCTTAAGTACCATTTGCAATAGTAGTAATACATATCTGCAATTATTCATTTACATTAATGTTGTCTCCCCCTCTAGACTGCAATTTCTTTGTGGGCACGGTACATGTCTCCTAACGCTGCTACATTTTACTTTCCCAAGCACTTAGTACAGTGCTCTGCACCCAGTAAATGCTCAATAATTATGATTGATTGGAGTCACTGCATCTCCCAAATTGCCTCACTTCTAGAGAAAGAATAACCTGAAGCACTGAAAAAACTGGGCTGAGCAATTTTACAATTGCAATAATTTTACCTCCTATCAACACAGATCCTGTCCCAAGGAGAGCAAAGAACCTCAGAAACCACTGTATTATTTTTTTTTCTAACCTAGGGCTCATAATAAACCAATAGCTTGTTCAGAAAACATACCTTTCAAATATTTCCTTTTCCGTAAGCACATCCAAGTAGCCAAAAGGAGAGTCTAGGAGATATAAGTCAGCATCTTTGTACACTGCTCTGAAAGAAAAAGGGAAATCAAAGTAATTTCCTTAGATAATTTCAAGTATTAAAGGGTCATTTACTGTGAAGTCTAAGCTTGTTGTGGGCAGGGAACATGTCTATCAACTCAGTTGTACTATACTCTCCCCAGCATTTAGTAGACTGTTATGTGCACACTAAGCGCTCAGTAAATACCACTGAGAGACTGACTGACTCTCAAATCTGGGGGAGGGTCAGTGTAGAGAGTAAAAGTGAGTTAAAATTAAAATAACTTTTTCTGACTTGTTTCCAACAAGGCAAACATCACAGTGGTGGTAGTTTACAATTTATCGAAAAGCTGCACACTGAATCTGAACTTTCTACAGAATTAATAATATTGTTCTTTTAATAGAATGATATTATCTCCAAAAAAAGGAGCTCCTCTAGAATGTCTGAGCTGAACAATAGGAGAGGGAACTCACAACACCTGACAATTCAATATGAGCTGATCATAATGCTGGCTGCAGAAGAATCACTACACATTATGTTCTTGATATCTTCAACTGTTAGTCAATTTATAACTTCTTTGAACAACTGAAGCACATTGGATGATGTGTGCTGGGTTATGGCGTTGGCATTTTATTGATGTTTCTTAACTTCCCAAAGGAAGGTTTATAAAATGAGGAAAACCCTATTGCCGTGGTGTTATAAAGTCACGATCCTATGGCATGCCAAGAATTGGGCTCATTTCTGAATCACTTTTAAGCTTTGGAAGAACAGTAAAATGCTAAAAAAAAATTAGGAAGAATATGAAAACTTTCATGTAGTTTACATTATTATCTAAATATGTTGAGACATTCCTTACTCAGAAAAATCTACCTATTAAGCCATGATAAGTAATGATGATGATAATAATAATAATAAAAGCAGTGTTGACTAGTGGAAAGGGTACGGGCCTGGGAGTCAAAGGACCTGGGTTCTAATCTACTTCTTGTTGTGTGACCTTGGTCAACCCACAATTTCTCTACTCTCCAATTTCATCTGTAAAATGGGGATTACATTCCTGTTTTCCCTCCTCCTTAGGCTGCGAGTATTGTACGGAACAGAGACTCTGTCCTTCTTAATTATCTTGTATCTACCCCAGCCCTTAATCCAGTGTTGGCTCAGGTAGCCAGAGCTTGAAAGAGATAAGACTGGGCCTCTTAAAACTCAGACAGTGAGATCCCCTCTTCAAAGCCCTAGTGAGAGTTCACCTCCTCCAGGAGGCCTTCCCAGACTGAGTTCTCCCTTTCCTTCTGCTCCTCCTCCCCTCCCCATTGCCCCAACTCCCTCCTTCTGCTCCACTCCCTTCCCCTCCCCACAGCACTTGTGTATATTTGTACATACTTATTACTTTATTCATTAATTAATGAGGTGTATATATCTGTGATTCTATTTATCTACTTCGATGGTATTGATGCCTGTTTTCTTGCTTTGTTTTGTTGACTGTCTCCCCCTTCTAGACTGTGAGCCCACTGTTGGGTAGGGATTGTCTCTGTTGCCAAATTGTACTTTCCAAGCGCTTAGTACAGTGCTTTGCGCACAGTAAGTGCTCAATAAATACGATTGAATGAGTAAATCAATCAATGAAACGTTGAATACATTCTGCCCCTTCTCTTTTGAGACATTTTGATCAGTATTTTCCACAGATTCTGAATCTATGAGGAGGATGGAAAGGACCGGACTCATGGGGCTTGCTTTCTTACAGGCCCTATTGATATTGGGACAGTGAAGGATGTTGGCATTAATGAGGAGAGGCAGAGAAAAGGAATAATTGTGGATTGTCAAGTGGAATTCCTGTGAATCCTGTTCCACTTCCAAATAAGCAAACAGTTCTTACGCTACTTCCATTCTAATCCATACACAGCATTTTCTGCAGCAAAGATAGGATTCAGGGTGCCTGGGAAACTTGCAGCAATTCAGTGGATTTAAGCCCAGTTCCCTGGCTCCAGAGCATCGAACACAGAGCTGAAGAAAATTTTGGAGAGCAGTCACTGTGCTTAGTGAATCAACTTTGATTGCTTTCAGCTCAATCAGTCATGTTTATTGTGTGCTTACTATAAGCAGAGCACTGGACTAAGCACTTCAGAGCTCGGTGATAAGAAATCAGTGATCAGTTTCAGAAGCCAAGGCCAAGAACAGGGCTAACCTGCCTCTCTGTCTGCTACTCGACTTCTCCCACAACACCCCAACTCACATGCTTCGTTCCTCTCAAGGCAACCTATTCACTGGGCCTGGTTCTCATCTCTCTTGCCAAGAAACTCTTGATCACACCCTCCCTTCTGCCTGAAATTCCTTCCCACTTCACATCTGGCAGACCACTGCTCTCATCTTCAAGACCCTTTTGAAAACACATCTCCTTTAGCAGGCCTTCCCTGATTAATCTCCTGCTACCTCAGCACTTCCATGTCACCTAAGCACTTGGGTACAAACCTCTCCCTCACCACCCCAGCAGCACTAACATGCATATTTTAAATTGTGTTACTTTCTGAACCTGCAATTTATTTTAATGTCTGTCTCTCCCACTAGATTGTGAGCTCCTGAAGGGCAGGGATTGTGTCTGCCAACGCTACTCTATTCTCCCAAGTGCCTAGTACAGTGTTCTTCATAGAGTATGTACCCAATACATATGATTGATCGAATGACATGGGAACTGGTAGCCATTCATGGGGTTCAGCAGTTCTGACTAGATAATAATAGTAATAATAGGACTTGTTAGGTGCTTACTATGTGCCTAACACTGCTGTAAATGCTGGGATAGATACAAGTTAATCTGGTTGGATGGCACTGATTTTGGTACTTTTGCCCAGAGAAAGTTATGGAAAAGTTTGGTCCCCAGAACTCGAGGTACCAAATCGTAGGATACCGGAAGGGACTGCCAATGGCAGTGGCAGGTGTGGGATGGGAAGAGGATGCCCTTTTATGCTGTTTTCTTTTTGCACCTCATTGATTCCTTAAGCATCACCTTTGTAGTCCTTCAGCATCTCTGTCAATAGAATATCTCTTATACTTCTCTGGTGGGTGATTCTAAATTCCAAAAGGGAAAGTGCTGCAGATTTTCAATCTCATCCCTCCCCATCTTGGAGCAATATCGTACTTTACTGTTTATCAAATCTTGACCTACAATTCAACTCAAGAAATATTCTTCACCAGCAACTGGTCCGGCCGCCTTGGCAATCTTGCAGCAACATGCCCCACTTTGCCCCAAGTGTCATTTCAAACACCCGTGACAACCCTCCCTCAACATGGAAAGGAAGGTGGGTTTCCTTCTCGGGAACTTTGCTCTTAGCAGCAAATCAAACGCCACCTGAAATACTCACCTGGCTAATGAAATTCTGGCCCGCTGACCTCCACTCAAGGTGATGCCACCTTCCCCCAGGACTGTATTATCTTTTTCTGCAAACTTGGAGATTTCCTGTAACAAAGGAGTGCAGTTATGGTTAAAGAAAGACAACGGGAGAAGCTTGCCATATTAGAACTTCATGAGAAGTGGAGATGTTCAAAAGGCTCAGCATGGTTCGGGAGGAAGAAGATCAAGCCTAAAAGGGAAATGTAAATCTCAATGTCCTTGAAATGAGACTGGACCTAAATACAACCCGGTTGGGGGCTGGCATTCAAAGGAAACTAAAATGTTGGTCTACACACTTGGTTTGAAGGTCATTTCCTGCAGAATGTGGTCATTCCTGTGGATGGACTGAGGAAGCAGTCAGACAGCTGCATATGTCTGCATTTTTTAAGAGATGAAAATTGCTAAAGAATTATTTGTAACATTATTATCAGCCTAACCTATTGATCAATAGAGCTAAAGGGAATGAAACTGGTGATAAGGGATTTCTGCTTTTTTCTTGGGCTGTGGTATTAGTCAGAGGGCTCCCAGAATTAGTTGGGAGGCTTCCAGGGAGGTAGGGACAACTGGCTAAGAATAGTGAGTAGGGAGGAAAAGGCATGAAAAAAGGGACAGAAATGGAATCACAATGAGAGATTGACAAGAAAGACACACTGACATGGGAGAGACAAAGAGCCCTGCACAGAAACAGAGACAGAGAAGAAAACAGTACCACAGACTTACTGACACAGACAGAAATACAGTCAGAGACAGACAGATATAGGGGAAGCAGAGGCAAACAGAGACTGAGAGAGACAAAGGCACAGTGAGAAACACAGATACAAAGAGAAACACAGAGAATAGGCCAAGGTAATAATGAAGACTGAATCCTGTGTATGTTTATGTTATGTGACTGTGGAGGAGGCGTGTGTCTGTATGTAGCTGTGGGTGAGGCTATCTCTGCGTGTACAAGTGTGGATGTAGGTATGCATATACGCATGTGTCTGCATGGTAGCATGAATATGTTGGTGAGTATGTAATTCCATGGGTGTATGTCAATATTCGGTCTATATATGTATATGAATTTGTGTAGAGCCTGTATATATCAGTTGAATTCAGCTGTGTTTAAGATTGCATTCAGTTGCATTTTGTGTGTGCAGATCCCTGTGCCAATTTATGTATTCATTAATTCCATCATATTTATTGAGCTTACTGTGTGCAAAGCACTGTACTAAGCGCTTGTATGTCTGGTCACGCAACCCTGGTGAAGGCCCCATACTCAAGCACCCTGCCACCTCTAGGTCCTTTCTCCATTTATATGAGAAGCAGTATGACCAAGTGGATAGAGTATGGTCTCGGAGCCAGATGGATCTGGGTTCTAATCCTGACTCTGGCACTTGTCTGCTCTGTGCCTCAGTTACTTCACCTGTAAAATGGAGAATAAGACTGTGAGCCCCATCTGGAACAGGAACAGTGTCCAACCGGCTACCTTTTACCTACTGCAGTGTTTAGTGCTGTGGCTGGCACATAGTAAGCACCGCACTGTGGTCT
Source organism: Ornithorhynchus anatinus (assembly GCF_004115215.2). NCBI lineage: Eukaryota > Metazoa > Chordata > Mammalia > Monotremata > Ornithorhynchidae > Ornithorhynchus > Ornithorhynchus anatinus. Next base: position 40,011,512 of record NC_041737.1, on the reverse strand, counting down.
GTGAAACCCACTGTTGGTCCCAGAGTAGAATGCATTCATGGAAAGAGAGACTTTCCAGGAGAAGACTTTGCGGTGAACATGTGATCTTGGTGACCAGCTGATCCTGGCAGGTGAAAGATGGACTGAACAGGTTGAAAGAGTCCTCTTACTGCTCCAGTGGTGTTTCATTTCCACCTGGGGCAGTTGCGATTTGATCCCAGGGGAAGTCTGGTTCTGTTCTGTTTGGATTAGCCTAGGGGCCATGTGTTGGCAAAATAATGGATGGAAATCCTGAATCGCTCAGTTGTGGTGACAAATACAACCTACTGGGGTGCTGGGATGGAAACAAAATTGTGCAAATGACCTACTGTTCATTAAGGATACATTGACACCTAACCAGCTAAAAATATTAAGCTGACTCTCTCTAGTCTTTCCAAATATCTCATTTCTCCTATTAGCTCTCCCTTCTATGTTGCCTATGCGTCTGTGTTCTAAACACTTGATACCCCACCCCGAGTCACACAGCACTTATGTACAAAGCACTTAAACGCTTAGTATAGTGCTTTGCATACAGTAGCCCTTAATAAACATAATTAAATAAATGAATTATAAGCATATCCTTGTACTCTTCCATTCCCCTATGTGTAATTTATTTTAATGTCTGTCTCCTCATTTAGACTTTAAACTTGAGGGCAAGGAGTGTGTATACCAGCTCTCTGTATTTTCTCCCAAGCACCTAGTAGAGTGCTTGGCACACGGTAAGCTCATCACAGATTGCTATCTATGTTCATTATGCAGCATATCAAACCACAACCCAGTGCTGCACTTGGGTTTTGGTTGGGTTTTGTCATTGTTCCCAAAGAGTCAAGAGCAAAATACTTGTCAAAATTAAACCACAGTTTTCTTTTCTCTTAATAAAAGGATGTCATGGATTCAAAGCCAGGCTATGTCATAGGAGAAGTGTCATAGGAGAAGGAAATGCTTCTACAAAGCTTTCACTGGGAAATGAGGGGGGAATCTCTATTTCCAAATAACTTTTAGCTGTCTTTAAAACACCTATGAACTCCCCTGATCATCGCTCAATCCCAAACTGGTAGTGAGTCCACTGACCCAGAAAGACAAACCTAACATGCAACAACGGCAGAAGGATAAATGATACAGACGCAGTGAAGTACAGGTACAATCAATGTATTATAGCAACGGACTGTTGGGAGACCCTGAGGTGAAGAAACAGTATGGCATAATGGATAGAGTTTGGGAGCCTGGGAGTCAGAAGGTCATGGGTTCTAATCCTGGCTCCACACACTCATCTCAAATAGCCCTTGTTCAGCCACACTAGCACATACGGATAAGATAGTACTATCAGTTCCATCGATTTACAAAATGAAGGACAGATGTACATAGAAATATAACAGCTGTTTGAAGGTGGTTACTTACACAGTCACAGAAGGCTAGCGTGTTGCCCCGTGTCAAACAAAACTAAACACTTTGCTTCTAAAAGCAAGGCGCTAGCTCTTCTCATACCACAGATTGGTCTTGGAGTCTTTCTCTTAAAGTATGATGTGAAATCTTGGTGTTCCCAAGCATGAAAGGCCAAAATTTATGGATGAAGTTGTGGGGAGGGAGAGATTTCACCCTTTAATCATCGTGCCTGTCACCAGAGTGTAAACTTCTCAGGGGCATATAAATATGTTATTTATTTATTTTACCATCTGTCTCCCCTTCTAGATTGTGAGGTCTTTGTAGGCAGGGAATGTGTCCACCAGCTCTGTCATACTGCACTCTCTCAGGTGCTCGGTAGGGTGTTCTGCACACAGTAAATGCTCAATACAGGCCAATGTTTGATTGATTACTCTTACTGCATGCTCCCAAGCCTGGAGTATAGTACTCTGTTCACAGTAGGGGACCAGAAGATCACTTTCCACACTAGGCATTCAATAAATGATGATGATGTTGACACCTCCACCACTGATATCACCTAGATCCTTGAATGGAGATGGCCCATCAGGTTGCATCTGTTGCCAAAGGGGCATCGAGGACCAGGAAATTCCCGTAAGATGTTCCTGCCTCCAGTGGCAACTCTAGAAATGGCCTATGAGAACTAAACGGCTGAGCTATATGCTCTTGGTTCTTCCAAGAGCTTAGTACAGTACTCTGCACAAAATAGTACTCAGTAAATACAATCGATTGTTTGACTAGGCTGCTTTCTGCTCTCTTTTCCTCCACTACTGTATTCTCCCAAGAGCTTAGTAGAGAGCGGAAGAAAGCAGCGTGGCTTAGTGGAAAGGGAGTCAGAGAATGTTGGTTTTAATCCCGGCTCCACCAGTTGTCTGCTGTGTGATCTTGAGCAAGCCACTTAACTTCTCTGTGCCTCAGTTACCTCATCTGTAAATTGGGGATTAAGACTAATTAAGCCCCACATGGGAAATCGTAATTACCTTGCATCTACCCCAGTGCTTAGAACAGTGCTTGGCACATAGTAAGAGCTTAACAAACACCATCATTATAATTATTATTCAACAGAGCTGCCTGATATCATGGTGTTCCACTTAGATTTGGGAAAGCAAATTAAACAGGCAGGGTGGGGGCAGTCCAACGGATAGATTGAAAATTGGGGCAGCTGGGATAGGCGACGTAAAACAGGGCTGTGTCACTTAACCAATGGATGATGGTTTCTTACTTAGTACTCTTGATATTCACCCCAATCCAAACCCCACAGCACTTATGTACATTTCTGGAATTTATTTTATATTAATGTCTGTCTCCCCCTCTAGACCGTAAGCTCGTTATAGGCAGTTAGTCAGTCATATTTACTGAGCACTTACTCTGTGCAGAACACCATATAAAACACTTGGGAGAGTATAATATAACAATGTAACAGACACATTCCCCGACCAAAATGAGCTTACAGTCTAGAGGGGGAGACAGACATTAATATAAATAAATAAATTACATATATGTACATAAGTGCCCTGGGGTTGGGAGGGGGGATGAATAAAGGGAGCAAGTCAGGGAGATGCAGAAGGGAGAGGGAGAATAGGAAAGGAGGGCTTAGTCAGGGAAGGCCTCTTGGCAGGGAACATGTTTGCTAATTCTCCTGTATTATGTTCTCCTAAGCACTTAGTTCAGTGTTTTGCACATAGTAAGCAATCAATAAATACCATTGATTGATTCTTCTAGCAGCAGCCAGGGAAGAATAGGAGGCAATTAGTGCTTAGGTTCCTAAGGTAACCATTCCCAGGCCACCCCATCCTTGCAGCATTTTGAGGCAAAATACTTATTAAGAGGTAGGAAGTCTTAGGGAAGGCAAAAGTTCAGCTATTTCCCAGCACCCGAATCTCCCCATTTTACTCCCGCCCAAACTTTCCTTCAGTGAGCTTTCCTTTATCCCTGTATGAAAAGAGCAGGTTGGGAGAGGCCGGCTCTCTTCCCCTCTGGCTCATCCCTTTCCCCACGTGGGTTTCCCTGCCTGGGCAGTACGAGGCCGATCTGCCCCTGTGCCAGGCATAAGCCGCATTCCTGAGATGTCCTGCTTCCATCCTCCGCCTGCTACGTGAGGCGAGGCAGAGCTTCCTGCCTGGCTGGGAGGATTCCCTGCTCTAGTGCTCGGGCAGAGGCAGGGGTGGAATGGAGCCCCTCCCTGCGTCCCCTTTTCCAGCCCCCAGGCAGAGGGAGCGTACCAGGCTGGGGTGTGCCTGGAAGGAGCAAGCCAGGCCCTCACCAGCTTGGGGTGGGGAGAAGGGATTTGTCCGGGGTGGGGGAGAGGAGGCAATAGAGAAAACCCGCACAGAGGGCCTGCCCATCCTATGTTATAAGGGAATTGGAAGCAGTTTGGCCAGGCGGAAATATCCTGTGCTTGGGGGTCAGAGGTCCTGAATTCTAATCCAGGCTCTGCCATTGGCCTGCTTTGTGACTTTGGGCAAGTCACTTAATTTCTCCCAGTGACCTGATTATCTTGCATCTAGCCCAGCACTTTGTACAGTGCTTGGCACAGGATAAGTGCTTAACAAATACCATCATGATCATCAAGTCAGCCTCTTTATCTCTCTACATGTTAGCACGTGCATATTTGCAATGTGGGGCTCACCATCCTGGCAGACGGACGATGAGATATACTAGAGCAAATCCCTTGGGGGACTATGAAGGAAGACGCCACGGAACCTCCTTCTTTACAACTACTCTAAAGCAATAAATGAGAAGCAGCATGGCCTAATGGAAAGAACATGGTACCTGTGAGCCAAAGGACCTGAGTTCTAATCACAACTCTGTCACTCACCTGTTGTGTGACCCTGAGCAAGTCATTTCACTGTGCCTCAGTTTCCTCAACTTGTCTTAGTGACAAAAGCATGTGTTTGGGAGTCAGAGGACGTGGGTTCTAATACTGTCCCTCCACTTGTCTGCTGTGTGACACTTCTCTGTGCCTCAGTTCCCTCATCTGTAAAATGGGGATTAAGACTGTGAGCCCCACATAGGACAACCTGAAAACCTTGTATCTACCCTCGCACTTAGAACAATGTTTGGCACATAGTAAGTGCTTAACAAATACCATCATCATTATTATTACTATACCTATTCTCCCTCCTCCTTAGACAGTGAGTCCCATGTGAGATAGGGCCTGTGTCCAACCTGATTAGCTGGTATCTACTGTAGCGCTTAGAACAGTGCTTGACATACAGTAAGTGCTTAACAAATGTCTTAAAAAAAGAAGCTGAGATCTTTCATCCCAGGAAATCTGCAAGTTAAAGCTGAAAGACTGAAAAGACTTCTGTTCCACAGGAGATGTATGGGAGCCCAACCAATTTGAACTGTGGGTACAACTAGCAAGGGTGCCAAATCATGGTTTTGGGAAAAAAAAAAAGAGTTGTGGCACTCAGGAACCAATGGGAACTGGGTCTTCTCCAGATTAATCACCATCATGGTCAAGAATTATTGACTGAGTGCCTACACTGCTTGGAATGCTGAGCTAGGCAACTGGGAATATTCAGAGAAAAACTAATTAGAGACAAGCTGTCTTCTGATTCCAAGAAGCATAACCTCTTTCCCTCCCACCCTGATTTATGAGAGACTTGGTTCTACTCTCAGATGTGCAAGACCCAGGGAAAGTAGAGAAATGGTATTTCTTGTGAATCCCTTTGTGAATGAGGCAGTGGTAAACTAAATACACAGCAGTAAAAATATCCTAAATATGCTGAGCACATTTATTTGTCACAAGGTGCTTTCATGTCATTTGTACTTCACAATAATCCCATGATATATCATCACTGATGGCATTTATTGAGAGCTTAAAATGTGCAAAGCCCTATACTATGGGAAGCAGCATGGCTCAGTGGAAAGAGCCTGGGCTTCGGAGTCAGAGGTGATGAGTTCAACTCCCGGCTCTGCCACTTGTCAGCTGTGTGACTGCGGGCAAGTCACTTAACTTCTCTGTGCCTCAGTTACTCATCTGTAAAATGGGGATTAACTGTGGGACGACCTGATGACCCTGTATCTTCCCCAGTGCTTAGAACAGTGCTCTGCACATAGTAAGCGCTTAACAAATACCAACATTATTATTATACTAACCTCATGGGAGAGTACAATACAACAGAGTTGGTAGATATATTCCCTGCCCACGACGAGCTTTCAGACTAGAGGGAGCTTACAGTCTAGAGAGGGCATCACAATTATTAATATTCTTATTATTATTTATAATAAGAATAGTAGAGCAGATGTAGTACTAGTAGTAGTAATGATGATATCATCATCATTAAGGCAGGAATTATTTCCCCTTTTATCAGAGAAGCAAAATGAAGCCCAGAGAGTTTAATAACTTGCCTGATGCCACACAGTGTCACCAGAATCCCAGCCCTCTCAACCACCCTGCCTATGCTCGCTAAACAGCCAGCCTCAAGGCAGAGATTCTGGAGGGCAAGCCCCCAGGACAGGAAAAGATCACACCAGAGAGAGGGGAGGGCTTTAAAGAGCTCCCAAGAGCTAAGCAGATCACTTCCCCAGCTCCCACCATCTAACCCTTCTGTCTTGGCTCTGGCTTCAGTACCCACATTACTGAGGCAGCTTAATCTCCTCACAACCTCCTCCCATCCTCCTCCTCCCCTGACTCCCACCCTGCCAGAACTCCCAGCCAACCATGGATCTGGGAGTTTGCCGTTCCAGGATGTTTCTCCATTAAAACAGCCAATAAAGAAAGAAATGAATGAACAATGCCATGCAACACTATGTGCTAACTGGGCTGGAGAATGCTACAAGAGTTTCTTTTGGCAGGCAGGTGAATGATAAGAATGTTATTTTCTCTGCCAAATGATTGACAGGCAGGCTCCTGCTCGAGAAACGCCCAGTTAGATAAATACTTTGGCAATCTGGATGACGGAATCCTCTCTGGGAGTGAATGTTCCCATCTTCCTACCTGAGAGGAAAGGGGATCCATCGCCCTCCCCAGCCTGGAACTGCCCTGGTTGATGCAAGAGGTTGTGGGTAGGGTCAATTTAGATCTCCGCCCCGCCGTTGCAGACTGTCCCTCATGGGGTCTGTGGGATTTCAGACAGGGTGGTTGAGGGAACCCCTCATGTTCCAATGCCTGGTCAACCCAATGAACATGCTCCCCTGAGGCTATTTTTTTTGGACATCATTTAGTACAGAGCTTGACACAAAGTAAGTGCTTAAATAACACAAGTTTCATTATTGACTGGCCCATAAGTGGCATATCTCAGAGAGAAAAGAATTTTCCAGGGTGTTTTGAGTGATTGGAAGCAGAAATGCAAGATGTATCAGTGGTTCCTTTTGACACTCTTTTGAAATGGTTTCTGCCATCAGCAAAAGCCCGGCTGGATAGATTTCAAGTGATTAAGGATAATAATAGTCCTTGGCATTTACCAGACACCCTTATGACCCAGAATCCCAAAGAGTACTGTGTATGTGTGTGACCTGCATTTCTGTGCTGGGTGTGGTTGCTGAGTTGTGTCTGAGGCTAACACTGTGGATTATAATACACATTTGCTTGTGTAAGTCTCCACCAAGAAGAACTGTGTATGAGACGTTTTTTCATTTTATTTTACTTTACTTTTTATTTTTATGGCATTTGTTAAGTGTTTACTATGTGCCAGGCACTGTATTAAGCACTGGGTAGATATAAAATCATCTGGTTGGACACAGTCCATGTCCCATACTGAGGCACAGTCTTAATCCCCACTTTACAGATGAGGTGAGATAAAGAGAGTTAAGTGGCTGGCCCAAAGTCACACAGAAGACAGGGCTGTGCTCTACCTACTAGGTAACACTGCTTTTCATGGGCCACACTGCTTTTCAAGATTTTTTATTTTCTTGATCTGATTTTCTTATCCTCTTTCCTGGGTAGAGGGGACAATCTCCCTAAGGAGTGGTGGACTTACCCACCCCCGTTTAAGGGGTATAGAAATTGGTAGCTTGGAATTCTCTCCAAGTGGGCAGAGGCAGCCTGTGAACGCTGGGTGAAGTGGCTGCCACTGGCTAATCCAGCTAAAAGGGGGCCAAGCCAACCTGAACCTGGTTCAGATTGCTCCTTTTTTAAGAGGAGTAACGACGTTCTCTCTCCTGCGAATCAATGCCTTATCGTGGCAGGAGAGTTTGCATACGCTAATGCAGCTTAGAGCTGTGCCATATAGGGCTATCCATAGTGAAAAGGTCTAAGCCTAAACTCAAGTTTTAACTGCACAGAAGAAGGTAATGGTAAACCACCTTTGTATCTTTAGCAAGAAAACTCTAAGGATACACATACCAGAATGACTTTAAGACAGAAAATGGCACGTTCTGAAAAGGATGTGTCCATGGATTCACTATGGGTGGAAAATGACTCGACAGCATTTGAAGAAGAAGAACAACCATGTTCTGGTACACCTGAGGTACTGGGAACCTGGGATGCCATTTTTCCCAGCCTTGGAACTGAACAGAACCAAGGCAATGGGCTCGGTGAGCTTTGCTTGATGTAGCCTTCAGATAGGGGTAATTCAATAAATACTACTGAATGAATAGGGGTAGGACATGGTCCACTTCAGCTGAAGGAGCACCCTTTGACCAGAAACGAACTTCATGTTGGCAACCACCTAGAAATGTTTCCTTGGACTCTCATCACCACCATCATTCATGGTATTTATTGAGCACTTAATGTGGTGCAGAGCTCACTACTAAGCGATTGGGAGGGTACAATACAACAGAGTTGGAAGACATGTTCCCTGCCTACAACAGGAAGCAGTGTGGCCCAGTGGATAAGGCATGGGCCCAGAAGTCAGAGGACCTGGGTTCTATTCCTGGCTCCACCATTTATCTGTTGTGGGACCTTGGGTATGTAGTTTATTTCTCTGAACCTCATTTACGTCATCTGCAAAATGGGGGTTAAGACTGTGAGCCCCATGCAGGACAGGGACTGTGCCAAACTGACAACTTTGTATCTACCCCAGCCTTAGTACAATGCCTGGCACATAGTAAGCATTTAACAAATATCACTTAAACAAAACGAAACAAAAAAACGAGCTAACAGTCTCTTCAAGACAGCTCAGCTCTGGAGACCAGATAATCAGTGCAATTTACCGAGCGTTCATTTTGTGCAGAATGTTGAACTAAGAGCTTGGGAAAGTACAATGTAATAGAGTCGGTAGAAAGTATCACTGCCCACATGGAGCTTGCAGTCTATATGGGGAGATATGAAACAGTTGAAAGGCCCTAGGGACAAAGTGAGAGGTAAAAATAAAGCATCAAGCAAATGAGCAACCTGGCAAAGAGGCAGTCTTCTCAAGGGACTCTTGTAGACTGGAGGGTTCTGATTGGAGTTCTCTGTCCCAGCCCCCACCCAGCCCCTGTCAATATCAGACAGCACAGCCTCAGTATCCAGACCATAGCCCTTGTCAATCAGGAGCCTTGGGTTCTAGCCCCAGCTCTGCCACTGGCTTGTGCTGAAACTTGAGCAAATCATGTGACCTCTCTGGACATCAATTTCCTCATCTGAAAAATGAGATAAGATACCAGCTCTCCCTCCCTTTTAGATTGTGAGCCTCATGTGGGGGAGGGACTGCATCTTATCTGATCATCTTTTTTCCCCCCAGTGGTATTTCTACTCTACTAAGCACTGGGATAGCTACAAGCTAATCAAGTTAGACACAGTCCATGTCCCACCTGAGGCTCACAGTCTTCATCCCCACTATACAGGTGAGGGAACTGAGGTGCAGAGAAGTGATTTGCCCAAGGTCACACAACAGATAAGTAGTTGAGCAGGGATTAGAACCCAGGTCCTCTGAATCCCAGGCCTATGCTTTATTCACTAAGCCATGCTACTTCTTGAATGCACTCCAGTGTTTAGCACAAAGTAAGTGTTTAATGAATAATACAATTATTATATTTAAATGTGTGGAACTGTGCAGAGTTAAACAAACACAGATCCTGCTTGCTGGGAACTAACAACTGACCGCTACAGGAATTATAAATGAAGCCAGTGGGCCTTGATTTAAAAACAAAAATGATTAAGGTGGAGGGAGATGGCATTATTAAAAAGCAAAAATGTTTGTAGTGATACAGATCCCACAATTAATGTAATTACCTGTTCTGAGTACCCTGTTTATTGCCCACTGGTGGATAACTTTATTAGTACTTGACTCTCTCTTTATTTGATTTGTCATAAAACACTTAAGCTGTTTTGTATGCCCAGTAAAACATTTATGTTTGGTGATGGCTAGAGACTCTCAAACAAGGTGATGTAACTATCTCTTAACCTTGGCAGTTCTTCAGTCTTAAAGGCAGATTCCCATTTTCACTAAAGTGGCATTTTTGGAAGCCAGAAATCCACCTAGGGTGTTCTGAGGGCCAACTTTTACTAACTTAGAAAGATACTGACTGTTGGAAAGGCAGTGAAACTACAGGGCCAAATAGCACTCTCAGACCTTGGGCTGTGTGATTGCTAATATACACCCAGTGGGAGTTGACTAAAACTTAGGCACATTTCTGTCTTGGTGTGCCTTTGAGCTGTTGGGAAAATTACATTTCTGATCAAAGCCCCGAAACCTTCCTTCCTCCTGAGACGATTAGACATTCGAAGCTTTCAGATTCAGATTCGGATTTGGGGAGACCTATCATCTATCGGTGGTATTTTTGAGCGTTTACCATTTGCAGAGCACTGTACTAACCATTTGGGAGATTGTAAAAGAGTTAGTAGGCACTACCCCACTCTCTCACTGGCTTTGATGTAGGGCTCTGTCAGGCAAACTGTCCATCCAATGTGTAAAAGGGATTTATCACCCGTAAGTCCTCCCCACTCATTTAACTAACGTCTCTCCCATGACAGTTTTCTCAAGATTCTTCTTGCTCTACTGTCCGGAGAGCTCAGAACGGATGGTTTCTCTACCCTGGGAAATAGCAGTTTGGCTGAGTGAGAACCAGTGTGAACTAGTGAGTAGAACACGGGCCCGGGAGTCAGAAGGACCTGGGTTCTAATCCTGGCTTCTCCACTTGTCTGTTGTGTGATCTTGGGCAAGTCACTTCACTTTTCTATGACTCTGTTTCTTCATCTATAAAAGCAGGGGTTAAGACTGTGAGCCCTATGTGGGACAGGGACTGTGTCCAATCTGATTATCTTGTTTCTACCCCAGTGCTTAGAAGAGTGCCTAGAAAATATGAAGTGCTTAAAAAATGCCACAATTATTATTATTATTATTCACTGAGCTAAATAACTCTGGGCCTTTTCACCCTTCCTCTCAGACCTACATAGTTTCACTTAGAACCCTGTCTTGGTTTTCTGGAGGTCAGAACTGGGGGCCACGCTCTACCCTGAAGAAACAGGGAGATGAAATGATTAGTTAAAGCTCAGGTCTTGAGGATCTGACCCTCTTTTAATTTCTCCACTCTGCTACCTTACCTGTATCATTACTAACCTCACCAACTCTTTGACTGCAACTTCCTAATCTGCCCTCTGTCCCACACACCCCCAAACTACGAAACTGTGCTCTCCCTCCAAAAAATCCACCAATCTTTTAAACCACCTCCTCTTAACCCAGGTCATCATGATTCACTCGAACTCACTATTTAACCTCCCCTCTCTTTATCTGATAGATTGCAAGTTCCCTGTCCACTAGATTGTCTTCTCCTTGTCCACTACATTGGGAAAGCCTTGTGGGCAGAGAACTTGTCTACCTGTTCTATTGTACTCTCCCGAGTCCTTAGTTCAGTGTTCTACACAGAGTAAGCACTCAATAAATACCACTGATAGATTGACTCCCCAATCCACCCCTACACAACACCACTTCTTGGATCACCTCAGAGTACACTTAATTGCTATTGTTTTACTGAGAGGTTCATCCCCTTGATTCTATTTATTGCTATTGTTCTTGTCTGTCCGTCTCCCCCGATTAGACTGTAAGCCCGTCAAAGGGCAGGGACTTTCTCCATGTGTTACCGATTTGTACATTCCAAGCGCTTAGTACAGTGCTCTGCACATAGTAAGCGCTCAATAAATACTATTGAAACAAATACTATTGAAAAATACACTTTCTCCCTTCCTGCTCTTACTCCACAAAGTGCAGTTGGCAGAAATCTAGACACCAGACCAAATTTGGCCTCTTCCCATTCATCCATACTTGTTGTAATTGTGTGCTCTCTTTCACACAGCAATATTACTGTCAAATCCCTCATCAACAGCCATGCTCATCATCCCTACCCATTCTTCCAGACCTTTAATTCTCTTCTTAAAACCTCAGTGTCCCACCTCCCTCCTCTCTCATCCCTGATAATCTTGAAAACAGCTTTGTTGATGAAATAGAAACTATCAGGGGAAAATTTCCCCAAATCTCCAACTCACCTCCCCACCTCCCTCCCACCCCCACGCTAATTCTCTCATCTTTTCTACCATGTCTCAAGAGGAGATCTCCTTCCTGCTCTCAAAATCTAACCCACCAAAACAGCCACCAGGCTGGTCCAGGATCCTGACAAATCTCAGCTTGGTTCCTGGATCAGGCTTCTTCCTGGTCTCCCACCCTCCCGTTTCTCTGTTCTTCTGCCCAAACTTCACTCTGTGTCCTGGATCACTCAGGTAAAAACATTCTGCACACTTCTCCCAACTTCGGAGAAATCTCAAATGGCAAACCATTCTTATCTGATCAAGCAGAAACTCCTTAACATTTACTTTAAAGCATTCAATCAGCTTTCTCCTTCCTAATTATCCACTCTCTTCTCCCATTTTTGCTGCCAGATCATTTTTCTAAAGCTTCACTGTCTTTCCTACTCCTCACAAATCTCTAGTGGCTGCCTGTTCACTCCACATCAAAGAGAAACCCCCGAATATTGATTTGAAAGCATCCAACCAACTCTCTCCCTCCGATTTATCCACCGTCTTCTCCCAGTATACCCACCTCATACTTTATATGCAATGTTCTCACCTCTCCCACTGCTGATCCTCTGGATCTTAATAATAATAATTATGGTATTTGTTAAGTGTTTAATATGTGCCAGGCACTGTTCTAAGTACTGGGGTGGATACAAGCAAATCAGGTGGGACACAGTCCCTGCCCTACATGGGACTCTAAATCTTAATCCCCATTTTACAGATGAGGCAACTGAGATACAAAGAAATGAAGTGACTTGCCCAAGGTCACACAGCAGACAATTAGCAGAGCCGGGATTAGAGCCCGGGATCTTCCTCTCTCCTCCCTCTTTCTTTGAATTCAACATATCCAAGTTCTTCCCAGTTTCAAACCCTCCTGAAAGTCCATCTTCTCCAGAGGGTTTTCCAGATTCATATCTAATCTCTCCTTCTCACTTCTCTCGACTGCCTCTCCAGCACTTCTAGACCAGCTAAGCACTTAAGTATTCATCTCACTTGCATCACACTTCTGTACATATCTTAAACACCCTATTACTTAAGCACTAATTCATGCACATATTGTCTTTTCCTTCTTCCTCTTATCTATAATTTATTCTTGTTTCTATCTTCCTCAGTGGTAGGGATTACCATTTAAGGATTGTAAATTTCTTAAAGGCCCTTGTCACGTCCACTAATTCTATTGTTCTCCCCCAAGCACTTAGTCTTTACAATATCGCCAAGATCCGCCCTTTTCTCTCCACCCAAACGACTACCTTACTGCTACGGGCTCTCGTTATATCCCGGCTAGACTACTGTGTCGGCCTTCTCTCTGACCTCCCTTCCTCCTCTCTCACCCCGCTCCAGTCTATTCTTCACTCCGCTGCCCGGCTCATCTTCCTGCAGAAACCATCTGGGCATGTCACTCCCCTTCTTAAACAACTCCAGTGGTTGCCTATCAACCTCCGCTCCAAACAAAAACTCCTCACTCTAGGCTTCGAGGCTCTACCTCACCTTGCCCCTTCCTACCTCTCCTCCCTTCTCTCTTTCTACCGCCCACCCCGCACGCTCCGCTCCTCCGCCGCCCACCTCCTCACCATCCCTCGGTCTCGCCCATCCCGCCGTCGACCCCCGGGCCACGTCCTCCCGCGGTCCCGGAACGCCCTCCCTCCTCACCTCCGCCAAACTGATTCTCTTCCCCTCTTCAAAACCCTACTTAAAACTCACCTCCTCCAAGAGGCCTTCCCAGACTGAGCTCCCCTTCTCCCTCTACTCCCTCTACCACCCCCCCCTTCACCTCTCTGCAGCTTAACCCTCTTTTCCCCCCATCTCCCTCTGCTCCTCCCCCTCTCCCTTCCCATCCCCTCAGCACTGTACTCGTCCGCTCAACTGTATATATTTTCATTACCCTATCTATTTTGTTAATGAAATGTACATCGCCTCGATTCTATTTAGTTGCCATTGTTTTACGAGATGTTCTTCCCCTTGACTCTATTTATTGCCATTGTTCTCGTCTGTCCGTCTCCCCGATTAGACCGTAAGCCCGTCAAACGGCAGGGACTGTCTCTATCTGTTGCCGACTTGTTCATTCCAAGCACTTAGTACAGTGCTCTGCACATGGTAAGCGCTCAATAAATACTAAATACTACTACTAGTCCAAAAGGTGCTCAACTGATTGCTATTGATGATAACAGCTCTCAGATGGGCTCCTTGAATCAAAACCAGCTGAGAAGTAAAGCAACTTCTCTGACACTCAGAGCCCACTCCAAATGATGTAGTCTACTGGCCAGCGAACGTTTTCCAGGAATAAATCAAATCAATGGTATTTATTGAGAGCCTACTATGTGCAGAACTCTGAACTAAGTGGTTGGGAGAGCACAGTAAAACAGATTTAGTGGACATGTTCCCGGCCCACAAGGAGCTTACAGTCTAGAGAGGGAGACAGACAAATATATAAATAAATTATGGAAAATAAATACATATATATGGGGTGGGGTGTATCAAAGGTGCAGATCCAAGAGGAGGGGTACTGCGGAAGGTAGAAGATGTAGGGGAGTAGTGGAGGAAGGCCTCTCAGTCGTCAAACTGACCCGAGAAAGGGGTAGTGGATGGAATGCAGCAACAGAAACCCGATTGTGTTCCCAGAGATTGGATGGGAGTAAGGACTCTATGCAAGGCTCCTACTACACCAGCTTTTATTATAAATGTATGCAATTGCCTTGGTGCCGTTTCGCCAGGTTGACTGCCATCTGAGCTGGAGGAAATAACAAAGGCTAAGAGATATTGGCCATATTTTGGTAGAGTTCTTCTCTCGATCAATTGCTCAAAGGGGAAACAGAGGGGCCTAGTAGACAGATCACCGGCCTGGGAGTCAGAAGGACCTGGATTCTAATCCAGGCTCTGCCACTTGTCTGCTGTGTGACCTTGGGCAACTCATTTAACTTCTCTGTGTCTCAGTTACCTCATCTGTTGAATGGGGATTAAGACTGTGAGCCCCATGTAGGATAGGAACTGATTAGTTTAACTACCCAAGTGCTTAGTATGGTGACTGGCACATAGTAAGTACCCAACAAATACCATTAAAGAAAGCACAAAGAGGAGAAAGGACCTAGGGCTATCAGAGCAAACCATATTCAAATGAACCTTCCAATTTAAAGCCATCTTTAGGGCAAGTGAATTTTGGGTCCCAGCCAAACTCCTGCTGGTATAATGATATTTCTTCTCTTCTAAACTTCCCTAAAGCTTCAGAAGGCAAAGCAGCGTGAACCTCCTTTTCCTACTGAGTGGGCAGTGACTCAAGGGAGAGGGCTCATCATTAAACGCCACTTGTTTCAGTGTTAGAACCCAATCAGAGGACCTGGGTTCTAACCCTGACTCCTCCACCTGTCTGCTTTGTGACCTTGGGTTACTCACTTTACTTCCCTGGGCCTCATTTACTTCATCTGGAAAATGGGGATTATGACTGTGAGCCCTGTGTGGGACAGGGACTGTGTTCAATCAGATTATCTTGTAACTACCCCAGCTCTTAGTACAGTGCCCTGAACGGTATAGGTACTTAATTACCACAATTATTAAGTGTAGCAGCCATTCAGTGGTGGATAAAGCAGTCCCCAGGTCAATTCAGTAAAGAAAGGCAGTACACCCAGTAAGACCAGGAACAAATATCCAGTTTGACCATTATGGGCATATGACATAAGATCTTCATGAGAATTTGTGAATATATAGCTCATTTCTCTTTTTAGAAAATGGTATTTTTAAAGTGCTTAATATGTACCAGTCACTCACTCTATGTGCTGGGGTCGATACAGCACATCTGCCAGAAAACAGAGAAGCAGCAGGGCTCAATGGAAAGACCACGTGGGACAACCTGATTACTTTGTATCCCCCCAGCGCTTAGAACAGTGCTTGGGACACAGTAAGCACTTAAATACCATCATCATCATCATACAGGATTGATCATCTTTGGACACATTCTCTGCCCACATGGGGCTCACAGTTGTAATTCCCATTTTAGAGATGAGGGAACTGAGGCCCAGACAAGTTAACTCACCCAAGGCCACACAGCAGACAAGTGGTGGAGCTGGGATTAGAACCGAGGTCCTTTTGACTCCCAGGCCTGTGCTTTATCTGCTAGGCCATGCTGTTTCTCTAAGCTTATGAAGGCACGTAGCCCAGTAAGAGCGATGACCTTGGCCTTTCCCAACAGCTTTCATCTAAGAGGATAATATTACTTTACTGCTAAAAGGAAAACAATTCCTCAAATTTATGTGTGTGAACTGTTTATATAAATGTTTAGGGTGGGTTTTTTTCCTTTAAATGAAGCACCTGATGATCATTCTAATACTCTTCACGTTTGTGAAGCCAAGACTGAGGACTTGGAAAGGGGAATAGTTGAAATGGGGTTCATTATCACTGAGTTTGATGCATTGGAGAAGTAAAGGTATGCACTAGGCTTAGTCAAAGAGCTTTAAAGAAAGGGTGGGGTGTCTTTCCTAATCATTCCGGATAATTTTGCAATATTTACCGGGCACACTTTAGGGTGACTTTGCAGACAGAAAAAAAGCTGTAAATCTTGGTTTATGACTGGCTTATCAGCCTTTTGATAAGGCCATGACAACCCATCACTGGCCACAAAATAGGAAGAACATAAGCTTGTGTTAACTGGGTCAGAACCAGAGAAGAGTGTCTCACCTGCAAACTCTGTTCCAAAAAGCATATCTGAGGGGCACTGTCAACGACTGGAGAGTTAACCCTCTTCTCTAAACTGTGAGCTCCTCTCTAAACTTTGAGTTTGTTTCTAGACTGTTAGCCCATCTCTAGACTCTAAATTCATTATGAGCAGGGAACGTGTCTGCTAATTCTGTCATACTGTCCTCTCCCAAGGGCTTAGTATAGTGCTCTGCACATAGTAAGTGCTCAATAAATAGCACAGTTGATAAAAAAAATTTTAACATTCAATTCAGCCGCCAAGCTGAGGCTGGAGCTATGAAAATTACATAGATGCCACTTTCCACTTCTCACTGCGCAGTCACACAAAGAGGAAAAAATGGGAAGTTTGTGTTTTATTCCAGAAACTTAGAGCGGTGGAGGAAGGGCCCAGAGGCTTAAGTTCCCACACTTGCTAAAGAGGAAGGAAAGGCATGAAGCTTCTGCCCCATCTTGGCGATGGTCTATGGAGGTCAATACTGTAATGAGACACATACGTAGGTGGAGCACAATTAGTCGGTGGCGCACAACTAGTCGTGTTTCCAACCTGGACTGGCTCAAACTGACTTGACTGGGATTGGGAGAAGGCTGACAGGATTCTTACACTTTGGGACTTTAATTATATGCAAAGCAACCCTATGCCTCTCTTTAAGAACTCAATAAATGTCACTGATCGATCGACAAATCACACTGTTTACTAATGAATCACCCTGCCATGTAGGCGGGTAATAAAGAGCAAGAGTGTAGGCTCACTGTGGGCAGGGAACATGTTCGCTAATTCTGTTGGATTGTACTCTCCCAAGCACTTAGTATAGTGCACTGCACAGAGTCTTGCCACATCTTATGATGTCAAGTCTTTTCTGACCCATAGCGACACCAAAGACACATCTCTCCCAGAACTCCCCGCTCTCCATCTGCAATCGTTCTGGTAGTGGAACCAGAGAGTTTTCTCGGTAAAAATATGGAATTGGTTTACCTAGGCTGCCTTCCACACAGTAAACCTGGGTCGGCGCCCTTGACTCTCACCCATGCTGCTGCTGCCCAACACGGGTGAGTTTTGATTTGTAGCAGATTGCCTTCCACTCACTAGCCAAGCTAGGAAAGGAGTGAGTACGCCTCTGCTTGACTCTCCCTCCTATAGCCAAGACTGGTAGAGTACTGGAAACTCTCCAGGTGCGACCCTGAGAGGTGGTGCACAAAGTGCTCAATAAATACAACTGGTCGACTGATTTAAAACAGAAGCACTATGCTGCTATTACCGCTGTCAATGGTCCCACCATGATTGTCACCAGTGAAAAGCAAGATTTTATGAAGACTTGATAGGCTCATAGAGAAGGAGTGTGGCCTAGTGAAATGAGTCACCAGAAAACAGAGGATCTGGGGTCTTATCCTGGCTCTGCCACTTGTCTATGGTGTGACTTTGAGCAAATCATGTAACTTCTCTGTGTCTCAGTACCCTCATCTGTAAAATGGGGAATAAAATCCTGTTCATTCATTCAATCCTATTCATTGAGTGGTTATTGTGTGCAAAGCACTTGCAAGACAACAAATGAGCTCACAGTTTAGATCCTATACCTTCCTACTTAGACTGTGACCCCTGCATGGGACAGGGACTGTATCCAATCTGGCTATCTTGTATCTAACCCAGTGCTCAATACAGTGATTGGCACATAGTATTTAACAAGTATAATAATAGTAATAATAGCAACAACAATAATAATAATCAATGTCAATATTTTATAAGCCGGTTATCACGGGAGATTTTAAAGCACTTATTGACAGGAAGATTAAAATCACTGGACCGATGGGATTGGAAAAATAAATAGCAATAGCCTTCTCCTACTCACAGGATGACCCCTCTCAGGGTTGCACCTGGATAGTTTCCAGTACTCTACCAGTCTTGACTATGGGAGGGAGAGTCGAGCAGAGGCCTAGCCATTCCATTCCTAGCTTGGGCAGTGGCCAGTGAGTGGAAGGCAAACCGCTACAAGTCAAAACTCACCTGCGCTGGGCAGCAGCAGCATGGGAGAGAATCTCGGTCAGAGACGCATTTACTGCGCGGAAGGAGGCAATGGTAAACCACTTCTGTATTTTTACCAAGGAAACTGTACGGGTACACTACCAGAACAACTGCAGATGGAGGTGGGGCCTTCTGGGAGAGATGTGTTCATGACATCGCTATGGGTCAGAGACAACCTGTCAGCATAAGACAAGACTCATTGGATGTGTTCAACATCAGCTTGTAAACATCAGCTCTTTCTTCCACTTGGGAATAGGATGAAGATATTTTGAAGGCACCCATGATCCATGTAGTGATGCCTTATTATTTTTTTATGGTATTTGTTACGTACTTACTATTTGTCAGGTACTGTTCTAAGCACCAGGGTAGATACAAACTAATCAGGTTGGACATGGTCCATATCCCACATGGGGCTCACAGTCTTTATCCCCATTTTACAGATGAGATAACTGTGGCACAGAGAAGTGAAGTGACCTGCCCAAGGTCAAACAGCAGAAAAGTGGCAGAACAAGGATTAGAACCTAGGTCCTTCTGACTCCAATCCACTAGGCCATATTGCTTCTCAATGACTACATCACTGGCCAAAATCAGACCTGAAGGATTTTCAACATAATTTCTAGACTGAGTTATGCTGAGTGCTTGCTAGGTTCCAAACTCAAATGCTCTCACTCTTCATAAAGTCAGCGAAGTCCAAAGTAGCATCTAAACCATTCTGACAGTTGAATATCAAACTTCCAGAGAATGCAGATTCCTTCAAGAAGTTTCAAACAACATCAAACAGCTCTATGACTGGAAGAGGCCCCATTCACCTCTACTGATGTGACAAGTGAATGGTGTCCTGGTCTATTAGGCAACCACTGTGACTGTGGACACCCCAAGAGGCCTAGGTCAGCTCATTGTGGGCAAGTAGCAAGCTTTTACTACAATTCTCCACGCACACAGTCAGCGCTCAATAGATACAATTGAATGAATGAATGAATGAGCAAGAATGATTAAGATTTCAAAGAACTGCTCACAAAAAAACCAACAATGCTTCTTCAGACTCTGACCCAAAGGATACCTTTGGAGTCTACATCTTGCTATTTGGAACAAGGTACAAGGGGGCAAGTTAAGGGGCTATAATGGGATGTCAAAGCCAAAGAAATCTAAGCCTAAGCATACCACATCCAAGCAGTGGTCTTATTAATAATCATAATAATACTAATAATGGTATGTTTCAAGTCCTTACTATGTGCCGGGCACTGTACTAAGCGTTAGGATCGATACACACAAATTAAGTTGGACACAGTCTCTGTCCCACATGGGACTCTCAGTCTTAATCCCCATTTGACAGATGAGGTAACTGAGGCACAGAGAAATGAAGTGACTTGCCCAAGTCACACAGCAGACTAGTGGCAGAACTGGGATTAGAATCCACATCCTTCAGACTCCTGGGCCTGTACTCTTTCCACTAGGCTGTGTTGCTTCTTCCCCTCTCTTCTACCCCCAGGAGAGTTTTTGTTAGCTCTACAAACCACCATGGCACCACCGAAGACTCCAGTCAATCAAGCAGTGGAATTTATTGAGCACTTTCGTGTGAGGAGTACTTCACTGAGTGTTTGGGAGAGTACGATACGATACAGTTCAAGAGTCCAGATAGCCCCACCCTCATCACCAACACAGCAAAGACCTGGCCAAAGCCTTTCGATAATTTCCTTATTATGCCATCTAGGATTAAGACTGAGGCCCAGCGAAGAAGAGTGAATGCGCTGGCAGGTGGAGGAAATGTAATTAAGTCTCCTCTGCAGTGAGAGCCACGAAGAATGGCAGGGCTCCCGGATCTGATAGTAGGGCTGCCAAGATCGTCAAGTATGAAGAGAATGTTCTGCTCCTGGGCCTGAACAGGCTCTTCCTTAACATATGGAATGCTGAGGAAATACCACTGGATTTCAGAGATGCCACTATTATCACCATCCCCAAGAAGACAGATAAGAAAGATAATCTCAGAAAGTATTATGAATGATCACCGCTTTTCATTTCTGGCAAGATCACGGTCAGAATCTTTCTTGGCCCTATCCTAAAAACACCATTAAACTGTTAACTATGCATTCCCAAGAATGTAATGTGACTTTAGACCACAGTGGGTACAGCAGTCACGAACTTCGTTGCAAATTCTGCCCAAGACAAGTGCAGAGAACAAACTCCCCAAACAGCTTAGACTTTATGAAAGTTCTTGATATCAAGGGCAGATCTGGGCTATGGAAATTATTTGACTCTCCAGAGAAGTTTATCAATCCCTAAAATCACTCCATGGTGGTATGGTGGCTGAATCGGAATCGAGAGGGCTTATAATCTAATCCTTCCCCCATCACCAGTGGAGTAATGAAGGTTTGGATATTAGATCCAATCTTCTTTATCCTAATCGGCAAAGCCACGCTTGGGGATGTGATAAATAAATTAAACTCATCAGGTTAAGAGGGTCATTAAAAATTTCTGAAATCATTAAAATGGGAGTTGTTATACTCCAATGACAGGAGCCTAGTTGCACACTCTCAGTAAGTCTTGTAAATGTCTATAACATGAGAAGCAGTGTAGCCTAAGGGAAAGAGCTCAGGCCATGGAGTCAGAGCACTTGGGTTCTAATTTTGGCTCTGCCTCTTATCTGCTGTGTGACCTTGGGTAACTCGCTTGACTTCTCTGTGCCTCAGTTTTTCATAAAATAGAGAATTAATATCTGTTCTCTCTCCTTCTTAGACTGTGCGCCCCATGAGGGATAAGGACTGTACCTGACCAGATTATCTTCTATCTACTCCACTACTCAGCAGTGTGCTTGGCATAGAGTAAGTGCTTAACAGATACCACAGTTTTATTATTATTATTATAACTACTTTTCTGACTCAGAAAACTGCTGAAGACTGAGCTCCAAACTACTATCCTGTATCCAGCAAGCCCTAGCCAGACTCTGTTGTCGGTGAAGAGTTAAAGATCATTTCTCTATTCTGCTCTCTAAACAGCACATTATTCAATAATGATCGGTGAGACTGAAAGGCAGAAAACCAAAACAAGGGATGTGTGCATCTTCTGGGAGAGTCCCAAGCAGAAAATGCAACCCTGACACAATGAAAGCAACATGGCTTAGAGAATAAGAACAAGAGTCTGGGAGTCAGAAAGATCTGGGTTCTAATCCTGGCTCTGCCACATGTCTGCTGTCTGACCTTAGGTGAGTTACTTAACTTCTCTGGGCCTCTGTTACCCCATCTATAAAACGGGAATAAGACTGTGAGCCCCATGTGGGACAGGGACTGTGTCTGACCAGATCAACTTTTATCTACCTCAGTGCTTGGAACAATGCTTGGCACATAACAAACAGTTAACAAGTACCGTAATTATCATTATTTTTATCTTCTCTGGGCCCAGGAGAACAGTGGTTTAATTAGACCAACCTGGGTCTTAACAGCTGTGCGGTGTTCCTACCTGTCTACAAGCTAATTAAAAGGGAAAAGCTTGTGCTTGGATTTAGGTAAGAGTGTGATGGAAATACAGAAAACCTGATTTCAGAAAATCTGACTTCTCCAATGTCCAATCAGACCCCACTCCAGGCATCTGGTGCACTTAATCCAGCCCTGTTGCCAACATGGCACCAAGAGTCATACCAAACCCAAGGTTTCGGGGATAAATGTAAAGTCCAAACTTCTTTCTGGCTGTGAGGGCTAAATTTACAGGAAGAAAGATGGAGGATGGTAGGAAGAAAATGGCAGGCTATGGGTCACGTGTGTGTGGCTACCTCACAACCTTCCTACTTTGAATGCAAAGAGACCTACAGATATCATAAGAAATAAGTCTACCCACCAGGACATTTCTGCTAGCCACCTTTATCATGGAATATGGAACTGTCAGAGTCACGTTACAGTATCCGTAAAAGGAAAGAAACTGGCATTCTGATAAGAACAAACTCAGAGACCATTACTGGACATGTGTATAGCATTTGATGTGCTGTCTTGTTGGAGAGAAATGATTCAGAAACCAGGGATATTCCCCTGTAACCTTGGTTTTCAGAAGAAATGTTTGCCACACCTAGTCATCCATGGATGAAGCTTCGCATGATTTAGGATTTACCACCATCATGATTTTGGGAAGAGTAAAATGACAGAATGACTGACCATGGAGAAGCCACATGGCCTAATGGATAAAGCACAAGCCTGGAAGTCAGAAGAACCTGGGTTCTATTTCCAGCTCTGCCACTTGTCTGCTGTGTGACCTTGGGCAAGTCACTTAACTTCTCTGTGCCTCAATTATCTGTAAAATGGGGATTAAGACAGTGAGCCCTGTGGAGGACAGGGACTGTGTCCATCCTGATTACCTTGTACCTACTTCAGTGCTTAGTACAGTGCCTGACATATGGTAAGTGTTCAACAAATACCATAATAGATAAAAAATAATAATTAATATAGGCAAGGGGCATGTGATACCGGTCATCTAAACTACAGTAAGGCCAGTAATTGATTTGGAGTGCAGCATAAAGGAATCCCACAAGACAAAAATCCCTTCTTTTTCTTTTTTTTTTAAAATAGTATGTGTTAAGCACTAACTATATGCCAAGGCATTATTCTAGGCACCAGGGTTAGATACAAGCTAAGCAAGTTGGACACAGTACAAATCCCATATGGGGCTCACAGTCTTAATCCCCATTTTACAGATGAGGTAACTGAGGTATGGAAAAGCTAAGCGACTTACCCAAGGTCACACAGTAGATATGTGGCAAAGGCAGGATTTGAATCCAGGTCTTTCTGACTCGTAGGCCCGTGCTATATCCACTAGGCCATACTGCTATCTTTTGACAGATTGGGTAGAGGTGGTATGTCAAGAAGCTTCTTGTAGTTTGTGTCTGAAAGCGTTGTAACTGATGGCTCAGTGAGAAACTCAGGAGATGAAATTGGCATGGGTTCTGGAGCAAGCTCCATTTAGGGTGTTTAACTGAATCAAAAGCCTGAACATACAATTGGCAGATGAGTCTAAATTGTGATGCTATGGTAAACTACAGATAAATAGGAATGAAATTTAAGCATACTGTGAAAATAGTCTGGCAAAACGAAGTGGAAATTCAGTAGGGACATGTGTAAGGTAGAGCAGTGAGGCATGGAAAATCAAAGGCCTGTTACAAGATGAAGTGAGGTTAGTTAGGGGAAAGTATCATGTGAGTGGACTGGAAACTGAACTGAGTGCTATCATTTGAAAAATCAGCATGGTACTGGGATGTATCAGCAAGAGCTTGGCCTGCAAGAACCAGGAAGTAATCTTTCTGCTACACTCTGCATTGGTAAAACCATTGTTAGAGTGTTGGGTCAAATCTGGGTCACTAAACTGTAAAAAGAACATGGGGAAACTAAAGAGGGTTTAGAGAAGAGTGATCAAAATGACTAAAGGGATGGAAAACAGGCTCCATGAGGAAAGGAACTGGAGACAATGAATCATTCTTTTCCAATATATAAGAGGGTCTCATGGAGCCACAAAGAACTGAAGAAGAAATGGGCATAAATCATAGCCAGAGAGAATCAGTTGAACACAAAGAGGAACATCCTGACTGTCATGGGGAATGAAACATGGGAAAACGCTTTCAAGGAAAGGTGTGGTGCAGCCACACCCAAAGATCTTTAAGGAATGTCCTGATACCCATTTGCCCCGAATGACTTAGTCATTCACCTGGATGGAGTTAGGGGGCTGGACAAGATGACCTCTGGAGGCCCATGCCAGCCCTAGAATTCAGTGTTGAGTCTCCTAGAGCTTGAAAGGTTGAACTTGCTGGGAATTCCTCTGGTATTAGAATCCCCAGAATTCTCTAGCCCACCTCCTCCCCACAAACCACATCTGGGATATGGGTGCTCAGCTTCACTTTCCTCCAGTGGCCAATGATATTGCCTAGCTTTTGACCAATAACTGACCCTTCTGCAGGGTAGCTGAGGATAAGGATTGACCTAGGGTGATAAGTTGAGCAGCTCCAGGCAGGAAGAAGTCATCCGGTCACTTCTAATCAACAGAACACAGAGTCAATCATAATAATAATAACGGTATTTGTTTAGTGCTTACAATATACCAAGGTACTGTACTAAGCAGCGGGGTAGATACAAGGTAATCTGGTTGGACACAGTCCCTGTCCTATATAGAGCTCACAGTCTGAATCCCCATTTTACAGATGAAAGAACTGAGGCACAGAGAAGTTAAGAGACTTGCCCAAGGTCACACAGCAGACAAGTGGCAGAGCTGGGATCAGAACCCAAGACCTTCAGATTCCCAGGCCAATGCCCTATCCACTATGCTATGATGCTTCTCCTGCCCCTGCCTGGCTCCCAGAGGTAAACCCCACCTAAGCAGGGGCATAGCCCTGTGTGTGCTTTATTTTTAATGGTATTTATTAAGTGCTTTCACTATGTGCCAACCTCTGTACTACATGCTGGGATACATACAAGTTAGGTTGACAGAATCCCTGTCCCACATGGGGCTCACAGTTTCACGTGCTGGGATACGTACAAGTTACTCAGGTCGACAGAATCCCTGTCCCACATGGGGCTCACAGTTTCTGTAGGAGGGAGAACTCTAGGGAAAATAACAGTGTACTCCAAAATCTTGGCAAAGAGAGTGCCTGCTTCTAGTGCCCATTTATCAGGCCTCAACCCATGGTGACATTTTCCCATGAGTCTCCGGTGCTCAGGGCTCTTTATGCCTGAACATGAATGATTGACTTTGGTCACTGAGGTGATGGGGCTGGGTGTGTCTCTTCAGGTGCCCTAAAAGCCTGCTAGTTCATTCCAGTTGTCCATTGAGTTTCTGAAAACTCAACTGAGATTGTCAGAGCGCTTTACCCAATCAGACGTGGCGTCCTGCCAAGCCGCCTATTCACCGCTCTCCCAGCTGGACACCGACTGACTTTCCCATGTTCTGCTTTCAACTCCTGCCTGTGGAGGGCCAAAACTTGTGCCCGAATGTCAGAATCAAAGCTCATTAGTTGCCTACTACCAGCAAAATAGTTGTTATAGGTGATAACCATACTTACCCGAAGAATTCAGCTTTCTTGCCAACATCCCTCCCCAGAAGTTTTCATTTCCTTGTGCTTTAAAAAATAATTTCAACTAGGGAGTGGACAGACTGAACCCAAGGAGATTTTATCTTTTTAGTGCTACCCAGCAGAATGTTTAGTTACTACGCCTATTCGGAAAATGCCACAGAAAACATTTCATAATGATGACTTTATCTCTTGTACTTCTTGGCTGTCACTGTCGTCATCATCATCATCATCCTCATGACCAATAGCATTTCTTGAGCACCTACAGTGTGCAGAGCACTGTACCGAGTGCCTAGAAGAGGCACAATACCATACTGAATGTCTGCTGCATAGGCACGGGATTCTCAACGAAAGAATTGAAAGACACGATCGCTATTTTGTGGAGCTAGCAGTACAATACGAGATACAAGCAGGCATATATTCTTAGGATGTGAGCCTTATAGGGGATGGGGACTGTGTCTGACCTGTGTTTACTTATGTTTACTCCAGCACTTGGTGCTTGATGCATATAAGTATGTAACAAATACATTATGTATACATTTAGTGGTCTTTCATATTCACAAAGGTGAAACTCCCTGCTGGTCTTGGGTGTATGGACAGTGCAGAGGTCGTTTCCTTGCCCATGCTCCCTTCTAGTTTTGAGTGTTTGGACAGGGCAGATGTAGTATCCCTGCACATGTTCCCTATCAATATTGGAGGTGTGGGTTTGGTGGAGGTGGTAGAGGGAGCAGGAGTGGCAGGAAGGAATAGGGTGATCCTAGCCTTCCTGTTCTCCATGATTCCAACCATATCAGCTTTCTCTGGCCACTCACAGCGTCACTGACCAGCCCTAACCTTGGCATTACATCAGTACAGTGCTTTGCACTCAGTAAGTGCTCAGTAAATACGACTGAACAATTTAATGAATTGGTTCCCCCCCACCCCCCCACCCCGAAGAACTCCGGCCCCACAGGATCAGTAGAACTTGCTATTTCGAGCTGCTACACCTTTGTTCTTAGAAAAATCACACCAAGGATGCACTGGCCTTTTTTTTTTTAACGTGAAGAAAATCAATCAATCAAATCAATGTTATTTTTTGAGTGCTTAACTATGCGCAGAGCACTCTACTAAGTACTTGGGAGAGTTCAGAACAACAGAGTCGGTCAGCATGTTGCTAAAATTCTTGGTACCTCTGGCTCCTCTTTTAGAATGGGCGGTTCCAGGTTTCTTAACTTGCAGAGAGCATTTGTTTGAAAGTGTGTTTGATCACTGTGTCTGTCCTCCCCCTTTATTCATTCATTCAATCAATCGTATTTATTGAGCGCTTACTGCATACTTACTGCGTGCAAAGCAATGTACTAAGTACTGGGGAGAGTACGCTACAACAGCAAATCCTTCAGATTGGAAGTTTCTGTGGGTCAAGGAAAGCATCTAAAGCAAAGTCCCCGGATTCTGACTGATGTCCAATACAGCACCTGTTGAGCCCTGAATCAATGTTCGCATTGATGAATTGTTTAATTAAGCTTTGACCAATATTTTCCAAGCACTTAGTACAGAGCTCCGCAAACAGTGAGCACTCAATAAATATGATTGAATGAATGAATGAATGAATGAATAATTGTCATGTTTGTTAAGCACTTATCATGTGCCAAACACTGTACTAACCGCGGGGCTAGTTTCAAGATATTCAGAGCACAGTTCCTCTCCTAGATGGGGATCATAGTCTAGGAGTGAGAGGAAATAGGTCTTTGATCTCCAGTTTACTGATGAGGAAACTGAGACACAGGGAAATTAAGTGACTTGGCCAAAGTCACCCAGCAGGCGAGGGGTGGAGCCAGGATTAGAACCCAGATTCTCCAACACTTGAGTCGATGCTCTTTCCATTAGGCCCCACTGCTTCTCCCGCCGGTAATTTCACAACAGCAGTCAGACACCTTTACCTTCCTGGATCCGACAGTAGTGACTCGAGGCTTCCACGTGGCTTGCTGGCTCAGGTGCTAGCGAAATGAACGTTTGAAAAATGCGGATGCGGGGAATAAGAGGCAGTGCGGCCAAGTGGAGAGAACACGGGCTGGGCCTGGGAATCAGAAAGTGCTGTGTTCTAATCCCGGCTCTGCCAATTGCTTGCTGCATGACCTTGGGCAAGTCACTTTTACTTCTCTGTGCCTCAGTTTTCTCAGCTATGAAATGGGGACTAAGTACCTGTTCTTCCTCCTACTTTGGCTGTGAGCCCCATGAAGGACAGGGACTGTAAATGACCTATTTAATTTGTACCTCTAAATAATTAATTAGTTTCTTCCTCTACACTGTAAGCACCTTGTGGGCAGGGAATGTGCCTGTTTATTGTTATATTGTACTTTTCCAAGTGCTTAATACAGTGTTCTGTACACAGTAAGTGCTCAATAAATGCAATTGAATGCACACCTACCCCAGTGTTTAGAACAGAGTTTGACACATAGTAAGTGCTTAACAGATACCGTAAAAAAAAAAAGTGAGGCTCTGAAGGCCAGTTTCAGGCCACATCCTACCTCCTCCAATTGGCAGGCCTTGATGACACTCCTGTATCGGTACTCATCGAAAGAAACCCCGAAGACGATGTTCTCCTTGATGGTTCCTGGCATGATCCACGAGAATTGGGGAGAGAAGGAGATCCTTCCGCTGTGCTTGATTTTGCCTTCCAAAGGCTCCAGCTCACCCATGATCATCATCAGCAGTGAGGTCTGCAAGGGCAAAACAGAAGCATTCACGATCAGCCCTGGGCTGGAGATTAGGGGGGATTGGGATTTCTGTCCTTCTCTCCCACCAGCCTCCCAGTACCGCACCTTCAGGCCGAATCCACCGGTGGCCACGGAGAGCCCTCCCCGACCTTCCCCTGCTCCAGCCTCGCCAGGGAGGGCCCGACCAGTGGACACGTGCCAGCGGGACTCCAAAGACGTTGAGAAGATCACCGACGTGGCCACGGTCGTGGCCTCTCCGGCTGTCGGTCTGAGCGATGTGAAAATCCTGCTGAACCTTTCACGTTTGACATCATATATGTCTTTTCTACCTTTGTTCACCTCTCCTTAGGTGTCTGGGGCCAGCACTCTCCCGGTCTTCCATCCTTAGACAGGGAGCCTCTTAAGGCCTGGGATCCTGTTCAGGTCTCATGTATCTATTTCTTTCCCAGTGCTTAGTATAGTGCTTTCCAAACAGTAAGCCCTAAATAATTTCTACTACTTATTAAGTTAGTTCATTTTAATTTATTAAAGACACTCTCTAAGAAAAGGTGGAAAATAAAATATTTTCACTAAGATTCACAGTAAGTGCTTAGTATAATGCTTTCCAAAGAGTATGCCCTAAATAATTTCTACTACTGATAAACTTAATTTGTTTTAATTTATTAAAGACATTCTCTATGAAAATGTGGAAAATAAAATATTTTCACTAAGATTCACAGTAAGGGGAAAGCATGAAATCCACTCTGGTCTGTTTTTTTTTTTTTAATAATATTCTGTATTTCATAGATTGTGGATCCTTTGAGGGACAGAGTCTGTATCTAATTCTTACCTGTGTACTCTTACCCAGCACTTAATTTCATTCTCTGCACATAGTAAGCACTTAATAAACACTATTAGGATGACGACGACGACGACTATTACTACTACCGCCACCACCACCAGCATGGCCTAGTGGTTAGAGCAGAGTCCTGAGAGTCAGAATATCATGGGTTCTAATCCCGATTCCGTCACTTGGCTGCTGTGTGACCTTGGAAAAGTCACTTAACTTCTCCGTGCCTCGGTTCCCTCATCTGCAAAATGGGGATTAAGACTGGAGCCCTGCATGGGACAGGGATTGTGTCTAACCCAATTATCTTGCATCTAGCCCCAGCACTTGAAAAGGGCCTGGTACCTAGTAAGCCCATAACAACTACCATAATTAATATTATTATTACTATTGGAAACCACAGTGCAACCCAGTACACTGCCCCTCCACCAAACCAGCTTTCGTGCACATAAAGCCCTGAGGAGTTCCATTTCTCAGGTGTGTTCATTTGGCCGAATGGCAGAGTTTGATTTGACTGATTCTTCCTTCATAACTGTTATCCCTAATTCAATGACACGAATATGTAACTGTAATTCTAGCTAGCTTTTTATCAGCACATCATATGCTGGAAGAACTGCCTGCAATGCAAGTGCTGACAAGCACCTATAATGCCAAAATTAATCAGTAACTGCCGGTAACATTTCTGTTCACCCGAAGATAAAACATGGCATAAGAGAAAAGGAAACTCATTATAGGAAATGTTCAAACATTAATCACCCACATAACTTTGATATGCTGGCCAATAATCACCAAACTATCTATTTGAAAATCCTGTTTTTCTTTTTCCAGGAAAACCCATAGACTTCAAAAAGGAAAAAGACACCAGAAGTAAAAAAAGGTATTTTACTGGGGGGAAATCCCAGGGGTACTGTGGACAATTGGGGCATTCATACGCCAGCTTCTCTGACAGGGAAACATGAGAGAAGATTTTGAGGAAGTTGTACAGTATCAGTGTCTGTATCAATGAGTGAGAAAGACATTGAAAATCCTGAATCTGAGAGGCACCTGGGACATGATTTTTACTCCACTAGAGACTAGATTCTCCATTCAAGTGTAAATCCCTTGTGGGCAGGACAGGCATCACTCCTTAATTTGGTATTTCCCAAGCACTTAGTATAGCGCACTGCATCTGGATGGAGCTAGATAAATATTATTATTAAGACCACTATTACTACCAATCGAAACTTTTTGCTGACTCCTGTTTCTAGACTTTATGTTCCTTGTAGGCAGAGAACATGTCAACCAAGTCTGCGGTATTGTACTCTTCCAAGCACTTAATGCAGTGTTCTGCACCCAGCAAGCACTCAGTAAATACCTTTGATTGACTGACTGATTGATTGATTCAGAGCATCTGGCCTGGCAAACTTTAATCCATCCCCAAGAATTTCATCTATCCCCAAATGGACAGCTGTTTGAATCACCTTGAAGAAGAAGCCTAATAAACTGGAGTCGTTGTTCTTACTATAATAAAACATTGAAGCTATTGTGTTATCCATGGGACCTGGATATACTATTAACTCCTAATAATAATGATAATAATAATAATATAAAGAAGTATCTATCTGTGCCTTTCAATTATCACTGCACATCTTCGAATACCTCACGGATCCTATTACTTAGCCTGTGAGTTTCATGTTGGATAGGGACTGTGTCCAAATGACTAACTTGTATCTAGCCCAGGGCTCACAGTACTTGGCACACAGTGAGTGCTTCACAAAGAAGCAATGTAGCCTAGTGGATAGAGAATGGGCCTGGAAATCAAAGGACCTGAGTTCTAATTCTGATCTGCCACCAGTCAGTTGTGTGACCTTGGGCAAGTCATTTAACTTCTGTGCCTCAGTTACTCAGTTACCTCCTCTGGAAAATCTTTGTGCCTCAGTTTTCTCAGCTGTAAAATGGGGACTAAGCACCTGTTCTTCCTCCTACTTTGGCTGTGAGTCCCATGCGGGATATGGACTGTGTCCACCTTGATTCGCTTATATCCATCCCAACACTTAGTACATTGCCTGGCATATAGTAAGTGCTTAACAAATACCATAAAAAATACCATACTTATTATTAATCATTTCTACTTAGCCTTTGAGAAGTCTTCTGCAAGTAATGCACACGAAGTATTTGATAGAATCACATTAGAAAGAGAAAGGGGAAATCAAGTAACCTGGCTATGGCTAAACACCAAGCCTACAGCGTGTCAAGAAAGTGGAACGAGAAGATAGTCAAATGAATACCTTGCCTGCCCCAGTAGATCCAGCTACAGCCAACAACTGTCCTTTTTCTATCTTGAAACTGATGTCTTTGAGGACAGGGGGACCGAGGAGCGAGATGTTACTAAAGATGAGGTTTTTGTCATCACTGGAGACTTTTCGGCTACTGTCATTTTGCTTTGCTTTGACGAGCAATTCCCCGAATCCCTGCAGAGGAATATTGAGAAAGTCATCGAC
Organism: Ornithorhynchus anatinus; assembly: GCF_004115215.2. Classification (NCBI taxonomy): domain Eukaryota; kingdom Metazoa; phylum Chordata; class Mammalia; order Monotremata; family Ornithorhynchidae; genus Ornithorhynchus; species Ornithorhynchus anatinus. The sequence goes on along the minus strand of NC_041737.1, from coordinate 39,979,959 downwards.
GGCTGCACCAACAGATTGCTCTATGTTGAATATATAAATCGTGGGGTTAATTTGAAAATAAATGAGAAGCAGTGTGGCCTGGTGGAAAGAGCATGGACCTGGGGGTCAGAGGACCTGGATTCCAATCCCAACTCTACCACAGGTTTGCTGTGTGACCTGTGACATGTCACTATGCCACTCAACCCAAAATGGGGATTAAGACTATGAGCATGGACTGCGTCCAACCTGATTATCTGGTATCTAAGCCAGTGCTTAACACAGTGCCTGGCACATTGTAGGCACTTAACAAATACCATAAAAAATAACATCGATCCACAGTTATATAGGACTTTAGGCACGCACGGTACTGTAACATATGCTCACTCTTCTAAATCAGAGCAATGGCGGATCCAGCCCAGGATTCTGTCTCAGAGGGAAGCACAGCAGGAAGAGGGCGATAAAAATGCGGGCTGCAATTTACTGCCAGTGGGAATCTCTCCAGCTCACATTCTTGTAAACAGAATGAAATGGTTTTAACAATCCTGACCTCGTCCCAGAAAGCTGTTACGTTTTCCATCACAACATCTGTAGTTGTTAAGTTGTATTCCAATGTCTTGTACTCTTCTTTTTGAAGGAAATCCTGTTCATAAAAGAGAAGATAAACTGTACTGTCCCTCTAGATGGTAAACTCCTTGTGGACAGGGAAACTATCCACCAACTCTGTTACACTGTACTCCCCCAAGGGCTCAGTACAGTGCTCTCCACACAGGAAGCACTCTCTAAATATCACTATTAATTGTTTGATTGTATGCTTGATAAACCACAGTGATATTCAACCACCGGAATCCCCTGTTGGGTTCAAGCACTACAGGAACTCAGCCTGCAGCAGTGCTAACCTAGATTTGGAATTCAAAACTACAAAACCATTTCAGGGGCATCTGCTAGAAAGGGAAGTCCACATCACATTGCGCCAGGATCCTAAGTTATAAAAGAAAATGAAAAATGGCCTCCCCCTATCAAAATGGGAATCTGGGCACCTCCCGGCTAGCCTTGACTCCAGGACTGGTTCTGCTGTGAGAGATGCTCCCTCAGTAGTCTGACCCTTTGGTTTGAGTAGCCATGGGCCTCCTGGGACTGGCCATAGCCAAAGCTGCTCCTGTCCTCAAAAGGGTACCCCTTGAGGACCAACTGGAGTCCATGGGTAAAAAGAGACAGACACACCCTCCATCCCCTAGTATTCTCTATTTTTCCTTGTCTCTCCATTTCCCTGTTTATCTTTTTTTCATGGTATTTAAGTGCTTACTATGTGCCGGGCACTGTACTAAGTACTGGGGTAGATATAAGCAAATTGGGGTGGACACGGTTCATGTCCCTCATGGGACTCAGTCTTAATCCCCATTTTACAGATGAGGAAACTGAGGCACAGAGAAGCAAAGTGACTAGCCCAAGGTCACACAGCAGAGAAGGGGAAGAGCTGGGATTAGAACCCAGATCCTTCTGACTCCCATGCCTGTGTCCTATCCACTAGGCCATGCTGCTTCTCATTTTTTTGGAACTGTCTTCTCTATCTTTGCTTCTCTCACTTTCTCCCTCTGCTTGCCTGTCTCTCTCTCTCTCTCTCTCTCTCTCCCCCCCATGTGGTCCTGGGCTGCCTGCCCCCCAGACTAACTTGCCAGACGAAGTTGGATCTGCCTCCGATTCACCACAGTGCCTGATGTACTGTGTTGCCCAGAGGAACAGTGTGACCTAGTGAAAAGCCCACAGGCCTGGCAGTCAGAGGATTTGGGTTCTAATCCCAACTCTGTCACCTGCCTGCTGTATGACCTTGCACAAGACATTTTAACTTCTCAGTGCCTCAGCTACCTCATCTGTAAAATGGGGATTCGATACCTGTTCCCCAGCGTGGCTTAGTGGAAAGAGCTCAGGCTTGGGAGTCAGAGGACATACGTTCTAATCCCGGCTCCACCACTGCTGAGTGACCTTGGGCAAGCCACTTAACTTTTCTGTACCTCAGTTACCTCAACTGTAAAATGGGGATTAAGACTGTGAGCCCCACAAGGGGCAACCTGATTACTTTGTATCTATCCTAGCACCTAGAATAGTGCTTGGCACATAGTAAGTGCTTAACAAATACCATTATTATTCCTACTTACTGGGAACTCTGGATGGGACAGGGACTGTGTCTAACCTGATCATCTTGTATCTTCCCCAGTGCTTAGAACAGTGCTTGACACATAGTAAGCACTGATCAAATGCCATCATTATTATTATAATGCAGGTCATCACTAGGTCAGTGTTGGACTGTGTCCAACTCAATTACCTTGTATCTACCCAAGCACTTAGTACAGAGCTCAGCACACAGTAAGCATTTATCAAATCCCACGGTTGTTACTATTAATATCACCGTTCAACATGAGGGTCTTCTCAAAATGATTTGTTCTTCAAATGAGGGGGCCCCATACAGATCCTATAGGTTGTAAGCTCATCCCATACACTGGAAAATCCTATTCATTTATTACTTCATTCAGTCATATTTATTGAGTGCCTACTGTGTGCAAAGCACTGTACTAAGCTCTTGAAAGACTGCAATATAACAATAAATGGACACTTCCCTGCCCACAACAAGCTTACAGTCTAGAGAACAAACTTAGTGGGCAGGGATCGTTTCTACCAACTCTTTTGTAGACTCTACCACGGTCCTAGGACAGTGCTTTGCACATATGAAATGCTCAGTATATACCACTGATTGACTGTCATCCCACCAACCCGGTACCCACACTAGAAAATACCTTTCCAGATGGTCCGGAGGAAGAGTCTTAGGATCAGAAAGAAAACCCAGTGGATCAAGTTCTACAGATTACAGATTTCATTGGGAATTTAGTTTTCCAGGACCCGAGAGGTATCTGACTGATGGGTCCTCGGTACCTGTATCTTGTAAATCGCTCCGATGGAGTCGTACCACATCTGCACGGCCCAGGGGAACTGCCGGGTGACCGCCATCCGCAGTACGATGCAGAACGAGATGGTGGTGAATATCTTGCGGAGGACAATTCCCTTGGTCAGCATGGAGGGTAGCACCGACAGGAACACCACGAAGAACCCCGAGAAGAAGAAGGCTGAGCTATTGAAGTACCTCATATAAGCAGCCTTTCGGGTCAGCTTCAGTTCCGTTCTGTGAAATAAAAGAAAGAGCCACATCGACTAATGAAGATTTAGGGGTCTCGGGTCTCACTGGCAAAAAAGTCATTTCACTGGCCGGGCTACAGGTCTCCTGGTCTACCGATCTACAGGCTACAGGTTGCTTGGGGCCACCAGCTCTCAAGAAGCAATTTCCTGCTCCAAACACTAGGCTGGAAGTTCCTCAAGGGAAGGGGTCATTTCTTGTGCTTTTAAGTGTATGTCCCAGAGTATCTACTATGGGTACTCTGCACCCGGTAGGCACTCAGTACAGTCTTTTGCACACGAAGTTGCTCAGTACAAAGTTGCCCATCCAAGGCAGAGCCCTACAAAGAGTAGTCCCTAAGCACCTGCTATGGTACTCTGCACCGAATGGGTCAATATAAGGTTTGGCACAGTGTAGGCTCTCAGTACAGTCTGTTACATACAGTAGGTGTCCAGTACAAGGTTCTCCACCCAGGGTAATGCTCTGCACAGAGTTTGTCCCTAAGTACCTGCTCTGGTGCTCTACATCTAACAGGTGAGAGTATAATGTTTGGCACCCTGTAGGTACTCAACACAGGCTTTTACACATAGTAGATGTTCAGAATAATGTTGTCCACCCAGGGTAGTGCTCTGCACAGCGTACGTCCCTAAGTATCTGCTTTGTTGCTCTGCATCCAGCAGGTGATGGTATAATGTTCTGCACACTGTAGGCACCCAGTACATATAGTCTCTTGCAAACTGTAGGCATTCAGTACAATGTTCTCCACCCAGGGTAGTGCCCTGCACCGAGGAGGCAAAAAACGGAGAACAGACTTTCACACCATTGTGAATGAAGAAGAGTTTCATTAAGTGCACAGTGCAAGAGGATCTAAACGTGGCAGACACACTCTCAGTCTGCCAATTACTTCCCTGCTGAAACGAGAAAGTCAAAGGTCAAACAGATTTTCTCTCATCAAGTGTCTAATAGTGCGCTGCGCACAGTAAAATTTTTATTAAGGGGTCAGTAGACACTTGATAAATACCATGAATTGACTGAATGAAAAGAGAAGCAGTGTGACTTTGTGGATAGAGCATGGACGTGGGAGTCCGAAGGAACTGGATTCTAGTCCTGGCTTCTCCACTTGTCTGTGGTGTGAACTCGAGTAGGTCACTTTACTTCTCTGTGCCTCAGTTACCTCTTCTGTAAAGTGGGGATTAAGACTGTGAGTCCCAGGTGGGACAGGGACTATGTCTAACCTGATTACGTTGTCAGTACTCCAGCACTTACAACAGTACTTCACACAAAGCAAACAATTAACAAATGTCATGAGAAAATAAAAAAAGTCTAGAGATAGAGCAGGTCCGGTGGTTGGAACTGGAAGTAAAGAAGGCCTTAAATGCAGTAAACATAAGACGTGTTTTGAGGAAGCATTTCCATTTCCCCACCCAAATGAAGCCCTTACTGCTAAGATCATTGATGGTAGGTTCAGAAATTCTTTCCAAAAATACCTACACAACTTGAGGGAAAAAAATAATCCAGAGAAGAGAGCAATATATTTAAGGAAAGATTCCCAGTAAATGTTCAGAATGTGGTCATGGAGGAGGTGGCATAACCTCTCAAAGATAGAATCAATTACTGCCAGATATCACTGATATAAGTCCAAAAAAAAAACCCCTAGAGATACCTAAGCACTAATATATATGTTTTAGCTTTAAGAAATCTTGATGCATTCTAAACAGCCAAGCCTTGTGAAAACAAAAGTAGAAATTCAGAACTTCAAAGATCAGCTGAGTGTTTTCACTCAGCTTTAACCAAAGAAGAGCGAGACAATGAAGTCTGAGGGCAAAGAGGATCAAGGCCAGGGGCCTGTGGAGCCAGAAGTAAAAAAACAAATGTTCAATATTTGTTGTAACTATTCAGAGTGCTTCTCTATCACTTCCAACATCACAAACTTTATAGCCTTAGTTCAGCTAATATTTACTTATAACTGATTTGGGCACTGAAAAGCGTGAGAAAGACTGTTTTTTTAAAAAAACATAAGGAATATCAGTCCTAGTCAGCATTATTGACTGACCAAAGAAAATGTACAGAGTTTCTCTCTCGGGGAACGGAACTCTTGCTGCCATTTTGCACCTTAATTGGGATGGAATACTTGAAGGCATTTAAACAGCAAGCAAAAGCCAGGGGAAGTCATTAACAATTGAGCAATTTAACATTAGCATGTAGCATTAACAATTTAGATCACACAGCAGAGGAGTGGCAGAGTCGGGATTAAAACCCAGGTCCTTCTCATCCCCTAGGTTCATGTTCTATCCACTAGACCATGCTGCTTCTCATGTTTCTATAGGTGAATCATAGGAAACCACTAGGCCTGAGCACCGTACTTAGTGCTTGGGAGAGTACAATACAACGACAAAACAGACACATTCCCTGCCCACAATGAGCTCACAGTCCAGAGGGTGAAACAGACATTATATGAATAAAAATAATTATAGATATGGACATGAGTGCTGTGGCGCTGGGAGACAGAATGAATAAAGGGAGCAAGTCAGGGTGACACAGAAGGGAGTGGGAGAAGAGGAAAGGAGGGCTTAGTCAGAGAAGACCTCTTCATAAATTCATTCATTCAATCATATTTATTGAGCTCGCATTTTATGCAAAGCACTGTACTAAGCACTTGGGAGAGTACAGTATAACAATAAACACATTCCCTGCCCACAAAGAGCTTAGTCTAGAGGGGGACAGGAGTTAATACGAATGAATAAATAAATTACAGAAATGTACATAGGTGCTGTGGGGCTGGGAGAAGGGACAATAAAGGGAGCAAGTCAGGGTGACACAGAAGGGAGTGGGAGAAGAGGAAAAAAGGGCTTAGTGAGGGAAGGCCTCTTGGAAATGTGCCTTCAGAGAAGCAGCGTGGCTCAGTGGAAAGAGCACGGACTTGGGAGTCAGACATCGTGGGTCCTAATCCCGGCTCTGCCACTTGTCAGCTGTGTGACTTTGGGCGAGGCACTTAAATTCTCTGTGCCTCAGTTATCTCATCCGTAAAATGGGGATCGAGACTGTAAGCCCCACATGGGACAACCTGATTACCTTGTATCTACCTCAGTGCTTAGAACAGTGCTTGGCGATAGTAAGCACTTAAATACCATCATTATTATTATTACTATTCAATAGAGCTTTGAAGAGGGGGAGAGTCCTGTCCCTACCTCCATTCTCACTGCTCCGGCTGTGAAAAGGATGTGGGGATACAAGTGATAGCCGGGAGGTGGTGTCACATCAGGAGGGGGCATGATGCCAAGGGCAGGTAGTACCCCTGCCCCGGGGCTGGGTGAAAGCATAATTGAACCGACTGTGCCCGCCAGTGGCTTTCAGCAGAGATGAGGACCGTGGGAGTGGCAGGTCGAGTGACAGGGAGCCCGGGTGCTTGGCTTGAAAAGCGGCCTGGGGAGGAGAGAATGGGGAGGAGTGGAGCAGGATTCTGCCCCTCCCAGAGCACAGACTTGAAGCCCATCTTTGGCCTGGGTTTTGGGAGGGAGGCAGCTCAGGGAGGGCCTGAAGGAAGAGCCAAGATCTCAGGCAGACTCTCGATGGTCACCCCAATTCTTGGCTGCCTCCCTCCCGAGATGTTGGCCCAAACAGAGAACTGGGTTTCAATCACTTTGGGAAGTGGCAGGTTGGAGGAGAGTGGGGAGGGAATTAATTTGCCTGCAGGGATTGGAAGAAATGTCCAGCAGGACTTAGGACACCTGGGCTATGTCAGCAATTAGTGTATCTCTGCATTTTACATACTGTAATTGTTTAGAATCGGGGGAATAACTCTGTTCTCTTAATCTTTGGGTCTGCCTGTCTCACTCATTAGACCGTAAACTCTTCAAAGGCAGGGACCATGTAATTTTCTGCAGCAATACAGAACTCTGCTCACAGCAGGCACCCAGTACTACATAGTACTGTAGTCGATTAGACTGTCAGCCCGTCAAACGGCAGGGACTGTCTCTATCTGGTGCCGACCTGTTCATCCCCAGCGCTTAGTACGGTGCTCTGCACATAGTAAGCGCTCAATAAATACTATTGAATGAATACATAGAACTCCACATACAGTAGCCGTTTAGTCCAGTGCTCTGCCTACAGTGGGCTCCCGATAAAGTGCTCTGGTCACATAAGGTCTTCAATCCAGTGCTCTGCACAAGATAAAGACTCAGCCAATGAATATTTTGATGATCCCAACAAAAATATTTAATAATAATAATAATGTTGGTATTTGTTAAGCGCTTACTATGTGCCGAGCACTGTTCTAAGCGCTGGGGTAGACACAGGGGAATCAGGTTGTCCCACGTGGGGCTCACAGTCTTAATCCCCATTTTACAGATGAGGGAACTGAGGCACAGAGAAGTTAAGTGACTTGCCCACAGTCACACAGCCGACAAGTGGCAGAGCTGGGATTCGAACTCATGAGCCCTGACTCCAAAGCTCGTGCTCTTTCCACTGAGCCACGTCCTTTTTCATTGTTGACCTAGAGTGAGTTGAATTGCTCTGTTGATGGTTCATCAACCTCTCATAGAGCACTATCCTTCTCTGGTCAAAGCAGCTCTTCCCCACGGTCACAACGGTTCAAAACACATTTCCCACCACTCTTCCTGACCCGTTAGGAGAACTCTAAGAAGCTGGGCTATAGGAGCTGTGGCTAAACTTTCAACCAAAGCACCTAAATGCCACTAATTTGCAGAAAAATTTGCCTTAACCTTTTATGCTTGAAATCCCCGCAACAGAAGAAAGAATGCGTACAATGGAAGAGGGAGAGGGGAAGCTGAGCTAGAAGGGAGAGTTGTAGCATAGATCTGGAATCTAGAAAGCAATTCTCCAGGTTTTCCGAGCTGCATACAGGCTATAACAAGGTGATAGGGAGTTGCGGTGACCTCAGAAAACAATCTCAGGAAACCAAGGCAAAATTTTCCAGGCAGAGGGGAGACAACATTACACCTTTCCTGGATTTTTCGCTGAAAAGCAAAACAAAACTAGGTGACCACAAGGTGTGTTTGGGAAATAGCAGCCCTTCACTCCTTCTATTTACCAGGCAGGGGACTTAACATTTCTCCTTTTCTCTTCCATTGTTGTTCCAATCACACAGCTGGGGTTCCATGCTGGCTCCAGTCTGTCTGGATGAATGCCTGTCTCTGTGCCCAGCCCTGACAGCGTGGCTACCAGGAAACCTCTGCTGACCAGACCAGGTTGGGTGGTCCTTTAGGTTTTGTTTGCCCTAGTGAAAGAAAGTGGCGTAAGCCCCAGAAAGGAGTTTGCTCACTCTGGGAGAAAGGGCAGATTTTCTCAAGACCCACTCACTTGTGAGCTGCTTGAGGGCAGGGATCATGGCTACCGACTCTAGTGTACTGGACTCTCCCAGGCACTTAGTATACAGTTAAGCACTCGATAAATACCAGTGACTGACTGGATTCAGTCGTGAGCTTTGCAATCCTGAACATCTAGACTCATCTGGCCTTGGAAAGGCTCTAGATTAAACCCTGGCTTACCCCTCTAGAATGTAAGCTCCCTCTATGTGGTAAGCTTGCTGTGGGCAGGTAATGTATCTTTTACATTGTTATATTGTACTCTCCCAAGCAGTTAGTACAGTGCGGTGCACACAGTAAATGCTGAGTAAATAAATACGATTGACTGACTGGCTGACTGCCCCAAGAAGGGACCAGGGTCTAGGGGGTTCCTTGGCTCTGGACGGAATCTCAGGGGATTCCAGGTGGAAGGATATTTGGAGATGTGGGAAAGTAAGGGCTCGTAAGGGCCAATTATTGATTTTCCACTTCAGTTGGTGAACCCCATTTCCCTGAGATCTCAGCAGGTCATCAGCAATCACACCAGAAAAGACTCCAGTTTCTCCTTTAGCAAATCAATAAGCTTGCTGAAAGGAAAAGCAAACTAGAGAGGTGGTTCTTTTATTCAGAAAAGATTGGCAGGTGTTTACATACAGAGGTTTGCCATATCTTGAAGGGGTTGTGACCGCTCTGTGGGTAGTAGGAAGCAAAGGTGTTCAACACGTCACTATTATACTCCAGACCATAAATTGTTCAGGGAGTTTTCCATTCCTCAGGCCACTTCTAAGCTGTGAAGGAGACATCACTATTATGACATAATGAGGACAGACAAGGGGAACTCAGCACCTTTGTACAGGAGCACATGATCAGAGATCACTGAGGTGATCTAGTGGAAAGAGTATTGGCCTTGGGGCCTGGGTTCAAATTCTGGCCCCACTAGAGTCTCTAGATCATCTTTCAGAAGGACAGATCAGTCCTAACTGCCACCGTGTTAATCCAAGCACTTATCCTATCCTGCCTTGCTTACTGTATCAGCCTCTTTGTTGACCTTCCTGACTCCCCCACTTCAATCCATACTTCATTCTGCTGCCTGGATCATTTTTCTACAAAACTGTTCAGTCCGTGTTTCCTCCCTCCTCGAGAACTCCCTCCCCCTAAGCGGTTACTCATCCACCTCTGCGTCAAACGGAAACTCCTTACCATACACTTGAAAGCGTTCTATCACCTTGCCCCCTCCTACCTTACCTCTCTGATTTCCCCCTACAACCCAGCCCACACACTTCTCTCCTCTAATGCCAACTCTCTATCTCCAAAGGAAGAGCTGGGATTAGGCCAGCTATGCCGTTTCTCCACTGGGTGATCTTGGACAAGTGTCTTCACTTCTCTGGGCCTCAGTTGCCTCAGCTGTAAAATGAGGATTAAGACTGTGAGCTCCATGTGGGACATGGACTGTGTCCATCCTGATTAGCTAGTATCTACCCTAGCATTTAGGGCAGTGCCTGGCACATAGTAAATGCTTAACACATATCATTTAAAAAAGGGACCCTGGGGAAGTGCTGTTTGGATGTCCCTAAGGGGGTTACATGAAGGGAAGATGCATGTGTGGGGAGCTGCAGGGGGGTCACTGTGCAGCCGAATGAAATCACTGGTTTCTGCCTCCTCCCCTCTGTGGCCCTGAGACCCTTGCTCCCAACATGCTCTGTGCCTGCCAGGCCGTGAAGATTTAATCTACTGCTGAGCACCTCCGGCTTCCTGCGCCACACCACCCACCTTCCTGCCACCAGTCAGATCTTGGGAATCTGGCTAGCCTCTGCACCATCGAGGAGCCCCCATCCTGTCCTGCCTTTCAACTCTCCAGCAGGAAAGAGAAAAGCACCCACAGCAAGAGGCCTCTATGTCTCAGAAAGACCGGCCGCAGTCGGAGCAATTGCTGTGGCCACAGCACCCTGCTGATTTTAGGGGTTTTTTTATGTATTTGTCCTTGTTCTGTATGATGTTTTAGAGCTACATTCTGTCATCTCTCATTATGTGTCTGTCTCCAAGCCCCTCTCCCCTCTCATAGTCTGGAGTGCCAGGAATCACGTCTAATTCTCACCAGTGTAGGCTTAGCGTATAGTGTTAGCACAAAATACGGTCTTACTACTAATACTATTACTACTGCTATGTGAAACTTTAAGATCTCAGGCATAGTTTCTCTAGAAGTTGGAAAAATAATTCTCTAGGTTGTCACCCTTTCATCCTTCCCAACTCCTTGGACCCAATCTTCAGGGGGAAAAAACCCCAAAACCCACAATGTAGTGAGTTGAGGGTTATTTGCAAAGGGCTGTACAAACCAGAAGAAATTAATGGTGCATTTACCCTAGAAGAAATTAATGGTGTGCTCATAGATCCAGACTTCTGCACCATAACCACCGTCAGATATTTACTAAGCTCCTGCAAGCAAAGGCAGGCAATGCTTGATGCTATTAATGAAAGATAGAAAAACTCTTTTAAAGTTTCTGACCAGCTTTAAAAGAAAACCACACACCAGGATAATACTGTCGTCAGGAGCCATCCCAGTTAAGTTACGCTCTGTTGCCCAGAGGCTGCTGTCCAGTGCTTAATTAGGGCTGGGACTGTGTCTCAGAGCTTGGCCCCATCAGTCACAGGAAAACAAGATTATTATCCTGCTCCCTGTTTGAATTGTTTTGACCCCAGGACCTTTTTTTTTTTTAAAAAAAAAAAGTACCTACTCTCTCTCCTCTGGAAGACTTTAAATGATCTGGTCCCAAAGAGGGGTGCAATCTGACAAGTAAGCTGAACCAGAGCCGAAGCCCCTGGCCATGGCTTTCTCCGATGCTCCTCCAGGAAAATCTGTAGATATCTCTGAGCTGTAAGTGGCCCTGGCTCTCTCTTCCTCTTTCTCCAGAATTTGCCACTGCTCTAGGCCATAAAGCGTTCATTATGGTCAGCCCTGCTGAAGGTAAAGAGGCTTGAATAGGCTTTTAGAAAGGGAGTTTTCAGTCAGCCAATCGTCAGTCAATTTATTGAGGGCTTATTTTGTTCAGACCACTTTACTGAGCACTTGGGAAAGTACACAGCCTAAAAGACACACTCCCTGCCCACAGTGAGCTTACAGTCTAGAGGACTTCAGGTGGGGAAGTCCTATTTTGACCTGCAGCTGCATGAAACAAATCTAATTTTAGACTTCAAATCATTCATTCATTCAATCCAATTTATTAAGCGCTTACTGTGTTTAGAGCGCTGTGCTAAATCAAACTTTGGAATGAAAACTAAAGTTGAACAGGCAATAAACAATTTGGAAAAATACACCATTAGTCCTGCCTTTCAACCCACCTAGGAAACACTGCTTTGGACATGTCTGTTTGAGGGCCAGGGAGTTTTTCTACTCCTTGAGTCAAGACAGCTGAGTCCTGGTGGGCTGGCAATTGGGTGGAAGGGGCAGGGTAGCGCCAAGCCTCTCTTTTCCTCATCTCCCACTCCCTTCAGCGTCACCCTGATTTGCTCCCTTTGCTCTTCTCCACCCTCTCCTCCCGGCTCATGGTTGGCAGGTATTGTCACTGTTGATTGTTGTACTTTCCCAAACGCTTAGTACAGTGCTCTGCACACTGTAAGCATTTAATAAATATGATTAAATGAGTGAATGAATTAGCACTCCCCAAGGAACAGCTGTCAATCAGGTAAGCTCCTGAGTCAATCAGGAGGCACCCTTGAATATGCAAGTACACAACCCTAAATCCTTGTTGGTGAGGACAGATCCCCATGACTTTCAGCCAAGGCCACATTTCTTGAAGCCCAGGCCTGTGTGGGGCCACCCAGTGGATCCCCTCACATGACTTGCAATGCAGGTGACAGTATACAGAGCTCTGAGTGGTGGCACCATTTTATTGCCACTAAGTCAGAGGGACAGCAGAGAGAAAAGGGAGCTATGAGGGGATTCGGTTTGCTGCACATGCTCAGTCAGGCAGCTATGGCCTTTTGTCTGGGGTTCGTAACAGGAAATAAGAGTCAGGGAGACCACCATGACCAAATGGAGTTTCCTGGCCGTACTCTTCTCCTCCACGCTTTGGGGCTGTGAAGGACAGAGGGAAAGAGGGAAGAAGTGGGGGAAGAAGGGAGAGAAAACAGGAGGGAAGAAGGGAGGGAAAAAGGGAGGTAGGCAGGCTATAAATGAGTTTTCACATTCCCTCAAGTCATATAGTGACACCCTGCATCCCAATGGAGCAGCAGAGGACAAATTAAACAAATACACCACCCTCCCCCGCAACACTCCCAACACTTATACCTATCCAGGGTTGAGAAGGGACTGGGAGAAATCACCCAGAGTCAGTCCTTAATAATAATAATGGTATTTGTTAAGCACTTACTATGCACCAGACACTGTACAAAGCACTGGGGTGAATACAAGCAAATCGGTTTGAACACAGTCCCTGATTCACATGAGGCTCCATTTAAGCTGCCAATCTTAAATGGGTTTACTGAATCCATTCAGTTTCATCTATTCTGTGCATCCAAGCTGGGGGATTTGACAAGGGATCTGAGCCCTGGCATTAAAATATGCTTCTGATCCCCAAAGGAACTCTTCTAACTCAATATGCTTAGGAACATCAAAGAAAGTCCTATAAGCAATTATTGAAGATTTGCTCTAGCAGGATAATGAGGGTTAGAGGCACACACTCAGGCAGACACACGAATGATTGTAAACAGCTCTCCAAAGGCACGTAGGAACTAGGGGACAGATAAGAATCTTGACACCAGAAGTAATGTATCAGTTAAGGAAACTGAACCTGAAATCACAGATCTAAAAAGGAACTAAATGCTGTCCCAGAATTCTGATGCTTGGATAGCATACTAATGGCGCAATGGCAGACGTGGAAATAGAAAAGCACATTCCAAAGGCTAGCACATCCTTTGGGCTACTGTCACTGAAACTATGGTCACAGTGTAACATGAGGCTTCAGACTAAACAGAAGTTCTACCAAAGTGCAGTCTCGTCCAACTTTCCCTCTAGTTGCAAGACCTCGACTGCTCCCAGGCACCGTATTCTTTGTCAGCATGGCCTAGTGGAAAGAGCCCGGGCCTGGGATTCAGAGGACCTGCGTTCTATTCTGCGTTGTGCCACTTGTCTGCTGTGTGACCTTGGTCAAGTCTCTTCACTTCTCTGGGCCTCAGATCCCTCAATGGCAAAATGAGGATTCAATACCTGTTCGCCCTCCTACTTAGAGAGTGAGCTCCACTTGGGGTCTGATTATCTTGAATCTGCCCCAGCACTTAATTCAGTGCTTGGCACATTATTATTACCACCTTCATTTGAAATCTAGCATCCTCAGCATCAAGAGGCAAGACAAGGTCGTGAACAATAAAGTCCTGAAATGAAGTCAGACTACTAGCACTGAAGTGCTACTAACCTCAGTACAGATTTACTGGGTGGGAAATGTAAGAAGGATGGATCAAACAGTCATCCAATCTATAGTATTTATTGAGTGCATACTGATTGCAGAGCCCTGTACTAGTTGCTTGGGAGAGTACAATATAACAGAGTTGGTAGACTTTGCCCACAACGAGCTTACAGTCTAGAGGATGGATGGCAGAAGGATACTCAAACGAAGCTGAAACTGGAAAAAGGCACCCAGAGAAGACATATTAAGGACACAGTAAAGAGAAACCTCAGACAATATGACACCAAAATGAAAACTGGGAGAGAAATGTAGCAGACAGACCATCATGACACACTGCAATCAAGAAAAGAGTGACTCACTTTAAGCAAAAGCTCTGAGATGATGATGATGCAAAGAGGTAAAAGTGAAAATAGTGCCAGACATTCCAAGCTACAGACACAGCAACACCACAGCACAACAATGGACTGTCCTTGTGTGTAGACAGTGAAGCCTCATCTGTCTACCTCATAATAGCCTTTTAGTCACCCTCACACCCAAAGTTCATCCTCAGTGGTGACATCTTTGAGTTTGAAGAACAACCATGATCAATAAAACAAGCAGGTACTGAATGTGTTAGTACTAAAGACACGTGACAAGTCTTGCAAATGGCTTAGTTTAAATAATTTTCTGGGAGAGAAACATAAAAATCTATTTTTTACGTTTCACTTTAATCAGGTGCAGCGATGCGCTAGAAAACCTCATGGCATTCTCCAATTAGGGATAAATAGTGATGACTTTGAACTGGGAAAAAAGGATTGACTGCCATTAACGAAATAAATTTCCTTAGTCTTTTACAGTGAAACAGAGTGACTGCTACCACTTGATGTAACGACTCCACTGAATCTTAGTTTCGTTTACATTCGTGCGTCTCCCTGATTTTTCGGCTCCCTCATCAGACTGCAAACTCCTTGAGGACAGGGTCTTTTACTTTTATGTACTTTCCCAAACAACCAATATGCTGCTACAGGCAGTAAGTAATCAATTGTTCAATCAATTAATCAGTGGTATTTACTGAGCACTTACTGTGTTCAGAGGGAATACTACTGATTGATTGATAAATAATCATTTGTGTATATATATAAACATATATTACATACACATATGTACATATGTATATTCACACACACACATGCATGGAAAATTAGAGTTTTCTCCCAACCCATTTTTTAAAGAGAATTAATTCCTAACTAATCCAGGATCTTTACATTAGGAGCGTAGATGCAAGGGAATCTGCAAGATGTTCACTTACTCTCTGAGGCTTTCAATCATGTTTTCCATTGCTTCCTCCCAACAGTAGGCTTTAACGGATTGGATATTCTCAATAATTTCTGCGGTGATCACAAGTCTCTCATTTATCTTTCCGGCTCTTCTGTCTCTGTAAGAACAGGCTGAAGTTAAAGGCGGGTTTTGCGTCTGGATTTAGAGATAGCAGGATCTAACATTCAACGAAGCCTACCTATTACACTTACCTACATGCACATAATTGTAATGAAAGGTGACAGTGATTAGATAAAATGAAGATAAATAGATACAATGTTTCTACAATCTCCAGAAGTTCTGGGAAGGAAAAAGGAGGCACTTCCCCAATGTGTCACCTGAGTCTCAATCTGAGCCCTTTAGAGAGGGGCCTCAATCTACCATACTGCCGTGCTCCTGCGAGAAATCCGGCCAGAAAGCAGCCCCGAAAGCTGGCAGGTTACCTGTACTTCATCATCCTGTGCCCCAGCCAGGCTTGGAAGAGGACAAGGACGACGAGGACTGCCAAGCCGCAGAAGGCGGAGGCCTGCAACAGATCCCACAGCAGCCCCATCAGCAGCATCACCTGGAGAGGCGCGATCCACACAAAATGGGCCAGCGCCAGACCCTGTGGGGAGACACACAAACCCGTCCGCGTGTGAGGCTCCCGGGACAGATGGACGGAGGATGGACGGACAGATGGAAGCAGAAGCAGCTGGTGCGGATCATGGCTGGGGTGGGCAGGGATTGTCTCTCTTTATTGTTGAATTATACTTTCCAAGCGCTTAGTAGAGTGCTCTGCACATAGTAAGCGCTCAATAAATCTGATTGAATGAATGATTTCTTAGTTCCCAGCACCTTGGCAGCTGGGAGCTGATGACAAGACTGGAGGTGGGAGCCGGGGGTGCAGTCTGGCCATGTGCACACATCCTGTATGTCCAAGTGGATCCCTTTATTCATCTCCCCCTTCATTCATTCAATCCTATTTATTGAGCACTTTGTGTGCAGAGCACCATATTATACACTTGGGAGAATACAGTATAACAATTAACGGACATATTCACTACTCACAACCACCTTACAGTCTAGAGGGAATATTAATGGTATTTGTTAAGCACTTATTATGTGCCAGGCACCCTCCCAGCCCCACAGCACTTATGTCCATATCTATAATTCATTTATTTATATTGATGTCTGTCTCCCCCTCAAGGTTTTAAGCTCATCGTGGGAAGGGAATGCACCTTACACCGTACTCTCCCAAGTGTTTAGTACAGTGCTCTGAACACAGTAAGCACTCAATAAATACAATTGAATGAATGATTAAATGAATTTTCCCAAGGGGCAGATGTCTAATCCTAGCATCTTCAGGTTGGACTCTGGGGAGAGGTTTTCCCTCAATATGGAAGGCACCAATTTTTTTTTTTAATAGTATTTGTTAAGTGCTTCCTACGTGCCAGTACTAAGTACAGGGTTAGATGTTAGACACGGTTCCTATCCCATGTGGGGCTCCCAGCCTTAATCCCCATTTTACAGATGAGGTAACCGAAGCCAGAGAAGTTAAGTGACTTATCCAAGATCACAGAGCAGACAAATGGCACGACTGGGACTAGAAAGTAGGTCTCCTGTCTCCCAGGTCCATGCTCTTTCCATTAGGCCATGCTGCTTCTCCAAATGGAAACACTAAGCCCCAAGCTTGCCCTGAATTTTAGGAAGGCTATAGGGTGGATGTGCAGACTGATTCTGGTGCTGAATCTTGGAAGAGACTAAATCAGCACATCCTCAGAGACTCGGGAAGACAGGACACTCTGACTCTGTCAGCATCAGGTAGCCTGAACAACTCACTCGAGAACAAGAGAGAATGGGAGAGAACAGGAGACCTGTCTCCATGAGCAAACATTCAGTGGCTTGAAAGGGACAGTCAATGGAAGGGACTCGATTCACAATGAGAGATCTTTGTTTAATTTGAAGATGGTAGGCTGGGTTGGTGGAGAAGGAGCAAAGAAGATATGGTAGAGCCTCCTTGACTGGCCTAGGAATCCATATCAATCAACTGATCATTGGAATTTATTGAGCACTTATTGTGTGCAGAGCACAGTGCTAAACACTTGCGAGTGTACAGTAGAGATGACTGACCCAATCTCTACCTCAAGGAGCTTACAGTCCAGCAGGGAATTGATGCCCAAGAGATCTTGAAAGCTCCCAGCTTCCTTCCCTTATCTCGAGATTCTCCAGACCCTAGGATTCCTTTAACATAATGTCCCCGGTGTAGAGAAACTGATGACACTTCCCTTCAATCAAGGTAATGTCCGAACATCAGTTTTCTAAGAATGGGCTTGAAGCCTTGGCTACTGGTGAAGACTTCCTTATGGGGAGTTGCATTCATGTGAGCCAAGATCACCATTACTCTAGGCTGGGCCTTGAGCATCAGGAAATATGCCCAGGGCAAAAGTTTTCACTGACTTTTTCCGATTGACATGCCACACATCAGTGTAGACCCACTGAGGGTGAATTGTGCTTGCAAGGGAGGGAGCTAAGTGTCTGAGTGTACTTATTTGGCATTCACTTAGTATAACGCCCAGCACAGAGCAAGCTTGTTCAATAAATGCTGTTACTGCCATTATTAAGTACCCAGATATTTAGAATTTCCCACGTGTTACCACATGTTCCCACTTATACCACGTGTTAGTGCTGAGACACTCAGCTTTTCCAAGTCTGGATTGCAGACCAACTGGGAAAAAGAGGGATGCAGCTGCTCTGCCATTGAGAAAGAAATACACTTTGGGGTAGTTGGTCCCATCATAGGCCTGGGGTAGGAGTGGGAGAAAAGGGGGAGTAGTAATAGTGAACTCAAAAACCTACAAGAGCAGAGCAAATTTTAACAGAGATGCAGCGGGGCTTAGTGGATAGAACACAGGCCTCCGAGTCAGAGGGGGCTGGGTTCTATTCCCGGCTCCACTACTTGTCTGCTATTTGACTTTGGGCAAGTCACTTCACTTCTCTGGGCCTCAGTTATTTCATCTGTAAAATGGGGATTAAGACCGGGAGTCCCAACGGGGATGGGGACTGTGTTCAACCTGATTGGCTTGTATCTAGTTCAGCACTTGGTACAGTACCTGGCACCTAAGCACCTCACAAATATCATAAAAGAAAAAAACAAAAAATGGACTCTTACTCTGGGGACCCAATAACTATTTAAATCCTTCAAGATGGCCAACAGATACACTAATCCTCTGTTAGTAAACCAAGAACTATAATTATTTCCCTCAAAGCACTGGGCCCAAGTCCCCCTAGTGGACTAAGAAGCACCTCCAATGGTGCTGATATCACTGGGTGAAAAACCCTGGAAGAACTAATCAGAATGAACCAGTTGCATGAAGACTTCGGCTCACTCTCTTTTATGCCTACGACACGTCACGCACAAAGATAAAATCAGCAAAAACATACTTCATCAAATTTGTTCAAGTTGTTTGAAAGAAGGCTAACGAGCTGTCCGGTGCTTATTTTATCCAGGACTCGGCTTGACAATTTTAAAGTCTGCAGAAGGAGGAAAAGAGAAAAAAAGATTAGCCCTTAAGGTAATTTCTCCAGACAGAACAGTGATGATTCCCATCACTGTCATCTGCCTTACTGACACGCTATCCACATCATCAAAGTTTTCGTGAGGGTTGGCCTGGAAAGGTGAGAGACTTTGACAAACCTTAGACCATCACCTGGGAGGTCCGGCTAGCTGACCCTGTCAAAATTTCAGACATGCCCAGTAGAGCTATTTGACAGCCTACAAGGCACATTCACCTCTCTTCTTGAATTACTTCTTGTTCTAGACTCCTCCAAACTGATCACTGATGAACTGAATCCAATGCAGATTGGTACACGGGCTGGAACCTGAATCATCCATGTCTTTTTCCACGCCTATACTGTAAGCTTGTTCATTCATTCAGTCATATTTACTGAGCACTCACTGTGTGAAAAATAGTGCTAGGCATTTATGAGAGTACTTATATAATGATAAACTGTCACATTCCCTGCCCACAATGAGCCGTGGGCAGGGAACATTTCTACCAACTCTATTATATTGTATTCTCCCAAGCGCTTAGTACAGTGCTCTGCACCTAGAAGGAGCTCCTTAAATATGATTGATTGGTTTTTCTGCTTCTCCTTCATGATGCAAGGCTTCTGCAGGGATTCACTGTGACTTAAGAACTTCCCTTAGGCAACGGAAGAATCGATAGCTACCAGCTACCCCCCACCTATCGGCTCCCACCATCTGCCATTAGATAGATGACAACTGGTTCTTCGAAACCAAGGAGGATGATTGCTGGGATCTTGGAAGTGCCTGCATTTTTTTAAATGAGGAAATGGCCCGTGTCTATGTAGCCGAAGGCGAAGGTGGGAGTTGACGATTATCCAGCAAGTCAGATCGGCGTAGACGGTGAATCGGATTCTTTCAGTCCTCTAAGTCTATGCAACCCTAAATCTCCCAGGGCACTCCAAGTCTCCCTTTCCTCCTGCCCGCTTTGGGCTAGGCCGTTGTCTCAGCGACTTTGGAAGATCCATTTCAGATTCTTAATCCTCATAAGCTCATCTGCACATTTACCACTTTGCAAGCGTGAATGGTTTAGGACCAGCCAAACAGCCATATCCCAGTCCCTCCCTCCCCATTGGCTTCCCAGCTCCGCAACCACCCATCATTTTCCGTCAGACGGGCCCCGGCATGCCGCGACAGTGGCTTGTGTCTTCTAAATCCACCTAGAGTACTTGTGATCCCGCCAGGGCCCCTTTCCGCTTGGACCTAAGCCACCACAAACAGACAGATCAGATTGGGCACCAGGCACCTTTCACAGGTAGGAAGAGAAGTGAGAGCTCAGGCTGCCAGTCGGCCTCTAGATATATAGTTCCCCATTTGAGGGTTCTGCAAGTTCACCAGAGGGGAATATCGAACTCACTGCCCAACAGCTTATAAAAAATGTGTCACATTACCAGCAGGGACAAAGTCTACTGTTACTACAATTAATCACAATTATATGGCACAGCGTCCACTTTGATTAGGGGCAATGGTGGTCGAAAGGCAAGACAAAGGGGCAATTTTCCTTCACAGTGTTCTCCCTAGCAGTGATTCTAAAGGCCGCATTCGGCCCCTGATTTTTATTCGGGGTGCTTCAGTAACTGTCAGGGTCTTATGCCATGGAGGTTGTTGAAGTCCCTCTACCTAGCACCCACACTCAGGAGGGGGATGAGGGATCCAGAAGATTCATTCCCAACTGCCTCACATTGAGAGGAGCTTAAATAACACTGTATCAAATTTGAGGAAACTTGGAGAAATCTGAGAGCTCTAAAATGTAGGTCGTCAGGGTCTAGAGGAACCAAAACCCCTTGAAAATGGAGAAACCAGGATCAATGATCAAAATTGATGATTGTGGGATTCCAGGCCCATAAAAGAAATCTGGCTATGAGTTGGTACAAATATGGTTGAAACATGTCCTGCTACTGATACTAATGGCCATCGGGTACTTTCTAACTGTGATCTTGTAAGACAGGGGAGAAGATGAAGTACCAAGAAGTGAAAAGGAATGTTGGCCTATTATTTTAACCTTTGGAGTTGAGTCTGCACTAGGCAAACGTTTCCAAACCACAATGTCCTGTTTGATCCCAGGTGTCTTTTCCTCCTCCTGGGTGGCCCCCAGAGATAAGGCCAGGTCAGCCGATTGTGGAGGCTGATTGGTGGCCTAACAGGAACTTTGGTGAGGTAGCCTCCCCTAGGCTGGGCCAAATGGTGAAAATCAGTAGTTGCGTCTGAGTGGGGCAAGTGCATGTGTTGCATCGATTTCGATAGAGGAAAAATGCTTTCTTTTTCTATTTTTTTTTTTTTACCTCCACATGCAAACTGAGCCTCTAGCACAAGTCCAACATCTGCAGGGAGAACATTGGATGGAAAGTGGAAAGACCACAGGACTGAAAGTCAGGATACCTGGATTCTAATCCTGGCTCTGTCACTCGCCTGTTGGGTGACCTTGGGCAAGTCACTTGATTTATCTGGGCTTCAGTTCCTTCATCTATATAATGGGGATTAAATACGTGTTCCCCGTTAGACCAAGAGCTCCCTGTGGGATAGAGGCTGTGCATAATCTGACTTTATTTACCCCGGTGCTTAGCACAGAGTAAGTGCTTACCATATACCACCATCATTATTATTACTATTATTATTTCCCAACCCTCTTCCCCTCGCTGCACCTCAGAACCAGACCAGGGAATGCTGATGTCTGCATAACTGCCCGGTTGTCTGATTGAATCACGTTTTTACTATCCACACTATGGCCCAGTCCCTCTCCCGGCTTCTGCTTTTCCACTTCAGGGCTCCTTTGCTCTGTCCTCGCTCAATAACTAAGTTTTACAAGAGGAAAACCGAAAGCGTTAACTGTGGGGAGGAAACGTGTCTACCAACTCTGGTACAGTGTACTCTCCCAAGCCTTTAGTACAGTGTTCTGCACATAGTAACCCCTCAACAAATATAAATGATATATTGGCTACGCTTCCATTAAAATGTAATTCCTAAGCACCTACTATGTTTCTGGCAGTGTATTAAGTGCTGGAATAGATACAATGTTGTCAGGTTGGACACAGTCTCTGTCCCTCATGGGCCTCACAGTCTTAATCGTCATTGTACAGACTAGGTCTCTGAGGCAGAGAGAAATGAAGTGACTTGCCCAAGGTCACCCAGCAGACAAGTGGTAGAGCCAGGATGAGAACCCAGATCCTTCTGACTCCCAGGCCTGTGCTTTATCCACTAGGCCATGCTCCTTCTTGGGCTTAACACCTAACAACCCAGGTTGTAACTCTTCTGTTCTACATGGTCTACCCAGATATCACGAGATTCCAACCCTCCCATCTCTCATTCCCAACATCTTGCACACATTAAGAAACCCACAGGGGTGTCAAGGCCTTCGGCGACCACCTCCTCCCTCCGCTATTCGACTGCTCTCAGGAAACCTTGGCTCTCCCCTTCTCTCTCAGTCCAGTCTCATCTGCTGGTTCCTTCTCCTTGAAAATTCAGATCTTCCAACTCAGATCCTGTGGGGAGAGCATGGTGCGCAGCTCGGACCCAGTAATGCTTCCCTGCCAGGCTGGACTTTCTCCAGCTGGACCAACCAATTACCTTTTTGTAAATCAGACTGAACAGGGCGATCCTCATCTGCATTCCGATGTGATGGAGGCCAAAAACGGCAGGGTGCAGCAACAGGGTGCGCACAATAAAGAGAAGACACAGGCCGATGCCCAGGTAGTACGCGATAGAGCGTTCGTGAGCGTTGTCTGGGTCATAGGAGGCAATGATTCGCCCCAGGAGGAGAGGCTGCACTGCCTTGGTCACCTCCTGTCAGGTGGAAAAACAGAGGTAGGAACTTTCAACCAATGGATTCATGGCATCAAGGACAAGAGTTAACAAACTCATCAGACTCACCTTGAGGAGAGGATTACCAGAGGACAGAGAGCCTCACCCTAAAAGCCCACTTTCTTGCCTGCTATGGCCAGCTTTCTGACAGGGAATGGGCAGGGAATGTGTCTGTTTATTGTTATATTGTATTCTCCCAAGCACTTAGCACAGTGCTCTGCACACACTAAGTGCTCAATAAATATGACTGAATGAATGAAACCAGGAGCTGAGGGTTAGCAGGGAGATTGATCTCCAGATGCACTAGCCAGGGAGCATTATTTCTTCAAGTGTCACACCCGTTTCGGGAATAGCAGTTTTGGCTAGGCCCCAACATTAGTCCTCATTGTGGGCAAAGAACATGTCTGTGCTACTGTTGTATTTTACTCCCCCAAGTACTTAGTACAGAGCTCTGTACACAGTAAGCAATAAATACGATGTGTGGAACCTCTGTAGGAATCGCAGCATAATCCAACCTGAGGTCAACCACACAACCGAATCGTTCAGTCCTGGATGAATAATTCAGGCTCCAAAAATACACTTTGGCTTCAAAAGTTAGATTATTCAGTTGAAAAAGATTTAGGGACCCTGAAGGATTCAGATGATTGAGTCCAGAGTGAATCTTTTAAGCTTTGATCATTCATATAACTCAAGTGCCCCCCTCTTTTACTGAACCAAATCTGCTAAATTTAGATTTTAATAATAATAAATGTAGTATCTGTTTAGTGCTTACAGTGTGCCAGGCACTGTAGTAAGCACTAGATAGATACAAGATAATCAGATTAGACACAGTGCCTGCCCCACATGGGGCTCACAGTTTAAGTAGGAGGGAAAACAGGTATTGAATTTCCATTTTTACAGATGAGGAAATTGAGGCAGAGATAGGGTAATGGACTTGGCCAAGGTCACCCAGCAGTCAGATGACTATCTGAGAGTAGAACAAGAGGAGGAGAAAAGGAAAAGCCTCCCAAGAAGAGAAGCTGGGGCCAAATCAAGACCATGAAATCAAAAGGAAATAGCCAATCTTCCCCAAGCAGTGTTGAGCTCCCAGTTCTTAGCCTCTTCATTCATTCAGTCATATTTATTGAGAGCTTACTGTGTGCAAAGCACTGTATTAAGCACTTAGGAGAACAATATAACAGTAAACAGACACATCCCCTGCCCACATGAGCTTACAGTCTAGAGGGAGAGACAGGCATTAACATTAATGTCAGATTATGGTCAAAATGCCTTTCAGATTCATATAATAGAATCCCCATCTATCTTTTAGCTCCAATTTCCACTTCCACCTCATCTGGTTCCTTGTGCTTCTTCACAGACTCCTGCCTCTCTGGACCCTGTGATATCTTTTCAACCTGGCCCCCAGTGCCACTTCCACAAGATTTCTGAATCTCTGACCTCTTTCACCTCACCCACCAGGATGCCTCCTTCTCTTTTGGCCTAATAAAATTCACGTTCCAAGTGGATAAACCTGCAAAGAGACAAACTGGAGGATATAATCTCCCTATCAGCACCATTATTTGCAAGCCAGATAAACCTCTACTACAATATCTCTAGGGCCTAGACTGTAAGCTCCTTGTGGACAGAGAATGTGTCTACCAACTCTTTTGTACTATACTCTCCCAAGCACTTAGTAGAATGCTCTGAAGTGAGAAGCAGTGTGGCCTAGTGGAAAGAGCCTGGGCCTGGAAGTCAGAGATCCTGGGTTCTAATCCTAGCTTCACCACTTATCTGCTGTGTGATCTTGGGCAAGTCGCTTCACTTCTCTGTGTTTTAGTTCCCTCATGTGCAAAATGGAAATTGAATAGCTGTTCTCCCTCCTTTTAGACCCAGCATCACATGCATTTCTCCTTGGTACTAAAAGATGACGCTCCAGACTCTTGGTATTTCAGTTGAATCTCCTCCCCACTTCATAGAGACTATTTATATCCACCTGTTTTCCCATTGGATTGTAAACTCCTAAGGCACAAATCTTTACTTCTGTTGTGCTATGTATACAGTAGATGCCCAGGATAGTGCTTTGCATAAACAGGCTCTTGGTAGAGTGTTCTGTGTACAGTAAGCTCCTGGCACATTTCTCTGAGCATAGGAAGTCCTTGAGTAAGTGCTGTGTTCTTAGTAGGTGGTCAGAACAGTACTCTGCCCAAGATAGGTGCTTAATATAGTGCTCTGCACATAAATAGATAGCGCTAAATATTAAATTTAGTGTACTGAGTACGGATTGATGGACGGACATTGGATGGATGATGAATGGATGAACAAAGAAATAATGTGAGATCTTACCCGTGTACAAGAACCAACTGAAAGAAAATGCACAATTGACATTACTTCCCAAATGAGTGCCCAAAATTTAACCTTTGCCAGCCAGATATCCTTGTCTCCATTTTTCGAATTTCCTATTAATTTATAACCCCATATGCATAGAACGTACATATATGAGCCTCTAATAAACTTGTTTCGAGTGAGTGAGAGGCAGGTGGGTTTTAGGGCATCTTTCCTAGCCCCTTCTACTGCCCAGATGCACTAAAAATCTCCCTAGTGTTCTGAGAGAGTCACTCCTTCTCTCAAGAGTTCAGTACTAGGAAGAAATTTTAGGCACTGGGAGAGTTGTTTTTGTGTTGTTTTATCTCCCACTAAGCCTCATTTGAGGAATGGGGTGGAGAGGGGAAAAGCGGTATGTGTGTGTGTGTGTGTGTGTGTGTGCACGTATGCTTGCTTATGTGTGTGTGTCTTTCATATTCAAAGATTACACTCATAAGAGGCTCTATCCTTACATATGGAACTGGCTAGAAAGACCTGTAGGTGACTGACACTCCATTTCACACCTTGATCAGGTAAAGATCAGTCTTTGTCAAGGTGCTGCATTTGCCTCATAGTCTCAATCCCCATTTTACAGATGACGTAACCAAAACACTGAGAAGTGAAGTGACTTCCTCTAGGTCACACAGCAGAAAGTGGCAGAGCTGGAATTAGAACTCAGGTCCTTCTGACTTCCAGGTCCGCACTCTATCCACTAGGCCATACCGCTTCTCCATTCGAAACCAGGGTATGAAAAGAAAGGTTTAGGATTAGAAACATAAAGTTGTCTCCTTGCAATTTCCCTCCTTGGTTCAGAATTTGGACTCCACTCCCTGACAGGGCGTCCTCATTCAACCTCTTGAACTCTCCCTTCTCCCCTCCACCACAAACCCACTGATGAAGTTGCTCACAGCATACACACAAGGAAATAAGTTTACATCACCAACTGAATAGGACACCTGTTTGGTGTGCTGGCGTAACTGGATTAGATCTAATTTTGCATCAACACAAGTCCTTAAACAGCAATCGCTGTTTTGGCCAAGACAATGGTAGTTTGACAGGGAGAGGGGATGTGATAGTAGGGAAAAAAAAACATCTAGGCTTGGCGATTCAGGACAGCCTGGCTAAGGAATCCATCGAGAACTGGTAAAGCCAACCTACACAGACCTCAAAAAAACCCACAGAGCAACTGACCCTTCAAGGGCAAAATCAGATCTCCATTCAATGGCTTCAGAGTTTTTGCAATAGGGTCTCCTTAATCTTTCTCAGGTGAGAGGTCCTCTAATGATTTCAAGATATTCACTGAATAATAATAATAATGTTGGTATTTGTTAAACGCTTACCATGTGCCGAGCACTGTTCTAAGCGCTGGGGTAGACATAGGGGAATCAGGTTGTCCCACGTGGGGCTCACAGTCTTAATCCCCATTTTACAGATGAGGGAACTGAAGCACAGAGAAGTTAAGTGACTTGCACACAGTCACACAGCCGACAAGTGGCAGAGCTGGGATTCGAACTCATGAGCCCTGACTCCAAAGCCCGTGCTCTTTCCACTGAGCCACGCTGCTTCTCAAGAATAGCATGGAGTTGGGAGTTTTTAGAGAGTCTGCTGAGGAAAATGAGGGAAGCAATCACAAAACCACATTCTAACACCATCGCCAGAATTAACCGAGTCCACTGGGTGAAGAGCACTGAGTTAGGTCCTTGGGAACATACAGAAGAGTTCTATGCTTGAAATCTTGGAAAGCATGTCACATGAGCTTGAAGACCTCATGCCACTGGTGCTCCAGAGGTCATGGGGTCTGCCGGCCACACAGACCAGCCTCCTTCCTCCACACGTTAACTCCTGCAGTGAAGTCCACGCCGACTGTTGAAACGCTGGGGAGGTTGTGGAAATTTGTGTGGGCAGGGAAGGGGTTTACCAAATCTGTTACACTGCACTCTCCCAAGTGCTTAGTACAGTGCTCTGCACACAGTAAGTGCTCAATAAATACGAATGATTGACTAAAGACTGGACGGTTTGCCTGGAGGAATGAGCAGCCTTAGGAATGTAAGCTTCTCCTCTAGACTTGAATTGGCACACTTTATTCACCCCTTCTTCAGGCCCACAACACTTAATAATAATGTTGGTATTTGTTAAGTGCTTACTATGTGCAGAGCACTGTTCTAAGCGCTGGGGTAAACACAGGGGAATCAGGTTGTCCCACGTGGGGCTCACAGTCTTAATCCCCATTTTACAGATGAGGGAACTGAGGCACAGAGAAGTTAAGTGACTTGCCCACAGTCACACAGCTGACAAGTGGCAGAGCTGGGATTCGAACTCATGAGCCCTGACTCCAAAGCCCGTGCTCTTTCCACTGCGCCACGCTGCTTCTCTGTGTACATATCCCTTGTGTACACTTGTGTAACACTTGTGTACATATCCCTAATTTATTTATTTACATTAATGTCCGTATTCCACTCTAGACTCTAAGCTTGTTGTGGGCAGGGATCATGTCTACCAACTCTACTTTAGGCTACTCGCCCAAACGCTTAGGACGGTACTCTGCAAACAGACGACGTTTACTCAATACCACTGATTGACTACCCACTCCAATTACATTTAATTGGTCTATTTACCACCATTCATTCTTTATTCTTTCATATTAGCTTGCTTTCATTGTATTTCCAGGCCATTCTCCTGTTCTATTTGATGCCTTCCCCCACTTAGACTGAGATGCTCTTGTGGATCTGGGACTATGCCTTAATGTGATCTTATATTTACCCAGCTCTCAGTTGCTTAGTAAAGGTTGTAATGATAATAATAATAATGGCACCGTCCTTAAAGAACATGCCACTTGGAGGGAAAAACAGGGTTAATGGTTAAAACATTATGAGAAGCAGCATGGCTCAGTGGAAAGAGCACGGGCTTTGGAGTCAGAGGGCATGGGTTTGAAACCCGGCTCTGCCACTTGTCAGCTGTGTGACTGTGGGCAAGTCACTTAACTTCTCTGTGCCTCAGTTACCTCATCTGTAAAATGGGGATTAAGACTGTGAGCCCCACGTGGGACAACCTGATTCCCCTGTGTCTATCCCAGCGCTTAGAACTGTGCTCTGCACATAGTAAGCGCTTAACAAATACCAACATTATTATTATTATTGTTATTAAAGGATTATAAAAATACATTCTGGAGTTTGGGATTTGAGAGCAATATGGGAGAAAGCCCTAATTTAGCTCTAAAGTAGCACTCTCTTACATTCTGCAGGTTCACTACAGCTCAAACTCATATTGATCCTGTGGAAAGAGCACAGATCAGGGAATTAGGAAACCTAAATCCTAACAGAAATAGTCAAAGTAGTAGTAATTGCAATAATAGCAGTAACAGTAGTACAAGTAGCATTTATTGAGCACCCACTCGATGCAATGCCTTAGAGTAGGTACTTGGCATAGTCCTTGACCTACCCGCCCATAAGATCCTCCGACTTTATAAGTCGGCGATATCTGCCGGGACTACGCCATCATCCATGAAGGATTCTGCCCCAAGGACTGCTTAGGGCTTTCCGTGAGGAGGGGAGGCCCAGTAGGAACCCTGGAAAATACCTGACTCACTTGGGAAGGAAAGATCACTGCAGTGACCAAGGAACGCTGTGGCACAAGAATGCCACTATCGGTGTCCTGTAAAAACCCTTTGCATACACTTTTACAATGTTCTACGTCCCTGCCCACCTACTCACGTCCACTCATTCGTTTCTTTTTTTTTTAGTGGCTGTTATTAAGTCCTTACTAGGTGCCAGGCACCGAACTGAGCACTGGGATAGATCCAAGTTAATCAGGTTGGACACAGCCCATGTCCCACATGCAGCTCACAGACTTAATCCCCATTTTATAGACAAGGTAATCGAGACATAGAGAAGTTAAATAAGTTGTCCAAGCAGACAGGTGGCGGAGCTGAGATTAGAATCCAGGCCCTTCTGACTTCCAGGCCCATGTTCTATCCACTAGGACATGCTGCTTCTCATCTGTTGGCCTTCATGCCGGGGAATGGGACTGGCAGGAACCAGAGAGTGTAAGTGACGCTGTAATCATAGGTTTGAAGTCTGCTGTGTGACCTACGGCGAGTCACTTTACTTCTCTGGGCCTCAGTTCCCTCGTCTGTAAAATGGGGACCGAGACTGTGAGCCCAACATGGAACAGGGACTGCGTCCAACCCGATTTGCTTGTATCTACCCCGGTGCTTAGTACAGTGCCTGGCACACAGTAAGTGCTTAACAAATACTATAATTGTTATCATTATTATTACTTTTAGTGAAATCTCAAGACTGAGACTGGTTTGTCCATCCCCATCACCGGATGAAACTGGCCCAGGTTCCTAAGCACCAATGTCAATGGAAATAGAGGCCCAACCTTTGACTCCTATGAAAGAGTGCAGGGTTTGATTGCTACAAACTCTATTCTATTTCCCAAGCGCTTAACACTGTGCTTTGCACACAGTGAGTGTTGAATGAATACCACCGATTGAGTGTTTGACGGATCCTGACCCTATCATAATGCTTCAGGTGTTACTGGGTTGAGAGACAGCAGCACAATATGTGCCTTGTTAAATTCAGCTCCTGTTCTTAATAATAGTAATAAAAATAATAATAATAATGATGATAATGATAACAACAATAACAGTGCTTGTCAAACCGTTACTACGGTGTCCAGCGCTGTCACTGAATGTTAGAGAGATTCAAGATAATCAGGTCAGATGCAGTCTGTGACCTATATGGGGGTTGTAGTCTAATAGGGAGGGGGAAAAGGTATTGAACCCCTGTTTTACAGATGAGGAAACTGAAGCACAGAGAAGTTAAATGACTTGACCGAGGTCACACAGCAGGCAAGTGATAGAGCCAGAATTAGAACGCAAGATCCTCTGATTCTTTCTATTAGGTCACATTGCTTCAGATTCTCATTCCTTCTGACTTAGATCAACTATGAGCTGCAGACCCCACTTGATGCATCCATCCCACGCTAAAGCTGGTCAGCCTCAGGCACTGGAGCACCAGTAGACTCAAATTCAGGATCTCACTTGGATAACAGGCCTGACACCGTAGGTATTCCACAAGTCTTTTAGACTGTAAGTTCCTTGTGGGCAGGGAATAGATCAACAACTGTGTTATGTTGTACTCTCACACAGAGAAGCAGAGTTGCCTAGCAGCTAGAACACAAACCTGAGAGTCAGAAGGACCTGGGCTCTAGTCCCGGCTCCTCCACTTGCCTGCTCTGTGACCTTGGGCAAGTCACTAAACTTCTCTGTGCCTCAGTTACCTCATCTGTAAAATGGGGATTAAGCTTGTGAGCCCTGTGTGTGAGAGGGACTGTGTCCAACCTGATCATCTTGTATCTATCCCAGGGCTTAATACAGTGCCTGGCACATAGTAAGTGCTTATCAAATACCTTTTAAAAAAAGTAAGTGCTTGATAAATATGACTGGTTGACCGACTGGCTGATACCTGTCCCACATGAGGCTCGAAATCTGAGGGAGAAGGAGAAGAACTATTTAATCCCATTTAACAGACGAGAAAACCAAGGCAGAGTTAAGTTACTTGCCCAAGGTCACACAACAGGAAATGGCAGAGCCAGAATTAACCCAGTCTTGTGCTCTTTCCTCTAGGCCGCGCCGCTTCTCTAGCGCCAACCCTCGCTCTCAAGCCAGCAGGTGGGCAGGTTCTGCTATTCAAACTATATTTTGGGTCCCCATAAATTGCTGCCCATGGAAACAATGATTTTTCCAGTCAATTTTTTCCTGATATCAAATGCAACTAGGCAGTCTTTAACAAGTCTTCCCAGATCTGTTCCACAAAGCAAGATGCTGCCTCACTCCAAAGAACTATCATTGTACCCTGAGCGATGGCACACTTGGAAAAAGTGTTTGTGTCTGCCCTGCTTTTCAAATTTCCCATAAAAAAGGAATTTTTTAACAGTATTTGTTAAGCACTTTCTACATACCAAGCACTGTAATAAGCACTGGGGCAGATATGAGCTAATCAGTTGGACACAGTCCATGTCCCACATGGGGCCCACGATCCTAATCCCCATTTTACAGATGAAGTAACTGAGGCACAGAGAAGTTTATTCATTCAATCGTATTTATTGAGTGCTTACTGCATGCAGAGCACTGTACTAAGTGCTTGGAAAGTACAATTCAGCAATAGAGACAATCCCTGCCCACACCAGGCTTGACCTCCCCAAGGTCACATAGCAAACAAGTGGTGGAGCCAGGATTAGAACCCAGATCCTTCTGACTCCCAAGCCCTTGGTCTAATCACTAGGCAACACTACTCATTATACACTTATGAAATTATGGACTTTCTTTCAAAGGCTCAGGTCAATATTATGAAGCATATGGGCACAGCTTCAACTCAAAAAAATTTTCCCCCATAATGCCTACAGCCCAATATGTGGCGGCCAGTCTTAAATGAGTTGTGAAAAACAAACATTTAGCAAAAGGGAGAGAGAAATAACATAAGGCACAGAGAGGCAGTGAGAGAGGCAGGCACCAAGTGCTTAAAAAATACCATTTAAAAAAAAAAGAAAACGAGACAGAGAAACACAGAGGGGCTGAGAAAACGAGAACACAGCTTCCACGGGTAACTTTTCAACGGGACAGCCCAGAAGGATTCCTAGAAGTCAAGAGAGAAGGGGAGGGAAGTCAGAGAAACTATATCCATGGGCCTTCTTCTCTGAACTCAAGAGACAAGCTAAAAGCTTTATTGGGAGTTTTCAGTCTCTTGGTTGTCTGTCAAAGATAGAATCTCCCTCCAACATGTGGCATTTCACATAATTCCTTAACTTGTTGGTCTGACTTACTAAACAAGAATTCTGAAAGCAACCACTGAACCCAATTCTGAAGTCAGGGTTAATTGGACTGCTGCTGTTCTATCCTTTTTTCAAAGTCTCATCCAGAACAGGCTGCTTTCTTTAAAAAAAAAAAAAAAATCCATTTCAATGCAGCCCTGAATTTGTTAACCTTAAAACATCCCCCTGGCAACCCCCACCCTCAACACAGATATTTTAGAGCTCCTCACTGACCTCCCAGCCTCCTGTCTCTCCCCACTCCAGTCCATACTTCATTCTGCTGCTTGGATCATTTTTCTAAAAAAAGTTTAGTTCAGGTCTTCCCACTCCTCAAGAACCTCCAGTGGCCATCCATCCACCTCCGCATCAAAAAGAAACTCCTTGCCATGGGCTTTAAAGCACTCAATCAGCTCACCCCATTCTCCCTCAGCTCACTGATCTCTTGCTATAGCCCAGCCCACACACTTCACTCCTCTAGCTCCAGCTTACTCACTGTGCCCTGATCTCATCTATCTCACCACTGGAACCTTTTCCACATCCTCCCCGTTGCCTGGAATTCCTTCCCCCTCCACAAATGCCAGTCCACCACTCTCCCAACCTTCAAGGTGTTACTTAGGGGACATCTCCAAGGGGTCTTTCCCAATTAAGTCCTCTTTTCCCTGGCTCCCTCTCCCATCTGCATCGTTTATGAACTTGCATCTGGGACCTCTGGGCTTTTTGATATTCTCCCATCCCTCAACCCCACAGCACCTTTGTGAGAAGGAGCATGGCTTAGTGGAAAGAGCACAGGCTAGGGTGTCAGAGGGTGTGGGTTCTAATCCCAGCTCTGCCACTTGTCTTTTGTGTGACCTTGGGCAAATCACTTAACTTCTCTGTGCCTCAGTTACCTCATCTGTAAAACGGGAATTAAAAGTGTGAGCCCCATGTGGGACAACCTGATTACATTGTATCTACCCCAGTGCTTGGAACAGTAAGCACATAGTAAGCACTTAAATACCATCATTATTATTATTACCTATGACATATCTTGAAATTATATATTATAAATTGCTTACATTAATGTCTGTCTCTCCCCTCTAAACTGTAAGCTTGTTGTGAGCAGCGAATACATCTGCTAACTCTATTGCAGCATACTCTCCCAATCGCTGAATACAATGCTCTGCACATAATAAGCACTCAATAAACAGCATTAATTGACTGACTGATGAAAAATCACCTGCCCCATTCAATCAAAACTAGTTCACAAGAAGGCCATGCCTAGAGAACTTTGAATTTGCGGTACCCTAAATAAGAGAACGAACGACTATCTTTGCAGGCACACAGTGTAGGAGGGAAGTTCAGTCATGCGTGAATCTTTTCATTCAGAACTTGCATATGTGAAGAGGTCCTCACCACAAGCAAGGGAATAATTAAAAATGAAGCCTAATGCAAGACTGAAACTGCCTTCGTCACTGTGGGTTTTTTGAGTGCATGTGGGCCTATTGAAGGCTAAAATCCTGCTTAGCTCCCCTTTTTGATATTGCTCAGGTCTTGCAGGCTTAATACCTTAACCTTAGAGAATTTAATCACAAAACACCCAAACGGGACTCTTGCGTGAGGTCAGTGGAAAATTTCGTCATGGAAGAGTCAATCTGTGGCAGGCAAACCTGAACGGGAACTGCATTGTGTTTGTCTTCAATACAAAAGTGTTTTTAGGGTTCTTTGAAACGGGGAAGCAAGAATTTGTCCACGTCTGATATTGAAAGAAAGCTTGCGTATGCCTAATACATTGGAGAATTGTTCAAGAAGAGTTTATCTTTCCATAAATAGTCCTCTTATTTAGAGCCAATGGTCAGTGTCCTTTGTGTTTGCTTTCTCAGGGGAACGAGTAAGACCAGAGTCTCCAAGGAAATTAGCGTCTTTAACCCTCAAGGTGCATGAATTACATCTCATTAAACGGCCCAGTGCCTTTCCCATGCTTCGGTCACTTCTGGTCCCGACAGTAATGTCCATCTACAGAAAAGCTCACAAGTTATCTTATGTACTTGGATCTCTACCCTTTGGGCACTTGGTATTCACCACACCTTCAACACTTATGAACATATTCATAATATATCTATCAATATTAATGTTTTTCTCCCCCTCAAGAATGTAAGGTCATGGTGGGCAGGGAACCAGATCTGCTTCACTGTACTCTCCCAAATGCTAGTTCAGTGCTCTGCACACAGTAAGTGCCCCATAAAAACCATCGATTGACTGACTGTTTATCTTCCCAAGATAATCTCTCCAGCTTTAGCGATCTATTGAATGATTCCAGTGATGTCTGCAATACGAAACAAAAAAATAACTATTTTCCTGCTTTATGGAATCTGGGATGAGACACGGTGGGAAGCAGATGACAGTTCCCAGTTTCGAAAAACAGGCAGCAGGAGCAGAAAGAATAAAAAATAGAGAATGCGGGCAGGAAAAAGAAACAGGAAAGGCTAGTGATTCGGCTACAGAGGTAACTTGGAATTCCTGAAATTTTTGTTATTTGGGGAGTCACTCATCATTGTCTAGATGGGAACCCCATGAAAGACAGGGTCTGTGCTCCACTTGATTATCTGGGATCTACTCCAGTGTTTACTACAGTGCTTGGAACATAAGTGCTTAGCAGATACCAATCGATCACTGGAATTCATGTGCTCAATACTGAGTACGTACGGTGTGCAGAGCACTGTACTAAACACTTGAGAGACTGCCACAGTTATCTTTATTGAGACCATCTTGTAAAGTAAATGCTACCATAATCAAATTTTGGAGGAAGGTCAGAGTGATGAATCTCCTAAAGACAAAGAAAGATATAACATAGGACCACAAATAGGAACTAACATTGTAGTTTTCAGAAGACAAAATGGTGCTTAAAGATACTAAGGAGAAAATGTGGTCAACCACTCCCATGAGAGGCCCTCAGAAGCTGCTGGCTTTTCAGGCTCCCAATTCTACTGTTACTACCTCTTCAGCATTGCCGTACCCTCCCTAGCTATATACATCAACATTTCTGCACCAACTTCACATTTAGGCATTCCAGCTCCCCTGTAGCATGTGTGTCCATCTTGACTTATTCACCTAAATATTCAGATAGAGTCACTGTAAACTCGTGGACCGAGAATGTGTCTTCTAACTGCGTTGTATTCTCCCAAGCCCTTAGTTCAGTGCTCGGCACATAATAAGCGTTCAACATATCATAAATGGGTTGATCTTTAGTTCTTTGGAATTGAGCTGGATTCTCAAGAGAAGCAGCATGGCTCAGTGGAAAGAGCCCGGGCTTGGGAGCCAGAGGTCATGGGTTCGAATCCCGGATCTGCCACTTGTCAGCTGTGTGACTGTGGGCAAGTCACTTGACTTCTCTGTGCCTCAGTTCCCTCATCTGTAAAATGGGGATGAAGATTGGGAGCCTCATGTGGGACAACCTGATTACCCTGTATCTACCCCAGTGCTTAGAACAGTGCTCTGCAAATACCAACATTATTATTCTCCCATTCAATCTGAGATGTTATCCCGTCCTTTCTCTAATCAGAGGGGATGATATCCCCTTTCCCTGACTCCCAGTTCCAACCCTTCTCCCAAACCAGGCTCCCTGCAGTCACTATCTTCCCACTAATTCCAGTCTCCAGCCCTTCCTGGGGATACTCATGAGGCCTGAGCTGCCAAAGCTGAAGAGTTCAAGAGACAAACTGACCCCCTCAAACTAAGGAATCGTGCCTTTCACTGAGAAAGTCCTACCACCCTATCCACACAATACCCTGGTCCCGCTGAAGATGGAACCACCCTCGTCCCAGACAAAGAGACAATCCTATACAGATGGTGAGAATACTACAGTGAACATCTGAACCTGCCTTCCACCACCAAGACGGAACACCTTTGAGATACAGAAAAGTAGCTAAAATACGAAGACGTGACCATAACTTGAGGGAGTTACCTCTGTGGCCAAAGCCATGGAAGACTGAAAAACACCCTGATCCGACAGTGGCACTCCTACCAAAATCTACAGATGTTCCTTCTCAAAAATACATCCCCTTTGTCAAGGTTCTAGCCACACTCACCAATGTAACAGTGCAAACACCAACGGGCCATGCAAACACTATTCCTCTCCTCTCTTCTCCAAAGAATGGCTCCTTTGTCATTAACTCCACTAGCCAACAGTCCAGCAAATCGACTGCTGTTAAAAACATAGCATTGATAAGGACCCAGCTACTCTGTAGTGAACACATTCTCTTTTCCCTTGAGCCTCACAGCCGCAGTGATGTCAATCGAGATTTGGCTTCTCCGCTGCTGGAGGAGTGCAGCGTTATTTATGCTTGGCAGAGGGAGAGAGGAGGAAAGAGCCAAGAGCCTGCAGAAGAGGCCTGTCTTCCTGCCATATCGATACAATCTGGAGTCATGTTTGCACTGACATCCCTCCGTTATACGCTCACTCGGTTAACATCAACAGAGGCGGTAGCCAAATGACAGTACTCCCACTGCCTCGGTATCTCTCCAGCAGCAAAAGTCCCCATTGGAGGAGAGAAGCCCACCGTCAGATTTTCCTCTCATCACTGAAAAACCGAAAGAAGGGGTCCAGGTACGGACTGAAGCCATTTGGCCATGTCAAGCTGACCGGGCTTCCGCAAGCAAACTACGACAGACTCTGACGAACGCAACGACGTGCGACAAACGGGAATATTTTATGGCACACGGTCTTTGGTCATTGGCCACTTTTCTATCTCAGTGATGGTAATCCAAAATACCCTTTGCTTGCTGCATACTACATCTCGTGGATATTTCACCAGTAGAACTCTTACACGCATGAAGTTAGGGCTTTCCTGGCTGCTCTTATATAGCATGTATAGATGTCCTGTTCTTTTTGCTGTCGCCTGATGATTTTCAAAACAATCGCAAGGTTGCATGTCCCTTGGTGGCAGGCGTGTCTGCTGAGTTATTATTCTGGCAACTGTGGAAGCCAACAGAGTTTTTCTAAGGGGAGCAGCACCTGATATTATTAATGGAGCATCGATCTAATATACAATCTTTCCATGAAAAGTAAGTTCATCTGCGCCAGTTTAATTGATGGATTTCTCCAGGTGTGCAAAAAAGAAAGCCCTCCAGAAAACAATGCCGCTTTGTGATGTTCCTGTTTACCCCCTGCCTGCCTGATTCTCTGCCTTCCTGTGGCTCTGGGGGAATCTGGGAAGACCAACACAAATACAAGTTGGCACACACAGCACCTGAAACCCCAAAACAAATACTAGGTGCAGCCTGCCTCTTGAGACTGACTTTGAATCGGAGTCCAGTTCCGGCCTCTTCCTGGTTTCAGGCCAAACCCGAAGAGGTGACGGTGCCGGAGCTGAGGAGGATGAATGGCTCAGAGAGGCTCTAGAGCACTGTGCCAGGCCTGGGGGGGTGAGGCCTGGATTTCCCCCCTCCTGGACCACATCAACACAGGCTACGTGTGGGACGAGGAACCGCTACTCGACCACGGTGCCTATTCAGTCGGTGCCGCTACGTTGGCCAATGAAACCACAGAGAGACTCGCCCAGTTTCAACAACGCAAGTGAAAGACGCAGGTGGGGTTGCATAAATGAGCCTCCATTTCAGCACCTGTTCCCCGGGCTCCTACCGGCAGGAGTTGGATCTCTGCAACTAAGTGGGAACCACCGATATGCACGGATTTAGAGGCATGGGCTGAAGGAGGGGCCTTGTACACTGAGCATTCTCTTCCAGTGCATAAATCTTTTATTCTCATTTATCATTCTGTAACCCCAGGCTACTGATTTTTTAATTAGGCGAGATACTTCCAACAGAGATCTTAGAGAGCTCCCAGCAGTGAAGAATGCTGCTCTTTATCCCCCTTCCCACTATATTAACAGACAAAGAAAAGCAAGATGCACCAGACTTTCATTAATTAATCATCAGGGGACAGATGATTTTCAGATGCGCACAATTTTACTGAAATGATCCTTACCCCTAAATACAGCAAGAGTCCATAGAACATGAATCTCCAGAAGAAGCATCGTCGAAGGGCATTAATGAGTTTGGGGTTCTTCTTGGAAGCCAGCTCTCTGTCCCATTCCCTGAAAGGAAACCAATAAGTGAAATCATCAAGTTCCAAGTGCAAATGTTGGAGTCACTGGGTGACCTTAACATCGCTTGAGTCGCACAAGTATAACCCGGGAGATGGGGCCCAAGGGATGAGACAATACTTTGTGAAGCCCCCAAGACCTAGGGTTCACTGATTTGATCATCCAACAGAAGTTGAAATCCAGTTCAGCCACATATTTGGCAGATTTCAGTATCCCACCGTACATCAGCCGGTGGGGAGTCCATTCATGAAAAGGTCACATTGTGTGTTT
This sequence comes from Ornithorhynchus anatinus, assembly GCF_004115215.2. NCBI lineage: Eukaryota > Metazoa > Chordata > Mammalia > Monotremata > Ornithorhynchidae > Ornithorhynchus > Ornithorhynchus anatinus. The sequence goes on along the minus strand of NC_041737.1, from coordinate 39,941,953 downwards.
TCAAGAAACCCGCTGTACTTCTTCAGACCAATACACAAATAATGGGCAAATAAGCCTCCTGGAGCCAATCCAGCTCTTAACAAGAAGAAAACAAAGAGGAATTATTCCAAAATATGACTTCCGATTAATGCGCTGGGCTGCAAAGGTTTCCTTTGTCTTTAGCTGATAGGGTTGGTAGATAGTAACGTTCGACTCACTCTTCTCAAACACCGTGAGATTCATTCATTCAATCATATTTATTAAGCACTTGGAAAGTACAATGCAGCAACAAAGAGATGGGCTCACAGTCTAGAAGATTGATTTTCTCAATGTGTTTCTTGTTGCTCGAAATACGCTTGGACATGATCCCCACATTATTTAGATTGGTCTTAGCAATTTTGATTTGTAAAAATGATATCATAAATGATTCCTATAGAACATTAAAATGATTTCAGAATGTGAACCCAATATTTGCTATGAGATGAACTGATCCATCAATCAGTGATGTTTACTTAGTCTTTACTGTTTGCAAAGCACTGTCCTAAGAGCTGGTGAGAGTATGAGAGTTGTGGTTTAAGACCAAATTTTTCCCTGAGGTGGGAAAACCAGATTGATTCCTCTGAATGCATTTACATACTTCTTAAAACTGATGGGATTGGTATGGGTTAAAGCTAGAGGCCCAAAATACTCCAGTACCTAAATTGCCAAGTGCAAGTCAGATTTTAATGTTTGTCTTTCCCCGCACACTGTAAGCTCCTTGGAGATAGGGATCCCGTCTACTAAATCTATTGTATTGTACTTTCTCAAGCGCTGAGAATAGTGCTCTGCACATAGTAAATGCTCAGTAAACCACCAATTGATTAATTAGTGTATTCTGAAAAATGTTAGTGGCAATGACCCAGTTAGTTAAAAGTCAAAAAGCCACTTTCTTCTGCTTTTCCCTAGAGGGACAGAAGTCTTATCTGGGACATTCTTAGAGCAAGATAAACGGGGATGGGGGCACCACCCTAGGATCCATAATCTTTGCAGGGAGGGACCCTGCCATGCTCCAATGCAACTAGAATCGAAGATCTAATCGCCCCAGGGAGAAAGGGTATCGAAAAACAGAGGATGGAACTGGACTCTGAGGAGGTATGCCAGGTGACCTTTCATATAGACTGTCTTCAGAGTATAATAATGTTGATATTTGTTAAGCACTTACTATGTGCAGAGCACTGTTCTAAGCGCTGGGGTAGATACAGGGTAATCAGGTTGTCCCACGTGAGGGTCACAGTCTTCATCCCCATTTTACAAATGAGGTAACTGAGGCACGGAGAAGTGAAGTGACTTGCCCACAGTCACACGGCTGACAAGTGGCAGAGTATAGTAAAGTGGGCTACTGCCAAGCACCTGGGACAACGGTTTGCTATAATATGGTTTCCCCTCCCCATACCCTGCCACTGGCCAAGGATGGTTTCCTATCTTTCTCCACAGTAAGAGCAGCTCTGATATCATTTTTCATGCTCCAATCCCATCCTTGCAATGCTAGCACTGAAAACACAGCTAAAGATGATTCTTTTTGATTACCCAGCCTCTCACACAGACACACACCCACACACCAACATACAAAAAAATGGGGTATGGGAAGACTAAATTACAGAAACTTCATGAAAGACTTCAAAAGCCATTTAAATCCAGAAGAAAGGTGAGCATAGAGAGGACATAAATAGAGGAATGTAGAAGGAAGAGAAAATAAGGATGGAATGACCATTTTTGTGGGAATTAGAAAGAGAGACCTACAGAGGAAAAAACTGGAGAGAAAAGGCCAGGTCTGCATGGGGTAAGCACCATAGCAGGTTGTGAAGACTCCCAGACTCCACATGTTTCTGAAATGTCTTAATGAGATCTCACCTGGTAGACAGCTCCCATGAGGAAAATTAGATATTAAATTCAGTCCAGTAGGACTGTGGGTTTTGGCTATAACTAGTGCTGAGGGCATATTTTTCTTAGTTTCCTTTGGGTGCCAAGAATATTCATGATTGACAACAGCTGCCTGGGGTGGCTGGAAGCCCTGTATTCTATCCTCCCCCTCCCTTTCTCTCCTCACCCACCCAACTACCAAGCTCAGTGGACTCTGGAGATTTTCTTTGAGGATTTGAGGCAACTCTACACTAGAGTCCATGGCTGAGCGCTAGAAAAATCCAACTGCTGCCTGAGCTAGGGAGTTGGTAGACAAAGCCTCCAGATATACAGGGCCACTGAGGAAACTGGTACTAACTAGTATAGTTGGCCCCCACCTTTGCATTCACTGTGAGCAAACAGAATTGTGGCTATCAGAAAAAAAATTTTTGGTTAAATGCTCTTCCCTCATTCCTGACTAGGCAGATGCAAAGGGGCAGATGGGAAAAGCCCCAGAAAACCTACAGTTCAGAGCCTAATTCCCAAGCCCCTGAGCTGGGGACTAGGGCCCTGATTCCAGGAGTCATCCCCCTGAGCTGGTGAAGTTGATCTTGAAGATCACTTTCCACCTCACCCATCCCTTGTTCACTATTGTGTGACCTTGCCCAAAGGTACAGTAGTGGCACATAGGATGTATTAGATGTCCTATGTGCTGGACACGCCTGTTCTCCCTCCTACTTAGACGGTGAGCCCCACATGGGATGGGAACTGTGTCTGTCCTGATTAACTTGTATCTACTCGAGTGCTAAGAACTGTACGTGATACCTAGTAAACACTTCAAATAATAATGATGGTTATAATAATGATGACGATGACAATAATAACCATGAGGGTGAATGAACGGGATGGCAGGGATGACACAGTTCCTTCAAGAAAACTAGTGCCCCTTTCAGGGACAAGTAGTGCAGATCTGATCCCTGCCCTTTAAGGATTAATCTATGATGACTTAGAGGCACCTTGTTCGTTCTAAATCCTAGAATGAGCACCATCACCCCCGCCCCCACTATGGACTCACAGAGAAGAGGTGGAAAGTGATCAATTGGTCTGACCCAATAAAAGTTGCTGTTCATGGTCTGAAATGGGGCTGCTGTTGACCCGGAATCAGCTCCCATTGACTGCTGGGTAGCTGCTGCTCCTAGTAAGATGACTCCCGTATCCTTCAGAAAAACATGTACACTGTAGGGGTCTTGCAAGTGACCAGGGTCACTGTGGGAAAGCAGGCTAAGCCAGGCTGGAGAAGAGCCTCCAGACAGGCCAGAGAGAGGGCCTTCTCCCTCCAAGTTCTTGGAGGGCTTGGAGATTGCAGCATCTCCAGATGGACCAAATAGAGCATCTTCTCCTTCCAAGTTTGGGATCGGGGGGAGGGTATTCAGCATTTGTTGGGGCTGCCTGGGAAGATACAGTCCACCAAACCAAGCAAGTAATTTACAAATGTGATTTGAGTTCAACTCATCTTTCCTCCACCTTCACTCTCATTTTCTCTCTCTCTCCCACTCTCTCCACTCTTTTTCTCCCTTTCTGCCCGCCTTTCCCTCTACTTTTTCTCTCTCCCTATCACTCCCTTTCTCTCTCTCTTCCTCTGTCTCTTTCTTTCTCTATCCCACACTCCTTTCTATTTTACAAAATAAGGAACTTTTTGCAACCAACTCAAGCCGCCTGGGGAATGCGATGATTGAATCTCAGATAAAAATGGGAGAAGAGTCAAGGGTCTGAAGATTTCAAGAATACAAATCTGCAAAACCTTTTGAAGTGTCCAACTGACATTCTCCTACTGCTGCTCAGGACACATAAATGAAGGAGCAGCCTGTTCCTAGCCAAAAGATTCAGCAGTCGCTGACTCCTGCATCCAACAGACTGTATTCTTACACGTTCCTGATCTACCACTTACAATCCAAGAGTATTTTCTTCATCCCTTACCAAAAAAGTCCTTTTTTTTTCCTTTTCCATCAGACAAGCTACGTGAGGGCAAATTGAGGAGTCTGCACTGTGAAGACCATAACCAATATCCACAGTTGATATATGGGTAATTTTAAAATCTAGGGTTGGTAGATTTTACTCTTCAGGTAATAAAATATTTACATAAGCACACCTTTCTAGTTTTTCAGATAGGTTGTCAGCTGAATCAGCGGTGGGAATTTGATATATGTCGGACAATTCCAGATGTTGTCTATATCCTTTCTTCAAAATCGGTTTTGTCCAGCTAAAAAGAAAAAAAAACAGAGAGAGGAAAACACTTCCATTAGTTGATTCCGGTATCTTGCCCGGTCTTGAGCATGTTATGCAGCAAAGATGAAAGAAATTCTAAGTGAAAAATCACAAAATTAACATGGCCTGGTTGAAAGAGCACAAGTCTAGAAGTCAGAGGAACTGGGTTCTAATTCCCGAACTGCCAAGTAAAGTCAGTTACCTTCTCTGTGACTCAGTTTACAGACTCCTCATCTGTAAAGTGGAGATTAAGACTGTGAGCTCCTGGTGGCACAGCAACTGTGTCCAACCTGATTATCTCGTATCGACCAAAATGCTTAGTACAGTGTCTTGCACATAAGCAGCACCTAACAAATGCCATTTAAAAAAAAAATCAGTGGAATTTACTGCATACCTACTGAGGGCAAAGCAGTCAGCAGAGGACAACAGATGCAAAATATACATGCCCTGCTCTCAAAGAACCTACGACATAATGGGGGAGAAAGATAAGACTCTTTAGTGAGGATAAGAGAACAGGAAGACGATGAAATAACTAAGTAAACACATCGTGGACAGGGAACATGTCTACCAACTCTGCTGTACAGTTCTCTCCCACGCACAAAATACAGTGCTCCAACCACAACTGGGACTCAATAAGTATCACTAATGATGGGAAAAGTTGGTAAAAATTTGCCTCTGGATACCAGGTGGTATAGCCTTAAGGAGGATGAGGCTGAAACAGCCTGATGTGCTGCCTCAGTCTTACCCAAGTGAAAAGCGGGGAGTGGATTTTAGCCCATACGTGAGACTAAAATTAAGTAAGAGGAATCATGCCATCCTTAGAGTCTATATTTTTATCACGTGAATTGTCTTAGCAGACCAAGGATTTATTAGGCATCCCCTTGGCTCAAAACGCTATGGGGTGATAGAGAATAATTTAACCACTCCGAATATCAAGAGAGAGACAAGGCAGACTAATAATTGTGGTACTTGTTAAGTGCTGACCATGTGTCAAGCACTGTGCTAAGTGCTGGGGTAGATATGAGATAATCAGGTCCCACATGGGGCTGACAGCCTAAGTAGGAGGGAGAACAGGTACTGACTCCCCATTTTACAGATGAGGAAACCGAGGCCCAGAGAAGTTAAGTGGCTTGCCCAAGGGCACACAGCAGGCAGTGTCGGAGGCAGGATTAGAATCCAAGTCCTCTGGCTCCCTGGCCCACACTCTCTCCAATAGGCCACACTGCTTACTGCATGGATAATCAGCAAGAAAGCCTATTTAAAGAGCAACCTAGAAATCTACCATGGGGTTGGTGACTGCTTCATATCTGAGTTTGTAGGAGCCGTCTTGTCTGAAAAGGGCACTCGAGATGACCGCTGGGAGGATCTTCCGCTAGTCTGTAAGCTCCTCAAGGGCAGGGCTCGTGACTACCAACTCTACTGTATTGTACTCTCCCCAGCGCTTAGGACAGTTCTCTGAACTCAGTAAATATTCAAGGAGTACCATTGATCTATTGATTGATTGGGAAGCTTCCTTGAAAGGATGGATTGAAAGCATTAAGTCCATTCTGGGTAGCTAGAGAAAATGATCAAGATGTTAGATGGTCCATCCTCAGCTGTGAGGATGGATGTCTGCTCCTCCAAGAGTCCCATTACTACTGCCAGAGACAAGATCCTGGCCTGAATCAACCATTCGTCTGACTCAGAAATGAGTTCACTCACGGTTTTATGTTCTTGTAAGTAGGCCATAACTCCCCCAGGGCAAACGCTGTATCATCCCTAGGCTCGGGAGCAGTGAAAGAGCATGGCTAGAGGAAGTGACCTTAGACAAGTCACTTAACTCTGTGCCTCAGTTCCCTCATCTGCAAAATGGAGATTGAATACCTCTTTTCCTGGCCCTTTAGACTACAAACCCCACGTGGCTACCTGATTACCTTGTATGTCTACCTCTGTACTGACCTGGACCCCATAGCACTTTGGTACATATCTTTAACTTTATATTATAAATTACTTATTCATTCATTCAATCATATTTACTGAGCCAAGCACTGTACTAAGCACTTGGAAGAGTACATCATAACAACAAACAACCTGCGCAGGGAAATCCCATAGGATTTCAAATCCAATTATTCATGTTAATGGCCATCTCCCGCTTTAGACAGTAATTTCGTTAGGTTCAGGGAACGTGTCTGCCATTTTTTTTGTACTCTACTTTCCCAAGTGCTTAGTACTGCTCTGCGCATAGTAAGCGCTCAATAAATACCACTGATTGACTGATTGCTAAGTAAAAATACTTGGCACATAATAAGTATTTCAATACCACGACTATTATTATTAGCTATTATGCCAGTAACCTTGCCCTAGAGCATTTGGTTAAATGTTGAGGCTGCAAAATAATTATTAACTGATTATTAATATTCCCACTTTAAAATTGGAGGACAAAAGCAGAAGGACAGAGAATCGGAAAAGGAGAGGTACAAAGCAGAAAGAAATTTCCCAGAGAGATTCCGGTCATCAAGACGTTCCTCCAGGCCTAGAACAGTGTTTAAACCACTGGACTCCTAGGTCACAGGCTGATGACATCACCCTGCCTTTGAACCCTGCAAGGTCATGCCCTTGAATATTTGGTGCATTTAGATTTTGGAGTCCACCATGGTATACAGTGAATGGAAAGCCTTAGAAAGAAGCTGAATTCAATCCTTGGAAGCCGGATGAACTTTGCAAAAGCAAGGATTTTAGTAAGTAAAAGCTAAAACACTACATTATATTGGTGCAGGTATGTCGACAGACGGTTGCATTTCTGTTTTTCATCTGTGCAGTATAATGAGTATATGGGGAGCTCTGATGAGTGGACAGAAAATTCTAGCCTGTTAAAAACAAATGGCATTTTGGTGGATGGTAATCTCCAACATTTGAGTGGATCTAGCAAGTCTCCCAATGAGAAGATTGTTTAGAGACTGCCCTTAAGTTTATGAAAGACATCCTTCTAACAAAACTTTCATTTCTGACTTTCCCTTTCAAACTAAACTGCCACTTTTTCTCCATGTGATGATGAATGATAATGATGATGGTGATGCTGATGATAAATGTATTTTTTTTTCTTCAGAATTCAAATGACTATCCTGTTTTCCCTATGGATGCCGTGCGTAAAGCATTCTGTACTGATGGAAGCATACAATAGGGTTAGAAAATAAGATCCCCGCCCTCAAGGAGCTTGCAGTCTAGTGGAACTTATATTCTAGCCACTAAGATATTGAAATGTGGTCCAGCAAACCACATTACCCACAAAAAGGGGTAAACCAGTCAACTCTTCTTGGTAAAACTTAGGTGGAAAAGACCACCACCCAGAACCTGGCAGCCCTACAGAACCAATGAGTGGATGACAATTGCAAGTAATAACAATGATTGTAGTATTTAAGCATTAAAGCAAATACCAAATAATGATTATTATTAATAATCATCCTTAAAAGTTCTAAATCTTTCTAGGGCGACACAGCTCACATCATACCGTTCTGTTTATTTGTCCATTATACACCCGGCAATCGGCTTTGCTAATCCACCAGAGACATTTGAAATTTTCAACTGCTGGAATTTAAAGGTAAGGAGTGAGCAACTGACTTTTCTCGGGCTATAGTGATTTAAATGAACAATGGGAGGTAGAGGGACTTTCCCAAGTGCTGTCCGTCTCCCCCGATTAGAGCGTAAGCCCGTCAAACGGCAGGGACTGTCTCTATCTGTTGCCGACTTGTTCGTTCCAAGCGCTTAGTACAGTGCTCTGCACATAGTAAGCGCTCAATAAATACTATTGAATGAATGAATGAATACACTTCAGTAGGATTTTAATGTTAATGCAGAGCGCCACAAGAAGCCAACTCACAGTACTGATAAAATGAATGGTACCTTTCTAGTCTAACTTTCCACTGGACTGGAGGCAGTTAAAGCATGGAGCGGCCGCAGCATGGCCTAGTGGATAGAGAATGGGCCTGGGAGTCAAAAGGACCTAAGTTCTAATCCTAACTCATCCACTATGTGACCCTGGGCACAAATCACTTCTCTGTGCCTCATTTACCTCATCTGTAAAATGGGGATGAAGACTGTAAGCCCCATATGGGACAGGGACTGTGTCCAACTTGATTACCTTATATCTACCCCAGCACCTAGATCACTGCGTCACACATAGTAAGCACTTAACCAATTCCACAATTTTTATGACAATCCTTTAGAACATAAAGGATATGGTCGCTTCTAGATTGGAGACAGTGGGATGGAAGGATTGGGTTAATTTTAATGAATGAAGTTTAGATTTCATGTATTTGTCTCCTGTCCTCCAGATAGTAAACTACTTGTGGGTAGGGAATGCCTTCAGTTAATGTTCTTTTCATATATTCCCAAATACAAAGAGTAGTGTCAGGCTCAAAGTAGGCATTTATTAAATATTAGGAACGCTAATAACAACAACAATACTGATATTAAACATCTCAAACCACTCCTAATTTGAGGCAATCTGAAATCCATTATAAAAGGCTGAGATGGGCCAGGAATCAGGGATGTGATCTTTCTCTAGTCAATCAGGTTGCCTGTCTTGGCCTACCAGTGCAAGGGCTGGCTAGCTCAAGTCCAGCAGCAGCACAGAAGCAGTGGCGGTGCTGAATTGGATATGGAGAGGATGTAGTGCTTTCTAATCCTCATTCTCCCTCCTCTCATCCCAAACCATCCTAAATGGAAATTGTACTGCTTTTTCGCTAGACCCTCCAAACAGAGGAATTGCTCCCTTCGATCTAATTCACTTTGCACTGAATGGGACCCTCCAGAATACACAAATTTTAAAGCATCAGCCAAATTCCAGCCTCTAAGCCAAAATTTCTGATGGCAGCAGTGCTGGCCTGCTTGGAAACCTTATGAAAGAAAATGTGGCAGGTCCCATGTTCTATCCTGAAGCAAAGGTAAATCTTGAATGTCCATAATGCACCAGAGCAAGTCATAGTGCACCAGGGATCTTGGAACCTGACACCGCAGGAAAAGTGCAAAGTGCTTGCCTGTCGCTATTGGTCAACTTGAATGATGAGAATATTTAAGTGGCCCCGTTCTGATAAGGCATGTTTACTTTCCTAATTCTCTTGTGATAATCTTTGCCTTGTCGTGCTCTGTCAAAGGACAATGTTCTTCTAAAGAAAAAAAAAATCTCTTGAATTCCAAATCTCTTCTTGCCCTTTGCACCCCCTTTAAAATCATTTATTCAAACAGTCAATCAAATGAGGAGTAATGAAACATTCCTGGGAGGGCTATCTAGGAGTCACATCCAGAAGTTATTTATTTACATTATTAATCTGTCTCCCCCTCTAGACTGTGAGCTCATTATGGGCAGGGAATATGTCTGATGTTATATGGTACGCTCGCAAGCGCTTACCACAGTGCTTTGCTCACAGTAAGCACTCGCTACGATTACTAATAATAATGTCACCGAGTCCAGCCCCAGGCTTTCACTCTGACTTTCCCTAAGCCATCTTGGATAGTTTAAAAATTTCTCTAAGCAAGAAGATTCCCAGTCCTGTCTCCCTTCTTTCCTTGCTCTCTCTCCCTTCCTGCCTCCTTTCCCTCCCTGTAGTCTAATGATTTCTCTCCTCAGGTAGCTATTTGCATTAAATTGAGACAAACTCAGAGAAACAGAAGGAGGGGGTATGTGAAGCCAGCTGGTCAGTCAGTAATCATATTTATTGAGCGCTTACTGTTTGCAGAGCACTGCACTAAGCCCTTGGGAGAGTACAATATAACAATATAACAGACACAGTCCCTATCCACAAGGAGGGGAAGCACCAGGGAGAGAGCTTACCATCTCTCTGGAATCCTTATCTCTCAACCAGCCCATCCAGAGGCAGGGAGCAGAGACGGACAAGAGGGTAATCTCCATATTATAATTCTTTGGAGAATGGTGTTGAGAAACTAAAGTCAAAAAGACAGGTTCAGTCCCCTCCGTTTCCCTCTCTTCTAGGATGTGCTGCTTCACCAGAGAAATCCAGTCAGCTCCCATTCAAGGCACCAAGTTGAGGCTTCTTCAGGACTCTATCAGTAATCAGTGGAATTTATTAAACACTTACTGTGTAGGGAGCATTGTACTAAATACTTGGGAGAGTAGGGAGATTGCAGTGTGAAAGAGTTGATAGACATGTTCCTTGCCCAAAGGGAGCTTACTGCCTCCTGGGAATGCTGCCATGGAGAATTTCCCCAAAGGGGAGTAAGTTATCTCATGCAGAGAAAGCATTCAAAGATGAAGTGAGGAAGAAGCAGCATGACCTAGTAAAAAGAGCATGGGCCTGGGAGTCGGAGGACCTGGGTTCTAATCCCACTTGCCTGCATGTGATCTTGAACAAGACACTTATCTATACCTCAGGTTCCTCATCTGTAAAATGGGGATTGAATCCTACTTCCTCCAACTTAGACTGTGAGTCCCATTTGAGACAGGAACTGTGTCCAACCTGATTATTTTGTATCTACCTAGGTGCTTAGTACCATGCTTAACTATCATAAAAAAGGAACAAAATTTTGTAAAGTTTATCAATCAGCCCATAAAGTGAACACCTAATGGTGCCACATACATTGTGCCTGCATCCTGCAATTGCTTGATTATGAATTTTTCAGAAAGTTGAAATTCTGCTTTACATTTCTCTGTCCCTCTAGAGTGGTTTACATCGCAGCTCTTTGCCCCAGGTGTAAAATAACTGCCCAGGTCATGCATGGCAGAGTCCCAAAGCGACAAGAATGGCAGAGGTCATGGGGCGAGTTGCTACTGGGTCGGTGGTACCTGTGGCCACTCATTCATTCATCCAACGCAGTGGCCTTACGCACCAGTCCCTTACCCAAAGATTCCTCCTGGGTGTATTTATTTTCATTTAATTGACTTTTTCCCCCTCTTGACAATAAGCTCGTTGCAGGCAGGGAATGTCTGTTTATTCTTATACTGTACTCTCCCAAGACCTCAGTGCAGTGCTTTTCATATACTAAGCACTCAATAAATGATTGAATGAACTAATCATCCCATCTTTCATTCAACTGAATTTACTGAGGGCTTACTGTGTGCAAAGCACTATACTAAGTGCTTGGGAGAGTGCAAAGCAACAGTAAACAGACACAGAGAACTATAGCTTTGCTGTAGGCACCTGTGGGGATGCTAGACACTGATCAGGAAGTTTAGAACTCTATTTCTAGAGCCTTTCTTTCCAAAAACCTTCTCCAGTGATTTTTTTTAATGGTATTTGTTAAGCTCTTACTGTGTGTCAAACCCCATTCTAAGCACTGGGGTAGGTGCAAATTCGTTAGACAGGACACATGGCTCTGTCCAACACAGGGCTCACCATCTAAGTAGCAGGGAGAACAAGTATTCTCATTTTACAGATGAGGTAACTTAGGTACAGGGAAGTTACATGATTTGCCCAAAGTCACACAGCCAACAACTGGCAGAGCCAGGATTAGAACCCAGGTCCTCTTAACACCCAGGTCTGTGCTTTCTCCACTACGCCATGCTTCCTGTCCATCAGTTGAATGTCCCAATGAATCCTTGAAAAGATCCAGGTCTCACCCGCAGGCCTGCTGACACTGAACACAGTACTGAACCTTCCAAAATGGTCTTAGAGAGGCCAAATGACAGGTTGTGGCAAAGATAAAGCTTGGCTTCAAGCTTGGGGAGGTGCTGGTCTTTAAGCCCTGCTCCTAGAATCCAAACATGCGGGCCTGAGGCAGACAAAAGCCAATTCTGAAAAACAACCCACCCACCCAGAGACGGGCTGCGACACAAAGGTCTTGATTTATGGCCTCTGCATCTTGGGCCAAAGCTGGCCGGGGGGTCTCTGCCCATACTCGGGTTTGAGGTTTGTTCTCGATTAGATTGTCTCTGGGCACTGAACCATCAAAGATATAAAATGGACTGCAGCTGGAGAAAGATCAGTGCTTCCACTAGCAGTGGTGACCCTGGCCCCCAGAATGTGGCAATGAGAGTACAGGACACATCTCTCTTCCGTTATGCCCCCGCCCCCAATCCTGACTCCTTCCTACCAACCAGGAGATCCATCCCTGGGGAGAAAAGGAAAGAGGGAAAGAATCTAGTAGGGAAAAATCACTGACTTAGGGACCAGGACTCCAGACCACAGAAACAAAGACATCCATTTATTCATTTATCCATCCAGCAGTATTTACTGAGTGCTTACTGGATACGGAAGCAACGTGGCCTGGTGAAAAAAGCACAGGCCTGGGAATCAGAGGATCTGGGGTCTAATCCTGGCTCTGCCACATATCTTCTGTGACCTTGGGCAAGTCACTTCACTTCAGCAGGCCTCAGCTCCCTCATCGGCAGAATGAGATTCATTACCTGTTCTTCATCCTTCTTAGATTAAGACCCCCATGTGGGACCTGCTTAGCTGTATCTACCCCAGGTTTAGTACACTGCTTAACAAATACTATTATCAGTGTTACCATTATTACAAAAAACTGTCCTGAAAGCCTAGAGCTAAATTCTCCCCTTGGGAGCAAAAAAGTAAAGTAAAAGTAAAGACCCCATACCTGCCCTCATGAACTTACAAGTTAAAAGGCAAAAGAGGCTGATGAAAATTGTACATGTACAATGTAAGCACAAAGAAAAATATAGAAACTGGTAACAGCAAAAGTAGTGTGTAAAGATGAATAAATTCATAAATGAGTGGAGTAAATGGGTGGTCTGCGCCTTCAGAAGTTTTAAGTTGAGGCAAATGACACTTACAAGGTTTCTGAATTTACATCTGTTTTAAGCATAATAAACACATCAGTTTGGAGTTGACACCACTAGGCTCCTTTAAGATCCTGGCCATGGGAGCATGAGGGCAAAGGGTTAGGGGGCGGTGGGGAGAGGGAGGAACCCACGTGAAGCCATAGCAAAATGCTGAAACAATTTAAAAAGCCACAATTAGTTGAGGGAAATATAGGGAGGGTTTAAAGGGAGCACAGGAGAGACACAAAGAGGCTAGGGGTGGGCAAGGCAAGATCACTATGAAGTGTAGACATGTTCATTATCATCACCATCTTATTGCTTTAGCACTTACTACATGGCAAGCACTGTTCTAAGTGCTGGGGTAGACACAAATTAATCAGATCGGGTATAGTCCCTATAATTCATGGGGCTCACAGTCGAAGTAAAAGAAAACAAGTATTGAGTCCCCATTTTACAGTTAAGGAACAGATATGTTAAGTGACTTACTCAAGGTCACCCAGGAGGGACGTGGCAGGAGCTGGGATTAGAACTCATGTTCTCTGACTTTTTCCACTAGGCCACACTGCTTCACTATGAAGCAAATGTTGGCAAGACTGTTACGGAGCCTCTCTGACTCAAAATAAATACATTAATGTAATTATACACTACTCAGCAACAATTGATTGAATACATATTTATAGCTAATTTAGGTAAATATGAGTTCAGGAATCAATCCCTCATTTATTACAATGCTTCTCTGAGGTAAATGATCCTAACAAGCAACGTTTCACCTTAAGACTCCATTTTCAGGAACCAACGATGTCATGTCCAAACCGTGGCTCAGTGGAAAGAGCACGGGCTTTGGAGTCAGAGGTCATGAGTTCGAATCAGTTGTCAGCTGTGTGACTGTGGGCAAGTCACTTCACTTCTCGGTGCCTCAGTTACCTCATCTGTAAAATGGGGATTAACTGTGAGCCTCACGTGGGACAACCTGATGACCCTGTATCTACCCCAGCGCTTAGAACAGTGCTCTGCACATAGTAACTGCTTAACAAATACCATTATTATTATTATTAAAAATTGAACCGTATAGGAATGCTGAGTGTGGTTTTTGGGGTGATCTGACCGGCGAAGTGGGCATTAATTTAGGATTGTCTCCTGGAGGAGGGGGTTTCAATCCATTGTATTTATTAAGCACTTACTGTGTGAGCACAGCACTGTACTAAATGCTTGGGGTGGGGGGGGGTACAACACAACAATGTAACAATCACATTCCTTGCCCACAGTGAGCTTACAGTTAAGAGGGGGAGACAGACATCAATATAAGTAAATAAATTATAGATATGTATGTAAGTGCCGTGGGGCTGGGGGTGGTGAATAAAGGGAGCAAGTTAGGGCGATTCAGAAGGGAGTGGGGGAAAAGGAAATGAGGGCTCAGCTGGGGAAGGTCTCCTGGAGATGTACTTTTAATAAGGCTTTGAAGGTGGGGAGAGTAATCGTCTGTCAGATATAAAGAGGTAGGGCGTTCCAGGTCAGAGGCGGGATGTGGGCGAGACATGGGCGAGATGTTGGCGGTGAGATAGACGAGATCAAGGTACAGTGAATACATTGGCATCAGGGTCTGCAGGAAAACTTTGAGGAAAGGGAGGAAGGTGGTTTTGCAAACAGGAGAGATGAGACCGGTCAGCTCCGTCTCCCAACCCAGCCCCACCTGTCCCTACAGGGGGAGCCTGTTCCCACTGGCGTCACTGGGGAGGGAAGGACCTGCGGAACCTGGAGTCGTTGCCCATTGCAGCTCCAGGAAGGCGGCACATCTGCTGCTGGTGCCTGGGAGTTCAGTTCCAGTTCTGGAGAATTTGCCCCAGAAGCTGTAGAACCTGCTCCCAGAATAAAGCAGACCCCTTCCTCCTCACCCCTCCACTCCCATAATCCTCCCAGGACCAGCCGCTGACACCCGTTTGAGGAGGAAGAGGAAGAGAGGGAGGAAGAGGAAGAGAGGGAGGAGGAGGAAGCGGAAAAGGGGAGGAGGAGGAAGAGGAGGAGGAGGAAGAGGAGAAGGAGGAAGAGGAAAGCTGGCAGCCTTAAGAAAGAATAAGAACTGGAAGAAAGTCCAGATGAACACTCGAATTAATAATCAGAGAAGCAGCCTGGCCAATAGAGCACGGGCCCGGGAATCAAAAGGACGGGGGAATCTAATTCAGCTCCACCACTTATCTGTTGTGTGACCTTGGGCATGTCACTTAACTTCTCTGTGCCTCAGTTACCTCATCTGTAAACTGGGTATTTACACTGTGAGCCCCATGTGGAACATGGACTGTGCCCAACCTGATTAGCTTATATCTACCCCGGCACTTAGTATAGTGCCTGTCATATAGTAAGCGCTTAACAAATACCATAAAAACAAAGTCTTGGAAAACCAGCAGGGAGTGTTTATTTTAGATCTGGGAGATGGGAGCTGAACAAAAGGGGTGAACAAAGTGCTACAATGAGGGATTTAGAGTTCCCGAAAAAGGAAGGGAATCCTAAAGAAATAGGATAATTGTAAAACAAACACGAGTAAGGTAAGTCAATATGTCATGAGTGTGATATCCTCATATCACTCATATGCGATGTATTTTATTACCAACCCGTCTGCAGAAGAGGTGGAACTTGTTTTTCATCCTTCTTTCTTACCTCCAGCCCCCCTCTAGAAACAGGGTTTCTGATGTAAGCGCCTACAACAACATCCTCAGTGAGTGCCAGCCAGCAACCTTGGGGCATTTTCAGACTTCTACCTCCAAGGTCAGCCTTTTCCCCATCTTTCTTATTCTTCTTTTTTGAAATTTCAAATAGATTTTGCCACAGCCCCAGCCAGAAGAGAAACCAGGACCTTAGAATCTGTTACAAGCTGGGGCGTGCCTAGACCTCCCCCTGTTCCTTGGCCTGACCAGCATGGCCTAGTAGATAGAACATGGGCCTGGGGGTCAGAAGGACCTGGGTTCTAATCCCAGTTCCTCTACTTGTCTGCTGTGTGACTGGGCAAGTCACTTCACTTCTCTGTAAAATGAGGATTAAGATTGGGAGCCCCACGTGGGGCAGGGACTGTGTTCAACCTGATTAGTTTGTACCTACCCCGGCACTTAGAACAGTGCTTGACACATAGTAAGCACTTAAATACCAACATTATTATTATTATTAATACTCAGACACCAGGGTAAGTGGGGTGACTTCAGTTCGGACAGTTCAGACAATCCTCAAATAGCTGAAAATTCCATCCCTGCCTTTTTTTTTCCCCCAAAAGCAGAGTCTTTGAGACGGTGTGACCACCTCAAAAGAGGTCCTATTGACCTACAACAGGGAGCTGCCATTTTTTCCTCCACATTTTCAGCATCTGTCTCTTCCTCTCCAGGCCAACTGCCACCATGTTGTCCCAGGCACGTTTCAGAGCCCAGCGTAACTCAGCATCACTGCACTGCAGACTTCCCTGCCTCTGCTTTCCAGGTAATTCTGCTGTCCAGCTCATTTTTCTCAAACTTTGCTCTGCCTTCACACTCCTCAAAAACCTCCAATGGTTACCCAGTTTGCTCTGAATCGAGAAGAAACTCCTGATCATTCGATTTAAGGCAGTCAAATTAGCTCTCTCCCTGTTACCTATTGACTCTCTTCTGTCATTATACCCCAGCTGGCCCTCTGCATTTCTCACCAAATCAGGGTGCCGCACCCCAAACTCTTGCTCACACCCTGAAACTCCTTCCCTTTCAATCCACTAAAACCACAGCTCTTTCCTATCTTCAAAGTCCTTCTGAAATCACAGTCTTCTTCAGGAAAACAATCCCTATTAATGTCTCTTTCCCCCAGGTTTTATTCCCCGTATGAACCACTTCAGCCCTTCAGCACTAACTATGACCTTGTGAACCTGAAACCCTCTGTAGCATTCGTGTTCAGAGGGTCTAAACTGCTCAACTGCTTGAAGTTCCCATCTGTAAATTACCACAGGGTCTGTCTCCCCGACTAGATTGTCAGCTCAAGGCCAGGGATCGTGTTTACTCACTCTGTTGTACTCTCCAAAGCACTCAGTAAAGTGCTATGCACATAAGTGCTCAATTAATACCTCTGAATGACTGATTTACTGATTTATGTGTTGTCTTTTGCAAGATCTCTTGCTGTTTTCAATTTGGCTCGATGTCCACTTCCTACTAAAGCGTCTGCTCGAGGAGACTAACCCCTCTCTCCTTTGACATCTACTGGGGAGGCGAGGGCTCTTCTGCTACTGAAGCTGTTTCAGTTAATCAACTATTGGTATTTATTGAGTGCTTACTTTATGGAAAGTATTCCACTAAGCACTTGGAAAAGTATAATACAACAGAGTTGGTTTGCCATGTTCCCTGCCCTCAAGGGGCTTACAGTTAAGAGGAAGCTTACAGCCTAGAGTAGTCTGAGAAGGAGCATTGCCTAGTCTAAATCCAGATCCTCCACTTGTCTGCTGTGTGATCTTGGACAAAGCACTTCTCTTCTCTGGGCCTCAGTAACCTCATCTGTAAAATGGGGATTAAGATTGTGAGCCCCATGGGGGATAGAGACTGTGTTTGATCTGATTTGCTTGTATCCACCCCAGCACTTAGTAGTGCCTGGCACATAGTAAGCACTTAATAAATGCCATAATTGTTATTAGTAGAGTTAGTATTGGCTGTCCCTGATCAAATGCAGTGTTTCCTTCCCTGGCTTTTTGAAGAGTTTATTCTGCCTTTCCAGTTGGTGTGTTCACCTCACAATAGCTGCTTGGGAAGCTCGCTAAAGTCCAGTCTCCCCACTCAGCTCCTCAATGGAGCTGTGTTGCCATGATGATTGCTTCAAAGGTGGTGAGCTGTCCTGAGTCTGCCTGAAGGTGATTCTGGAGACACTACTCCGTAATAATTGTGGTATTTGTTATGAGTCAGGCACTGCACTAAATATTGGAATAAATCCAGATAATCTGGTTGGACACAGTCTCTCTCCCGCATGGGGTTTACAGTCTAAATCAATTGTATTTATTGAGCACTTACTGGGTGCAGAGTACCGCACTAAGCCCTTAGGAGAGAACAATACAATAGTGGATAAACACATTGCCTGCTCACAAGAGCGTAGTCTAGAGGGGGAGAGGGGAAGAACCGATTTTGAATTATTGAAAAGTGAACAGATAAAGAAGGAGGAAGAACAGATACAGAATCCCCCATTTACAGATTGGAAACTGAGGTACAGAGAAGTGAAGTGACTTGTCCAGGGTTACATAGCACACAAGTGGCTGAGATGAGATTAGAACCCAGGTCCTCTTTCTCCCAGGCCTGTGCTCTTTCCACTGGACCACACCACTTGCTTGAGAAAACGGTTATAGGCCCAGACACGAAGAAGGCTGAAAACCACTTCAATTCTTTAAACCTCGATTCTCCCGTTGTCCCCTACCTCTGCCTTTCAGTCTCCCAAAGGATATTCTGGACTTCGTGAATTGGGTTTACACTTCTTTGTCTATCTGGTATCATCAGGTAGTGTAGACAGTGTCCTGCTAGGTAGCAGACAAATATGGTGAGTCACATCAGCCAGTGAGTCATATCATATCATTACCGTGTCGCCATTCTGCAATTTCCCAGAATGGCGACCACCCAACCCCTTCATCCTCATCAACAGCACTTACTGACCACCTGCTGTGTGCTTGAAAAAGTAAAAAAGGGCTAGGAGATACTGTACTTCTAATGTACCTTCAAGACGTTTACAATCTAGCAGGGAAAATAGGCATTTAAATTAATTTCAGTTAGGGGGTAGCTTTCAGAGACTCCTGGTTCAACTCTGAGGGTTTGGGGGAGGCTTGGGGTACAGGCCGTCCACCTTGGCCTTAGCACAGTGCTCTGCACATAGTAAGCACTTGGTAAATACCATGGATTGATTGAATTCCCTGGGAGAGAGGAAATCCCTGGAGGCAGACTCCAGAGGTATTCATCTTCTCTGAGATTTCCAAAATCTTTCAGGATTCCAAGGAGTCTCTAGAATCTTCCTGGGAAGTCTGCTAACTGGAAGAGAGATATCCCAAAGATCACCGGAATTTCCCTAAGGTCACTTCAGCACCAGGGACCTTCCTAACCTAGAGAAGCAGCGTGGCCTTGTCTTATGCCGTCGAGTCATCTCCGAACCGTAGCTACGCCATGGACACATCTCTCCCAGAAGGCCCCACCTCCATCTGCAATCGTTCTCAGAGTGTATCCATAGAGTTTTCTTGGAAAAAGAGGGAAGTGGTTTACCATTGCCTCCTTCCAAGCAGTAAACTAGAGTTTCCACTCTAGACTTTTTCCATGCGCTGCTGCCCAGCAAAGGTGAGTTTTGAATTGTAGGAGATTGCCTTCCACTTGCTAGCCACTGCCCAAGCTGGGAATGGAATGGATGGTAAGCGCTCAATATATAAGACTGAATGAATGATATGCCTCTGTGCTTGACTCTCCCTCCCGTAGTTGAAACTGGTAGAGTACTGGAAATGCTCCAGGTGCAACCCTGAAAGGGGTAGCATGGCCTAGTGAATAATTACGTTAATTAATAATAATTATGGTATTTGTTATGTGCTTACTATGTGCCAAGTACTGTTCTATGCACAGGGATAGATACAAGGTAATCAGGTTGTCCCATGTGGGGCTCACAGTCTTAATCCCCATTTTACAGATGAGGTGACAGGCACAGAGAAATTAAGTGGCTTTCCCGAGGTCACACAGCTGACAAGTGGCAGGGTTGGGATTAGAACCCACATCTTCCAACTCCCGAGCCCATGCTCTTTAGGCCTAGAAGTCAGAAGGATCTGAGTTCTAATCCCAACTCCATCCCTTCTCTGCTCTGTGACCTCAGACAAGTCAGTTCCTTCAGTTCTCTCATCTGTAAAATGGCGATTAAGACTGTGAGCCCGCTGGGGGACAGGGACTGTTGTCCAACCTGATTTGCTTGTATCCAGAGCTTAGAACAGTGCTTGGCACATAGTAATTAACAAATATCACAGTTATTATTATTATTATCATTATCATTATGAACCCAACCACCTGGATAAGAGATCTCTGGGATTGCAAAACTCTTGCTGGCACTGCAGATTTACTGGGTTGTAGTAAGCTCCTCAGAACCAGGGAAGCAGATCTTTTACTTCTAACGTACGGTCCTAAACACCTAATAAAGCACTCTGCACAAGTAAGTGATCGGCACAGTGCTCGGCCCCCAGGAGATGCTCGATACAATGCCCCTGGCATGGCAGTCTCTGAGTCATTGCTCGTGATGATGATTCACCCCTGACACCGAACAAAGCAGTAGGAGCATTTCTCCCTAGCAATATTTCTAGACGTTTTCAAATATTAACTCAGCATCCTAATTAGACATATTGAATTACTAGCTACAAAGTCTCAGTCAGTCAGAAGGGTTATCTCCCACACTACATCCCATTAACTGGCTTCAGTGGCAATGCTTTCCCAGACAAGAAAGAATATAGGAAGGGCAAATTTGGGAAATATAAAAACAAAACCCATTTCAAAAGTGACTAATGTCTCAGCAGATTCTGGCAGGACTTATATGGTTTTGCCATTCACCATTGGGACCCCGAACTTTAATACTGTACAGACTCCATCCAGCTGGAATCTTCTTTCAGCCTATCTGCCTGGGAGTTGAGGATTCCCCTTTCCAAAAATCAAATCAGTCCATCACATTTATTGAGGGATTGTGTGCAGACCACTGTAGTAAGAGGTTGGGAGGGTACAATATAACAGAGTTGGTAGATGCGTTCCCTGCCCACAACGAACCTACAGTCTAGAGGACTCAGTGAGAATTCCCAGGGGTCCTAAGTTGGTTCTTAATTTCCGAAACAAGTCTCCAGGTTCCACCGCGTGATCTGGATGCAAGACCACAGGATATTTTCTTTCTGATCAATACTGGCCAACTGCACTAACACCAGAAAGAAAAGCTAATGCCTTGGGTGGGCAGAATGGAGACGTAGTACAGTTCCTCTTAGGAAAGTCTTTTCTAACTTTCCTCAGTAAGAAAGCTTTTATCAGTAGAAAAAATGATCACACTGACTACTACGCATTCTTTCTTATGCAAGGGAGAGAGACAACGTGTAACGTACACACAACACACACACAATTGCCTTCCTGTTCAAAGATGACTCCACAGGCAGTGAGAGCCTATCCATGCATGTGAATGATGCTGTAAAGACCAGATGTGACCCCAGTGGTGAATATCAAGATTATTCCTTTTGTATTTTATGAGTTTACCTCATACAACATCTCTTGTTTTGAGCTTGCTCGTTATTCCTCTCCTTCCATGACCTTAGAAGAGCATTTGACAGCATCAACCAACCATATAGCTGGCAACTTGTATACTACACACACACAAACACAAATATTTTCAAAGACGGCACTTCTGATGGTGAGATCCCACCCATGCAGGCAGATGGGGCTCAGTGACCAATTTGTGAGCAACCTTCCCATCAGCACTCTGAACACAGGGAGATTGTCCTTTCCTGGGATTCTCCTCCTGCTTCCTGCAACGTTCTGCCACTCTTTCCTCATCTGAGTCTTGGCTTCGTGATTGTCTGACATCTCTTCACAAGGATTGTGAACCACAGGTGGGACAGGAACTCTGTCTGATCTGATTACTTTGATCTATCCCAGTGCTTAGTAATGTGCTTGTCACATAATAGGTGCTTAACAAATACCACCGATATCATCAATATCTTTATCATCATCATCATTATTATTATTATTATTACAACTGTGGGTTTCCCTCTCACGGGGCCCTGTCCTTGGGGCTTTTAGATCTGGATCTAACTCCCAACCTTCCTTTCAGCAGGGCAGAGCCCATACATAAAAAATAATAATGATGCTATTTGTTAAGTGCTGACTATCTGCCAAGCACTGTTTTAAGCACTGGGGGAGATACAAGGCTATCAGTTTGTCCCAGGTGGGGATCACAGTCTTAAACCCCATTTTACAGATGAGGTAACTGAGGCACAGAGATGTTAAGTGATTTGCCCAAAGTCATAGAGCTGACAAGTGGAGGAGCCGAGATTAGAACCTACGACCTCTGACTCCCAAATCCGTGCTCTTTCCACTAAGCCACACTGCTTCTCTGACAGTGACAGTGCCATTGGCCTCTAGACTGTAAGCTCTTTGTGGGCAGAGAATGTGTCTGCTTATTGCTATACTGTACTCTCCCAAGCACTTAGGATAGTCTTCTGCACACAATAAGCACTCAATAAATACGGTTGAATGAGTGAATGAACTCCTCACCTTCCCACCCAAACCCTCTCCTCCCTACAACTTTCCCATCACTGTCCACCACACCGTCCTCCCTGTCCCATAAGCCTCTAACCTAGACATTTACAGATTCCATCTGTCCCCAGATCCTGTCTGTTCTACCTTCCCAACATCTCTAGAATCCACTCCAAACTCTCCATCGAAACTGCTGCCGTGCTGGTCCAAACGCTCGTCATATCCCACCTCGACTGCTGTATCAGTCTCACTGCTGACCTCCTGTCTTTCCCCATTCTAGTCTCTGCTTCATTCTGCTGCCAAAATCTTCTAAGAAACCAATCAGTCCACATCTCCCTACTCCTCAAAAGTCCCCAGTGGGTATCCCATCAACCCCATTTATAACTAACTCCTTACCATTGGCTTTAAGACATTCATTTGGCTCTTCCCTTCTACTTTACCTCACTAATCTACTACAAGGCTCACCTAACCACATTACCTCCATCTCATCTGTCTCACCATCTATCCCTCTCCCACATCCTCCCTCTGGCCGGGAACTCCTTCCCCCTTCATATCAGACATACCATCATTCTCCCCATCTTCAAACCCTACTAAAATCTCATCCTCTCCCAAGAGAACTTCCTTGAACAAATCCCTTATTTCCTGACCCTATTTATCCTCCCCTCTCAGAGAGGCCCAGGGAATTCCTGAATTTCATTCAAGTTAAAATCCTCTCAACTCACACACCAAAATTATGAACACGTTATGTACACATGTACACATATGTGTGCATTACACATACACAAATCTTGTAAACCAAGGTTCCTATGTCTCCACTTTTGCCTGATGGTCCAGGCACATGAAATTAAATGTAATAATGGTATTTAAGCACTTACACTGTGCCAGGCACTGGGACGGATACAAGCAAATCAGGTTGGACACAATCCCTGTCCCAAGTGGGGCTCACAGTCTCAATCCCCATTTTGCAGAAAAGGAAACTGAGGCACAGAGAAGTGAAATGACTTGCCCAAGGTCACACAACAGACAAGCGGTGGAGTCCGGATTAGAACCCAGGTCTATCCACTACACCACGCCGCTTAACCCATGGTAGGCTTTCACACCCAAGCTGAAAATAATCCTAAACTTGGCAATGATACTGATAAAAGCAGAAGAGCTAGAACTAGCACACTCAAATCTCAACCATTTTTCCAGGTCCTTAAACTATCTGTCACGAATCTTGACAATATCTTTGACATTAAGGAGCTGATTTTGCAGTGGTTGCTGAAATTCATACATTCAGAAACTCATTCTTGGATGCCATTTGGGTTGTTTACATTCTGCTTTGATTTCACCACTTTTATATCACCCCTTATGTACACTAATAAAAATTATTTGATCCTCTGACATTATTTACTCTCCATTTTGACCACTCGTTTCCCAAAAGAACCTACTAACCTCTTAGCCTGGTTGATCAAGATTACTTTTTTTGATGGTGTTTGTTAAATGCTTACTCTGTGCCAGGCACTGTACTAAGCCCTGGGGTAGATACAAGCTAATGACGTGGGACACAGTCCACATCCCACATGGAGCTCACAGTCTTAATCCCCATTTTACATATGAGGTAACTGAGGCACAGAGAACTTAAGTGACTCGTCCAAGGTCAAACAGCAGACTAGTGGTGGAGGCTGGATTAGAACCCAGGTTCTTTCGACTCCCAGGCCCGTGCTCTATTCAATAGGCCTTGTTGCTTCAGATTATTCCCTACTCAAATGACCCAAATTGCACCCAATTGGGATGCATTCACATTCAGGGCGACCTTTCTTCAGACTCTGTGGCCACATCTACCCGGGTTTAAGCTTTCCAGCAGAGGGCAGTCAACCAATGGCATTTATTGAGCTCTTAATGAGTGCGGGGCACTGTACTAAGCAGTTGGGTGAGTATGACATAACAGAGTTTGTAGATAAGTTCCCTGCTCACAGGGAGCTTGGTGAGAAAGAGCATGTTACAGTCTGGAGTCTCCCCCTGGACTAAGCATTAGAGCCTAGGTAGAAATAATTTGAATTTTCAGAAGCAATTTTTCCTTTGATTCTGAAAGTCACAATGATGTAGGTGGGACATCTTTCTTCAATAAATTTAATCTGTAGCTCGGGCTTTGTTTTATCATGCATCAGAGGCAATAAGACATGGGCATTAGCTGTAAGAAATACTTATCGAAAGAACAAAAAAAAGGCTATTCCTTTGCGGAAGGGTGAAAGTTAGTACTAGGATTCTGCTTAGTACAATGTTCTGCACATAGTAAGTGTCCAATAAATACCATTAATTGATTGGGATAGTCAAGTGGATTCTAAGCATCTCATCCAACACCAAATGGAAATAAATACATTCATAAGCTCCTCCACCAGACGGTAAGCTCCTTGTGGGCAAGGAACGTGTCTACTACCTCTGTTCTCTTCCAGGTGCTTCGACAATGCTCTGCACATAGTAAGCACTCAATAAATACCACTGGTTGATTGGTAAGACACCTACATATCTCTTTAGGAAGAGTCATACAGCTGCCACTCCGGGGTGTGTTGAAAACTAATTCAGAAAAAAATTGCCTGATAGAAATCTTAGGTGAGAGTCTTAATGATCTGGGGTGGGTAAATATTGGATCGTTTCTTCTAACAACAGGCTCAAACACTTAGTCCCCTAATCAAAGATTAACTCTTAAATTCCTTTCCTTTTAGTAGAACACTGGATTAGGTCCCTCCCACAGTTCATCTCTCAATCAATTGCATTTGAGTGCTCACTGTGTGCAGAACACCGTACTAAGCACTTGGGGGAACACAACATAACAGACACATTCCCTGACCAGAATGAGTTTACTCTCAGAGAGCCTTGACTGCTCCAGCTAAGAAGAGACCCCAGTGAAATCGTATTTGAAACACAGGGCGGCTTTGGAAGCTTTCCATCAGTACTTGCTAACTGATGTACGGCAAGGAAGAAGGGCCGGGTATTTAAGTGACAAATCCTGATTTTGAACAGTCAACAGCTCGGGACTCTAACTGCCCTTGGAATGAGCTGGTGTCGGTAGCCACCCGTGTTAGGTTGTTAGCTATGTCAGAAGCTATGGAGAAGCAGCGTGGCTCAGTGGAAAGAGCCTGGGCTTCGGAGTTAGAGGTCATGGGTTCGACTCCCGGATCTGCCACTTGTCAGCTGTGCGACTGTGGGCAAGTCACTTCACTTCTCTGTGCCTCAGTTACCTCATCTGTAAAATGGGGATTAACTGTGAGCCTCACATGGGACGACCTGATTACCCTGTTTCTCCCCCAGCGTTTAGAACAGTGCTCTGCACATAATAAGCACTTAAATACCAACATTATTATGTCAGTGCCAGTAATTTAAGGATTAGAGAGTCAATGGTAGAGAGCCAGTGGTAGGGGGCAATGTTAGGTACCCTCTGCAGACCTTTCTAAGCCCTCATTTCCCCTCTGCATTGACCATGCCACTTGGCTGTGGACATTTTTAAACACTGATTCTCATCCCAGCCCCACAGCACTTATACTTGATTTCTCCTGTCTGCAATTTAACATCTGTCTCCCCCGCAGCCTGTAAGCTCTTTGTAGACGGACACTGAATCTTCCAACTCTATTGTTTTGTACTTTCCTAAGTGATTAATCGCCTCTCGCGAATGCACGGAGAGAGTTTCCAGTGCACGGGGAGAGTTTCCAGTACTCTACCAGTCTCAGCTGCGAGAGGGAGAGTCAAGCAGAGGCCTACCCATTCCATTCCTAGCTTGGGCAGTGGCTAGCGAGTGGAAGGCAATCGGCAGCAAGTCAAAACTCCCCTGTGCTGAGCAGCAGCGTCATGGGAGAGAGTCAAGGGCGGAGACTCAGGTTTACTGTGCGGAAGGAGTCAACGGTAAGCCACTTCTGTATTTTTTACCAAGAAAACTTTATGGATACACCACCAGAACGATTGTAGATGGGGATAGGGTGTTCTGGGAAAGATGTGTCCATGGAGTCATTATGGGTCAGAAATGACTCGACAGCAAAAGACAAAAAGTGATTAGTAGCTTAGTGTGCACACAAGCAGCACTCAATAAATACCAACTCTGATCGATTATACTCTCCGAAGCATTCTAGCATTCAAATACAATTCATTGAATGGATTGATTGAAATGCCATTGAGTGACAGGTCAGTCACCTCAGCAGTCAAGTCTCAATCCCCAGAGTCTTCCAATGTTGGCGGGGGGAGGGGGTGGAACCCTGCCAAGCACCTCAAAATGGCAAGGGGAAGGCTGTACCCCTGGCTTCTCAGATTCCCAGGCCCAAAACGCTTTCTCAAGGGTGGGTCTTCAAACTGCTGTGGAGGATGCAGTAGGACAACTGTTGGTAGTGAAGAAGGGAGATGCCCTTGTTTCAAAGAGGTGGAATCCTGGCTTGTCTTCCTCTCCCCTACATGGCTATGTAGCTCCCGAATTTTGTTGTCAGAGCCACCTTTCCTGGGGTGGGGAGAGGGGGAAGGCACCTGCCCCTCTGATCGTCTTGCCTGAGTGACCATGAGAGAACTGGCAACTCTAGAGCCCTCTAAGAAGGGGGCAGGTGCAAGAAGCAGCGTGGCTCAGTGGAAAGAGCCCGAGCTCGGGAGTCAGAGGTCATGGGTTCGAATCCCGGCTCCGCCACTTGTCAGCTGTGTGACTGTGGGCAAGTCATTTAACTTCTCCGGGCCCAAGTCCCCTCATCTGTAAAATGGGGATTAACTGTGAGCCTCACATGGGACAACTTGATTCCCTGTATCTACCTCAGCGCTTAGAACAGTACTCTGCACATACTAAGCGCTTAATACCAGCATTATTAAGGGATGGCAGTTCACAAGATGAGAAGCAGCATATCCTACTGGAAAGAGAATAGGCCTGGAAGTCAGAGGAACCAGGCTCAAATCCTGGCTCTGCCACACATCTGCTGTATGATTTTGACTAAATCACTTAATTTCTCTGTGCTTCAGTTCCCTCATGTGCAAAATGGGGATTCAATACCTCTTTTCCCTCCTACTTAGGACTGTGAGCCCCACATAGGATCTGATTATCTTGTACCGGCCCAGTGCTTTGTATGTACTAGGCACATTATAAGCCCTTATACATTATCATTATCATTACTGTGGTTTCAGAGGGTCCTATTAACCATTACGCATCATGACTCAAAACCTGTAAGACCCATATTTGCCGGTTGGATGGAGTTTCAGATAGAGACGGCACTTGGAATAGTAGAGGAGGAGGGAGGCTTCATCCGAGAGGGAAAATGTGGCACCCAAGAGTTGGTCTCGGGCCTGAAGTCACAAGTTTTGGTTCTGAGGCTTCCAACAAATTCTGCCCTCTGTCCCACACCTCTTAAAAGTTCCGGGTCATGGATGACAGTAGGAGGGGGAAAAGGGTGGGAAGATATTTGTCCAAGAACACTTCTTGGCAATAGGACCACTTCTGTCTCCCCCATTAGGCTGTTAGATCTTTGAGTGTGGGGATTATTTATTTCGCCTCTACTGATAAATTCCCAAGCACATAGGAGGTACTCAATAAATACTACTGATAATAAGTGTGGAATTTGTTAAGCGCTTACCAAATTCCAGGCACTGTTCTGTGCACTGGGGTAGGTACAAGGTAATCTGGTTAGACACAGTCCCTGTCTCACAAAGGGTTCACAGTCTTAAATCCCTATTTTAGAGATGAGGGAACTGAGGCAAAGAGAAGTGAAGTGACTCGCCTAAGATCTCATAGCAGACAAGTGGTAGAACCTGGATTAGAACCCATGACTTTGACTCCCAGGCCCATGCTCTATCCATCAGGCCATGTTGCCGATGAAGTGAATAGTACACTTGACTGCAATCAATCAGGCCATCCATCACACCTTTTCCACTCCCCGGAGGCATTCTCTGGACAGCCCCTGAGACCACAGCATGTTGCCCGATGGTCTTCCCACGTGGCCAGAACGAATAGTTCCAGACTGAAGCTTTTCCTGAAACTAGACCTACCCCCTCGGACCTCCCCCTTTCCAAGGAAGTGACTTGACTGCCTGCATGAGCTGCAGCTAGTTGACTTCTTTCTCTGACCCTCACTGGGCCAGGACCAGGTCCCTGCGGGTCACACACGAGAAGCAGCGTGGCTCAGTGGAAAGAGCACGGGCTTTGGAGTCAGGGCTCATGAGTTCAAATCCCAGCTCTGCCACGTGTCAGCTGTGGGACTGTGGGCAAGTCACTTCACTTCTCTGTGCCTCAGTTCCCTCATCTGTAAAATGGGGATCAAGACTGTGAGCCCCACGTGGGACAACCTGATTCCCCTGTGCCTACCCCAGCGCTTAGAACAGTGCTCTGCACATAGTAAGCGCTTAACAAAATACCAACATTTTCACCACGTGCCCAGCCCCCTGGAAATCCGGTTCCTCCTTGTAACCTTCAGAACCTCGGGGGTCCTTGTTTCTGGAATGGTTTCCAAGCAGATGTCAATCGTATGACACCGACCCCGCCCACTCTCCTGGGGATGAAGATGCAGAAAGGTCCTGGGGTCTGATTCGGCCCTCCGGAACATATAATAACCCATTTATGTCACCCCGGTGGCATTGCAACCTAAGGATCCTAGAAGGTCCCATCCTGAGGCTGTCAGGCCAGGAGGGTAGCAGGCTGTTCGTACCCCATTCCCTGGCTCCCACTTCCTAAAGGACTGGCTCTTCTCCCTCGGTTACGCATGTGAGATCCACACGTGACACCCTATTTACCAAACCACCTCACCAATATTTTAGGTTTGACGTGCCAGACTAAACATACCCCAGTGGCTCCTGACGTACCGGGCACATCATACATTAGTGTCTCCCGGAGACTGGAGAGGGATTAGCGGTCACTGCGGACAACAGGTTCCTGAACAAGGGCCCTGCTCCACCTGGAGGGTATCTACGTCCCAAGAAAGACCTTCCCCATGCCGTCTATATGCCCCTCCTTTCCAGAAGCCCCTTGGGTTTAGTGGTTATAGGGGCAGCACTACAGATGTAGTGTAGCCTAGTGGATAGAGCACAGTCCTGAGACTCAGAAGGTCCTGGGTTCTGATCCCGGCTCTGACCCTTATCTGTTGCGTGAACCTGGGCAAATCACTTAACTTCACTTAAAATGGGGATTAAGATGGCGAGCCCTATGTGGGACAGTGGCTACGTCCAACTCAATTACCTTGTACGATGCCTGCCATAGTAACAAATACCACAGTTATTATAATTATTAATTGTTCTCAGTCGGCTGGGTCGGTAAGGGGGCTCAGGACGCAGTGATTCTATGATTGGAGCAGGCAAAAGCAAAAGGAAACCTAAACTTCCCACTGCACTCTCCCGGGGGTGTTGTGGAGCTGGGATTCAGACCAACTCTGCACAGAAAAATGTAATCTCTGAGACGCTAATCCATTCCAGTTCATACCCAAGTCTGGACCTGTAAAAATGGCTTCATTTGCCAGGGAATTGCCAACCACCACTGATAACTGATAACCAAGAGAGTTAATTCATTTGGGGCAGCAGGCTACAGAAGGCGTGTAACGGTGATTTCTGGAAGAAAGGAGCGCTTTCAAATGTGGTGAATACTGGCCTATTATGGGCCCAATTTATAAGGGGATCGATGGGGATGAGAGGAGATAGTGGGCATGGAAGTTGGGGAGGAACTTGGGGTGAATAGAGAGGGAAAGTGACTAGGGGATGAGGATTCAGTGGTAGTGAAAAGAGGACAAGGGAACTAGCTGAAGGGAGACGGGATGAGAGAAAGGAGGTCGCTGCCCCTAAAACCCAGAGCCCTTACCTCAGAATAGGTGCTTTCCACCATGAGAGGACAAGGTACTTCCCGACGGGTTCAAACTCAATTGGGTAGCCCAATCCTGGGCCTCTTGAGACACCCTTGGGTCCTTTTGTGTTTGTGTGAGAGTCAGCCCTCGGTCTAGGTAGCAGCAGACATCCTAGTTATAGACCAGACACATATCCACACTGCCTGAGATGCTGACTGGTGATTTTCTGTTTGTTCGCTGGGCAAACACAGGCATCAGAGTTTTTCTTTCCCTGAGTCAGACATCCGAATGTTTGAAAAGCCCTGGTCTTATGGGCGTGTACTATTGGCATCTCACTGAGGGCGAAAAGCCAAGGTAGAATGCCACTATTGCAGGCTGGACTTTTACAAAACTATTGCAGGAACACAAGGGAACTTGAGTTCCACTGTGAATATACCACGGTTGCTTAATACCTGCTGGCCGTCAAGAGCCAAAAGGCGCACACCCAGCCTAAAACAAGAATGGGGGAAGAAGCAGTGTTGCCTAGTGGTTAGAGCACGGGCCTCTGAGTCAGGAGGGCTTGGGTTCTAATCCCAGCTCTGTCACATGTCTTCTGGGTGGCCCTGAGCAAGTCACTTCACTTCTCGATGCCTCAGTTATCTCATCTATAAAATGGGGATTAAGATTGTGAGCCCCATGCAGGACATGGACTGTGGACAACTTGATTAGTCTGTAACTACCCCAGAGCTTAGTACTGTGTCTGACACAGCGTAAGCACTTCAATACCATGAAGGAAAAAAAAAAAAAGGATGCTTAAAGCACAATTCTTCCATTCAGATTCTCTCTCATTCATATTCTCTCTCTGGTAACCCCTATACATTGAATTACAGCACTTGTTAATTATGGTACATGTTAAGTACTTATTACGTTCTACGCACCGTACTAAGCACTGGGGTAGATATGAGATCATCAGGATGGATACAGTCCCTGTCCACTTGGGGCTCACAGTATACGTAGGAGGGAGTGGAATTTAATCCCCATTTTACCGATGAGGAAACTGAGTCTCAGAGAAGTGAAATAACTTGCCCAACGGCACACGGGAGATAAGAGGCAGAGCCAGGATTAGAACCCTTGTCCATGCTCTTTCCATCAGGCCACGTTGCTTGGCACCTCCCAGCTGGCTCCCACCCATAAACCAGTGGTTCCAGAACCCACATCCTATAGGGAAAAAAGCCTTGATCTTGGGCTGAACCCTAGATGCGGTGATTCATCATACATTAACAGCTTTATCTGACCTCCCAGAATCAGAACTTGTCTTCCATTCATTTTAAGTGAAGGTGACCATGTGCTTGTATATGTGCCTGAGATTTTTGTTCCTCAATTTACAACACCAGGTTAATCTATAATCACGTAGTAAATCATCTTAGCTCCAGAGTAACATGTCCATTAGAGATATGTGTTGCTAACATTACTTCATTTCCCAGGACTGCCATATTACCTTCAGGATACATAGAACCCTTTTAGAGAAGCAGTATGGCCTAGTGGATAGAGCACTGGCCTGGGAATCAGAAGGACTTGAATTCTAATCCCAGCTCCGCCTCTTGTCTGCTGTGTGACCTTAGGCAAGTCATTTCATCTCTCTGGGCCCCGGTTACCTCATCTGTAAAATCGGGATTTAACACTGTGAGCCTTTTGTGGGACAGGGACTGTAACCAACCAATCACCTTGAATCTACCCCAGCGCTTAAATGTTGGTATTTGTTAAGCGCTTACTATGTGCCAAGCACTGTTCTAAGCGCTGGGGTAAATACCAGGTAATCAGGTTGTCCCACGTAGGGCTCACCATCTTCATCCCCATTTTACAGATGAGGAAACTGGGGCACAGAGAAGTGACTTGCCCAAGGTCACACAGCTGCCAAGTGGCGGAGCCGGGATTAGAACCCATGACCTCTGACTCTCAAGCCCGGGCTCTTTCCACTGAGCCACGCTGCTTCTCTATGTGCTTAGTACAGTGCCTAACCCATAGTAAACACTTTACAAATATCATTTTTAAAAAAATGGACTTGAGCTTGACTTAAGTCTTTGGTTCCACCCTGATAACCCCAATTCCAAGTGCTGGGACCAAACGGACAATTTCCCTGACCCCTGGACCCTCTTCCCACTCTTGGCTATGATTGGCTTGGCTTTACTCATCACCCTCCTCTGGTGATTTCTACTCCTCCCCCAACAGCCACTTCTTGTACAGGGGATAGAACTCAGTAACACCAGGGTGTGTAATAAGGATCAGAGGGGAGAAAGACTAAGCCACCTTCAGGACAACACTTACAAAGCCTTAACTAGAAACCTGGCTGAGAACCGAAGGCTTATTCTCCATGGATATCTGTAAATTCACTGCAGCCCCTTATCTTTGAGGTATTCGTAAAGTGCATACTATGTGCCAGGCACTGTGCTGAGCACAGGGGTAGATGCAAACTAATCAGGTTGGCCACAGTCCCTGTCCCGCAGAGGGCTCCCAGCCTCAATCCCCATTCTACAGATGAGGGAACTGAGGCAGAGAGAAGTTAAGTGGCTCGCCTGAGGCCACACAGCAGGTAAGAGTCAGAGCTAAGATTAGAACTCAGGTCCTTCTGACTCCCAGGCCCATCTTCTCAACACTGCTTCTCTGTGAATGGACCATATATCTAATTGCCCGCCTCAAACAAAAATGTTTTATCACCTTTCTGTTTCATTTAGCATGATTGGGACCCCCAGAATAATCATCATCAATGGAATTCATGGAGCGCTCACTATGTGTAGAGCACTGTACGAAGCACCTGGGAGAAAATAAAACAGAGTTCTTTCTGAAGTTTACAGGTTTCTGTCTGCCAGTTTATTGCCTCTCAGAACGGGGAAGTAATTGAACTTCGATTCCATCGTGAAGTTCAAAAGCAGATGCCTTTTGAACTCTGTTGATTTTCCCAAGCACATGCTAGTGCCAAGAGTGGAGGATTTTCTCCCAAGTGTCTGTTGCCAGCCACACCCCCATTTTAGATTGCGATCCCCCTTATGAGCCAGGGACCAGAAAGTCCCCCTCAGTAGAATGTTTTACAAAAGCCGGCACATGACAAATTCAATTATTGCTAATTATAACCATTATTATGCCATAGATAATAACCAAGTCTTTTCAGATACAAAAATACCCTTTCAGGCTATTAAGCAATCAATCAGTAGTACTTATTGAGGGCTTACTATATGCAAGAACTGTTCTAAACACTTGGGATAGTACAACAGACATGTTCCCCACCCATGACTATCAAGACCTATTCACACTTTAAAAATGCAAATATTTTAGCAACCTTAACTCCTTTGATTGGCTCCTCCCTTTGAGGTGAAAAATATACTAATAGGATTCAAAATGCCAATTCTAATTCCCCTCTTTTAATATTCTGTAAAGGGAGATAGCATATTCAGAGTTTTAAATACTCAGGTAATGGACATTTCTGAAAAGACCAAACTCCTTTGCAGTACATCTTTTGACCCCAGGAGAGAAAATGTTTAGGACTATATGCAGTTTATTTAAAGATTCTATCTCTTAAAATGACACATGCATGAACTTCAGTGCTTAGTGTGCAGAAAATAGTAAGTTTGCTTATTTTAAAAACACATCTACTCAAGAGCCACTTAGCACAAAACTAAGAGTGAAGAAAACAGCATGAATGCTATTAATCTAAAGTATCATTTATGGATTCATTCTATTGTGTTCCACCATCAACATTCTAATGGCAGTATGCTCGAAAGTCAGCGGAGGATCTGAAATATGTATACTCAGGACGAGGCTTTCCCCCCCACACTTTTCCATCTTACTTATACACACTCTTCACCTGTTCCTCCCCTGCTTCTGCTCTTTACACCTCTCAAGCTCACTATCTAGCTGTACTTTGCTTTTGACTCTCTCACTCCCATACCCTTTCCTCAAGCTGTTCCCTTGATCTGGAACTCCCTCTCCTGTCCCAAATCCAGCAGACCACGGCTCTCCCCAACTTTGCAGTCCTCCAAAAATTCCACCTCTTCCCACAAGCCTTCCCCACTTATTCCCAAACCCCCAAGGCATACCAACCCAACAGCCACCTCTAAACACTGAGAAATGGATTTATTCTCTTCCTCAGCAATTGTGTGTATACACACATACACACAAACACACATATATATAATTTATATAGATAAATTATGGAGTCAAACATTTATATGCATCTTGTCTCCCCTGTTAGAATGTAAGCTCTTGATGTACAGGAAACTTGTTTCCTGCTTCTCTTGCCGCTCAGCACACAGTAAGCATTCGATAAATACTGATTGTACTTTCTCAAGTGTCTAATACAGTGCATTGCGCATAGTAGTTGCTCAGTAAGTATCATTAATTGTTCATTCCCAATTTCTTAGCACCCAGAAAATGCTCAATAAATGCCATTATTTCCATTGTACCCAACTTTTATCTTGTCAGGACACCAGTTTAAAGACAAATTGCTGAGGGGGAAAGGGAAGGAGTTGATAACTAAACAATACAAACAAGGCAGTTGGACCCTGTGGGACAAGGGAGAGAGTCAGCCCCAGGAGCAGAGGGGAATGACAAAAGATCAGAAGGAATAAGGCTGCTGAAAACTTTTTTTTTTTTTAAATACAAAAAGCCCAGCTGTGGATAAACTACCAAATTAATAATCCATGCATGGAAACTCAGGAGTTAAGTTTATGAGTAAAAATCGAAGTCCTTATACCTTGCCTTGCCCCAGAGTATCTCAAATTGCTTTTATCACTATCTACAAACACCTCTTCGTTGATCTTCGGCACACTTGGGAAGTGTATAGAGAGTAAATATTTTGAATCCCCCTTACCCAGATTATAATAGTAATGATGGTATTTGTTAAGCACTGTTCTAAGCACTGTGGTAGATGCAAGGTAATAGGGTTGGATACAGTCCCTGTCCCACATGGGGCTCGCAGTCTTAATCCCCATTTTACAGATGAGGTAACTGTGGCACAGAGAAGTGACTTGCTCAAGGACACACAGCAGGCAAGTGGTGGAATCTGGGATTGGAACCCAAGTCCTTCCGACTCCCGGGCCGCTCTTACCCACTATGTCATGGTGCTTCCTGATGAAAAGGCGCAAGATTTTGGCAATGAGTAGGAAGCTGAACCGAGTCCCGTCCCGTCCCCGCCACCCCCATTCCCAAGAAACTGTTCTAAACTCCAGCTATGGCTTCCTTTGGGGGAACATCGACACAAAAAGTGATTCTAAAGAAGGTGTGGGTCTCACCCTCACAGGGAGCGGCTGTTTTGGAAATTTTGTTTCTACCTAGAGGTACTGATTCCAAATCTTCTATGCCCATACACGGAATCTTCCCCTGCACCAGTGATGGATTCCCCCCCCCCCCAAATATTAGGGAGAGAGTGATGCTCAGTACAGTGCTCCGCACACAATAAGCGATCCAGAAATACCACCGACTGATCAGCTGTTCTTCCCTTTATATAAATGTGCTAATCGGGGGCTCTGGGAATTAGGAGAGCGAGAAACTGATTCAACTCCTCATAAAAGCGTTTTTATCATAATTGTATTTTCAAGAGTAAAAGTAAAAAGCGAGAACTCATCCCCGGGGCACTCATGACCTAAAATAGAGCTATTTAATCGAGCGCCTCTGCAGGCGATAAACTTAGCCACTTTGGAGAAACTTTCCCTCAATGATATTTCTACAGCTTCTGCGCAGCTCATCCAGAACTGCTTTCCACGGAGAGTGGGATGAAGATATTACACGTTATTCGGCTATATAATCGATCTATTTCTACGGCTTCCCATTTCCATGGTGACAATGGGCTCCTTCCCAAATTTTCACTTAGTGGATCCTGGGGTTGGAATCATAGGGTGAGCGGGGTGCCCTGCTAAGGGCGAAAGGGGAACCACCGATGGATCGACTGATGCCGGATCTCTAAATCGAGCGGGTGTCGGGGCTTCTTCGGGCATCCTGAGCTCTGATATTTTGGATGCGTCGCGACTTCGAAGGCCGGAGGAACCAGGTTGCCGAACTCGCAATGCCGGTGGGACAGACGACCGTTTCCAGGCCCGGATGAAATTAGGGGCAAACTCGGATTCGAGGCAGAGAGCCTTTCCAAGACTATGGATTGTCCAAGACGAGGGGAAGACCATGGAAGGGAGACTCTTGCAAATTCCCCAACTGGATGGCGGCAAGTGGGGAGCGCTCCCTTGCCCAGAAGGGAGGTCTGTGGGATGACCTCAGGCCCGGGTCCAGGTGCAGGGGAGTCTCTCCTGGTGGGAGGGCCGTGGTCGGTGGGGCCCGGGGGGAGCTGGGCCCCCCCTCCCCGCGCCCCCTGCCCGGACCTCTTCTTACCTGAAGAAAAGTTTGGAGAAGAGGTTGGCTCGCTCCAGCGGTGATCTCTGCATGGTCCTCGGGGCGCTGCCGGGCCGCCCTGCGGGAGCGCACGACGGCTGCAGCCTCGCCTGCCGGCTGAGCTCCGCCTGGTCCAGCCCGGGCCCGGGTCCCCCCCCTTATTCGCTCTGCCCACGGTGATGTCATTTGCCTCCCCCCCCACCACCCCCACCCCAGCCATTCCTGCCCTCTTGTCCCCCTCCCCTCCCCGCCTCCTTCCCCCTCGCCACCCCCGAGGCGCCCGCGCGGGGTAAAAGCGGAGCTCCCGGGTGGCCCTCCCGTCTGTCCGTCCGTCCGTCCGTCCGTCGCCCCTGACCACACACCTACCGAGCCTTCCTCTACCGGGCCCTTCTCCCTCCCCGCGACCCAGGCCGGGATTCCTTCAACCCCTCCCTCCCGCCTACACTTTTCCAGGTGAGCCTCCCCTCTCTTCCCCCCCGCCCCCGGCAGCCCTTACAGTCTAATGCCCCCAGCCCGGACCAGGCCGGACAACCTAATGCCCCCAGCCCGGACCAGGCCGGACAACCTAATGCCCCAGCCCGGACCAGGCCGGACAACCTAATGCCCCCAGCCCGGACCAGGCCGGACAACCTAATGCCCCCAGCCCGGACCAGGCCGGACAACCTAATGCCCCCAGCCCGGACCAGCCCGGACAACCTAATGCCCCCAGCCCGGACCAGGCCGGACAACCTAATGCCCCAGCCCGGACCAGCCCGGACAACCTAATGCCCCCAGCCGGACCAGCCCGCAATCCCCGAGCCCGGACCAGCCCGGCACAACCTAATGCCCCCAGCCCGGACCAGCCGGACAAACCTAATGCCCCCAGCCCGGACCAGCCCGGACAAACCTAATGCCCCAGCCCGGACAGCCCGGACAAACCTAATGCCCCCAGCCCGGACCAGCCCGGACAACCTAATGCCCCAGCCCGGACCAGCCCGGACAACCTAATGCCCCCCAGCCCGGACCAGCCGGACAAACCTAATGCCCCCAGCCCGACCAGCCCGGACAACCTATGCCCCCAGCCCGGACCAGCCCGGACAACCTAATGCCCCCAGCCCGGACCAGGCCCGGACAACCTAATGCCCCCAGCCCGGACAGCCGGACAACCTATGCCCCAGCCCGGACCAGGTGTGCCCCAGCCCGGACCAGGCAACTAATGCCCCAGCCCGGACCAGCCCAGACAACCTAATGCCCCCAGCCCGGACCAGCCCGGACCAGCCCGGACAACCTAATGCCCCCAGCCCGGACCAGCCCGGACAACCTAATGCCCCCAGCCCGGACCAGCCCTTTCAACCTAATGCCCCCAGCCCGGACCAGCTCGGACAACCTAATGCCCCCAGCCCGGACCAGCCCGGACAACCTAATGCCCCCAGCCCGGACCAGCCCTTTCAACCTAATGCCCCCAGCCCGGACCAGCTCGGACAACCTAATGCCCCCATCCCGGACCAGCTCGGACAACCTAATGCCACCAGCCCGGACAATCTAGTGCTCCCAGTCCGGACAACCTAACGCCCCCAGCCCGGACAGCCTATTGCCCCCCCGACCCGACCCATCCCGGGAAGTTTATTGCTAGGACCGTCCCAGGGCTATTCTCTTTCCCACCACCCACCGGCCCCGGGAACATTCTATTACCCCCTCTGGAAGCCCCACGTGGGACAATCCGATCACCCCGTGTCTACCCCAGTGCCGAGAACAGTGCTTGGTACATAGTGAGAGCTTAACAAATACCATCATCGTCATCAACTGCCTCCACCCCCACCTTCCCGGGCCCGGGGGACATTCAAATCACTTCCTTTTCCCAGCCCTGGGGCCATTCGATTGCCAAGCCGCCCCCCTCGATATTCCGATACCCCCACCCAAGTGAGGATAGTCTATTCCCCGCTCCCTCCCGCCAGCAACACTCTATCACCCCCTCCCAGTCCCGGGGATATCATTCTCTATCCCTCCAACCTCCCACCCCCCCCCCCCCGTTCCCGTCCAGTCCTGGGGAAATTCCGTTCCCCCTGTTGGCCCGGGACCATTGCATTACCTCCCCCAGCTCGGCTACTTACTACCTCACCTGCCCCGACCCCGGGGACATCTATTGCGCTCCCCGCCCTCCAGCCAGGACAGTCCCGAGCGGGGGCTATTGCCTATTATTATTATTATCATTATTCCCGCACCTGCGGGCGGCGGGACACCAGGACGCGGCCGCCACGGGACTCGAGCTGAGACCGAAAGAGAGAGAGACGGGGAGCGCACCTACCGGCTTCCCGCACCTTCCTCCTCCTTCTCCTCCTCCTCCGCCCCGGCCTCCGGGCTTGTCCAGCCGCGCTGGGCCGCCGGCGAGGTGCATTTTGAAAAAGGACGGAGAGACCTCCCCTGGCCGCGCCATCTCGAGGGGCTTTAGCTCCGAGGAGCCCCAGGGGACGAGCTGGGCACGGCGGTGGGCACGGGCTTCGTCATCCCGAACAGGTGGCGAGGGCGGCCGGGGCTGGTAGTCATGAGCTGGGGGAGGTGGGGAGGGCCGATGCCCTGCTCTCCGTCTCCGGCTTCCCCGCACGGAGGAGGCCGACAAAGGTTCAGCGGAGCCCCAGACGCCCGCGGCCTCGGGTCGGGGCCGGCAGCTCTTCCTTGGCCACCTAGGCCGGTCCCGACCCCCCTCCCCCTCCCCCCCACCGTCTCCTTCGGGGAGCAGCACTCGAACTCGGGGCTCGGCAGAGCCAGGAGAAGCTGCTCCGACGTCCCCCGGCGAAAATCGCCCTTCTCCCAGCCCAACGACGGAAAAAATCAGCGCAGCGGGCCGTCCGAGCCAGGTTGGGATTTAAAGCGCCAAGCACGCCTGCTGGTTAATCGGGCCGGAGATTTTTTACCACTGGAATCGGACAAAAGGGATTTCAAAAGCAAGCTCGCGGGGATGGGACTCTGTGTTCCACTTTTTTTCTCGAGAAAACGCATTGGGTTTCCTCGAAAAAGAGTCGATTCCCTCCCGAATTCCGTTCATCTCATGAAAAGGGCGCAGCTGCGGATACTCGGCAGATTATGAGGGTTGACGGGCGACTCCTTTAAAAGAATGGGGCGAGACGCGTTCGTGTAGCTCTGCTTTGCGATGGAACACATTTCTTCTAAAGATCTTAAGGCACTTTCAGGTTTATACTGATGGTCGCGGGGTGGGGGGAATAAAAAAGCAGCCTAAGAGATGTGAATCGGATCAGAGAGTAATCAGAGATCCCCTGGAACTTCTCCTCTTGCTAAAACTCTAACCCGGGCCACGTTCTCAGAAACCAGTTCCCGGACACATCCGCCGCAGCCGTTTCTTTACTGTTGACTTTCCCAAGTTTGTCAATGCCGCTCATTAAATCCACTTTTGCCCTCTCCGACTATTTGCTTTAGAACTTTGAGTGCAGCACACCAAAGTGTAGAGGTTCACATGATTGACGCTGATGGATGGAATCCTTTCCTCTTGACTCTCCGATCTAAAATATGACAGGGCCAGAAGCGAAGACCGACCTCCCTCTCCGACCCCGCCGGTAAATTTGAAGGCTCTCTAAATTAAATGGCCCATCCCCCTGCCTCCGGACAGGCCTGCGCCCACATCTTTCCACCCTCTCTCCCACCATCTGTGTTGGAAATAACAACTGTTAGATGAATCAACGATAAGGGTGAACAACACGTGGAAACTAAGTCAGACGACCCAAGTAATATAGTGGGCATGAGTTTCTGCCCGTAGATGAACACGTTGTGTATTAAGTGCTTTTACGGTGAAAGGCACATGAGGGCACCCGATCTATACTGCGGGGTTCAAGTATAGAATCGTATCATCTTAACGCCTAGATTCTCTCCCGTGAATCAACGCCTTATCGTGGAGGAGAGTTTGCGTAAGCTGATGAAATTTAGAGCTATGCCACATAGGGCTCCCCAGCATGGCAAGGTCTAAGCCGGAGCGTCAAAGTCGATTCACCCGTTCTGGGCAGCGGCGGCGGCCTGGGAAAGAGTCGAAGGCAGACGATCGAGTGATCAAACTGTCGACCGAAGACAACGGCAAAGACTCGAGTTTTTACTGCGTGGAAGGCGGCAGTGGTGAACCACTTCCGTATCTCTACCAAGAAGACTCTGTGGGTACACTTGCCAGAATGACTTGATGACAGAAGATGGGACATTCTGAAGAGGGTGGAGTCAGCATGAGGTGGAATCGGCTGGACAGCATTTGAAGAAGAAGAAAGGTTAGATTAGCTCTGAAGGCATATAGTGACTTTCCACAATCCGTAGGTGACAGATGTTCCGTAGAAACAT
The DNA here is from genome assembly GCF_004115215.2 of Ornithorhynchus anatinus. Classification (NCBI taxonomy): domain Eukaryota; kingdom Metazoa; phylum Chordata; class Mammalia; order Monotremata; family Ornithorhynchidae; genus Ornithorhynchus; species Ornithorhynchus anatinus. Next base: position 39,901,473 of record NC_041737.1, on the reverse strand, counting down.
AAAGCGAAAGCAAAATGGGTTTTAGGAAAGCTCTTAAGAGCTTTCAGAACGGGAAGATCTGGATTTCAGGTCTTTTCAGCCCCTTTTGGAAACTCTCACTCTTTCTGGCCCTGCTCTGCAATTCTCCAGTTTAGCCCGATTTTTGGCAGAAGTGTGGAATCCAGCCCAGAGAGCTTCCACAATTCTAAATCTGGAGTGGGGGCAGCTTCCACTATCCCCCGTGGAGCTGGCACCTGTATGTCTCCGCCATCTTAAACTTACCCATCATTGTCCAGGGAGGAAATACCAGGAGCTGTCAGCCAGGTCACGGCTTCGGCACAAAACCGGCATTATGTTACGGCATCAGCCATAAATGGATCCTGCAAGAATGAACCTTGGTGTGCATTTTGCGGTGTTCTCTACCCCCTGCCTGCCTACTTGCTTATGGTGCCCCATGCCCTCATGGAAACGTGGCTGGCAGGGAAAAGAGAGGGTGAGTGGCACTGCACAGTCCACTGTCACTGTTACCAATTTTTCCATGCAGGTTCTCGGTCCTTCAATCACAGAACTGAGGCTCAAGGCTCCGTCATCAACCCTCACCACTGAGATGGCTGTGCTGTCATTAATCGAAACTGTGGTATTTGTTAAGCACTTACTATTTGCCAAGCACCGTGCTCAACACTGGGGTAGCTACAAGATAATAATAATAATAATTGTGGGGTTTTTGTTAAGCACTGACTATATGCCAGGCTCTGTACTCGGCGCTGAGTTGGATACGGGGAATCAGGTTGGACACGGTCCTTGTCCCAGATAGGGCTCAAGGTCTCAATCCCCATTTTACAGACGAGGTAACTGAGGCAAAGAGAAGTGAAATGACCTGCCCAAGATCACACAGCAGACAAGTGGCAGACCCCTGGGGCAACTGATTCTGTATATTGGGGACCCAGAATGATCGTCCATTTCTCGCACTGCCGTGTTTGATACCTGCAGCACCTGCAGCTGCTTCGTGACTTCCTGATGTTCCTGAGCCTGAGGAGAGCGACTCGTCTCTTGAGTGCTGCCCACCAAGCCGGTCTGTCTACCGAGCTTGGCATAACTGCACCGGCCACTTCCGTTACTTGCTAGTACCATTATCGTCACATCCAAGGGCCCTAGTGGTCTGGGCTGCGATGTTTACTTCCATATTTGCTAGCTCAAAACCACTCCCAGTGGCAAAATAGCCCCGCAGAAACTGAATGGAGACACAGGCTGAGCCTAAGGCAGTGGCTCCCCTCCAGCAGGGCCTCCTCAGGTCAAGCCCCCAGCCCACTTCTCCGGCCACGGGGATTATAAAGTATCCCAGGAGGTTCAGGCTGGCCTTGAGAGCAGTAAGGAGAGACCAGCCAACTCTTAGCCAAGTCAACTTCAAGGGAGTAGTTTGTTAAGGGGAGGAGGGACTCGACCTAGATATTGGGCCAGAAGCAGGGTCATTTCCTCATACAAGAAGAGTAAGAGAAGGGACAAACCCTAAACTGGGAGCATGGTGGGGTGGAGAGAGGAATAGGAAGAGAGAGACAGAGACAGAAGAGCACTGGTTGGGGAGATCCTGCTTTTCCTGCAGTCTCAGGACACATTGAACCTGTTAATTCCAGCTCTCATTCTTGAATTTAGCGGCTCTGACCAATTCCATAAGTGTACAGGAGCTGCGGGGCGATTCCCCAGCACGAAGGATTGCCCGGGTCTGTATTCATTCATTCATTCATTCATTCAATAGTATTTATTGAGCGCTTACTATGTGCAGAGCACTGTACTAAGCGCTTGGGATGAACAAGTCGGCAACAGATAGAGACAGTCCCTGCCGTTTGACGGGCTTACGGTCTAATCGGGGGAGACGGACAGACGAGAACAATGGCACTAAACAGCGTCAAGGGGAAGAACATCTCGTAAAAACAATGGCAACTAAATAGAATCAAAGCGATGTACAATTCATTAACAAAATAAATAGGGTAACGAAAATATATACAGTTGAGCGGACGAGTACAGTGCTGTGGGGATGGGAAGGGAGAGGTGGAGGAGCAGAGGGAAAAGGGGAAAATGAGGCTTTAGCTGCGGAGAGGTAAAGGGGGAATGGCAGAGGGAGTAGAGGGGGAAGAGGAGCTCAGTCTGGGAATGCCTCTTGGAGGAGGTGATTTTTAAGTAAGGTTTCACCAGCCTGAGGCCTTAGCCTCTAATAAACAGTGCAGTGTTTGATTATTTTGATTAAAGATCCAGAGAGATCCTTGCTTTGGTCGAGAGAGACCTAAATTCTCTCTGTTCTCTGTGCGAGTACAGTAGTCAATTTGATGGCACTGCTGCTATTCCTGATGTGTTTGGGGCTATTAGTAAGAAAGAGGTCAGAGGAGATTTTAGAGTGACTTTGCGTGGGAACATCCTGAATCTTCTGGCAGCGGGTGGTCCTCAGGCTCCATTGACCAAGTCCGCTTTCATTTTCACATAAAACTTTTTTTTTCTGAGAGTTAGATAATTCAGAATTTTAGGGTAACTTTTCCTAGGTAATCTCCTGTTGAGGACTGGTCACTGACCATGAAATTGGTAAAACAAAGATCACCATCATTATATCCTCTGGGTTCCAGTTAGTGAGGCACAGTGTGTGCGTGTTTGTGTGTGGGTGTGGGTGCGTGTGAGCGAGGGAGAGAAACAAAAAACAGATATCTGCCCTTTGTGTTCAAAGATGATGCTTATTAATAATAATAATAATAATAATAATGGTATTCATTAAGCACTTACTATGTGCCAAGCACTGTTCTAAGCACTGGGGTAGATACAAGCTTATCAGCTTGTCCCACGTGGGACTCACAGTTTTCCTCCCCATTTTACAGATGAGGGAACTGAGGCACAGAGCAGTTAAGTGGCTTGCCCAAGGTCACACAGCAGACATGTGATGGAGCCAGGATTAGAACCCATGTCCTCTGACTCCTAAGCCCATGCTCTTGTCACTAAGGTGCGCGGCTTCTCTGATGGTAAAGCCTTATCCATGTGTGTGAGGGTGGCTGAATAGAAGGAAGCCAAATTTACACCTAAGGATAAATTCTTGCAGCATTCATCGGTGTGTCCCAAACAATACCCATGTCTATTTTTAGGCCTGCCAGTTGGCATCTTGCTCTTTGCAAAACCTTTGCTCAAGGAGATCAATTACTTTACAGATTGTTGTATTCCTATGGCTGTTCTGTCCACTGCAGTGGCCTCCAAATCATCCACTGCTATTTGGCATTGCTTGAGGCCGAGCTTCCCTAAGTCTTAATATTGTTTATTCTGCCCTCCTGTCCACCACTGCTCTTTGAGTTCTGCATACTGCTCTTATCCATCCTCTTCTTAGGCTCTGCTCAAAAGAGCTGGGCCTGGCTTCAGTGCTAGTGAGATGATTCTGTTTAAGGATCTCATGGTTGGCGAACTTGTCCCGTCACTTCAGGAGAAGTGGCAGGACACAGAGGTTTGTGCAGTGACATGGGCTTTCGAGTTCTAGGCTCAGTGCTGATCTTGTGGGGAAACTGTGACAATCAATAAATGGTATAGTTTGAGCACTTCTGTCTGCAGAGAACTCACTGTACTAAATGCTGGGGAAAATGCAATCCATCGGGGCTGTGGATGCGAACCCTGCCCAGGAGTAGCTTGCAATCTAAAGGGCAAGACGAGCATTAAAATAGAAGAGGGATAGGAGAAATAGTAGAGCATAAAAACATTTACCTAAATATTCTTTAATGGTATTTGTTAAGAGCTTACTATGAGTTAGGCAGTGTACTAAGCACTGGGGTAGATACAAGCTAATAATAATAATAATGATAATGTTGGTATTTGTTAAGTGCTCACTATGTGCAGAGCACTATTCTAAGCGCTGGGGTAGATACAAGGTCATCAGGTGGTCCCACGTGGGGCTCTCAGTCTTCATCCCCATTTTACAGATGAGGTCACTGAGGCTCAGAGAAGTGAAGCGACTTGCCCACGGTCACATAGCTGACAAATGGCAGAGCCGGGAATCGAACCCATGACCTCTGACTCCATACTGGACATAGCTTTTGTCCCACACGGGGCACACAGTCTTAAGCCCCATTTTACTTATGAGGTAACTGAGGCATACAGAGGTTAAGGGACTTTCCCAAGGGCACCCAGACAACTGGCAGAGCCAGGATTAGAACCCAGGTCCTTCTGACCCCCAAGCCCATGCTCTATCCACTAGGATGTGCTGCGTCTCTGTATTATGGGACTGGAGTATCAAGAGCATAACTGACACAGAAGGGAGGACATATATGAAGGGTTTAATCTGGGAAAGCCTTTTGGAGGAGATATGATTTTAGGAGAGTTTTTAAGGTGTGGAGTTTAGTTGACTGTCAAAATATGAATGGGGAGGGAGTTTCAGGCCTGAGGAAGAAAAGGCCTGGGGGCAAGGAGTCGGAGGTGGGATAGGTGAGAATAAGGTATACGGAATAGGTTGGTGGTAGAGGAAGAGATTGTGTGGGTTTTGTTGTAATAGGAAATCAACAAGGTTAGGTAAGAGGGAGAGAGCTGATTGTGTGCCTAAAAGCCAATGGTGAGGACTTTCTGCTTAATGTGGAAATGAATTGGCTGATTGAGTGCCTAAAAGCCAATGGTGAGGACTTTCTGTTTAATGTGCTTAATGTGGAAATGAATTGGCAACCACTGGGGGATTTTGAGGAGTGGAAAATGTTGCCAACAACTGCCTCCCACCAGCAACATACAGGGGTTTCTATAAGAGGACACCCTCAAAAAAGAAAAGGACCCTCCCATCACCCCGGTATAATTACCAATCCAAGAATGATCGAGACAATACATCAAGAGTTCAAGCGTTTAGTACAGTGCTTTGCACACAGTAAGCACCCAATAAATACGATTGAAAAGAGGTCCATGACACTGCAGTATACTGGCTTGCCCATACTGGCGCGGGGACCAATGGACTCCAGACCACAGAGTCAAAACCACTGTCCTCTGGACCCCATTATATCCTTCCAATGGTCTTTGCCCCTCCCCAGTTCTGCCCCGAAGGGGCACTTATGTACCTATCTGTCATTTATTTATTTTTATATTAATGCCCGTCTCCCCCACTATAGACTGCAAGCTCATTGTGGGCGGAGAATGTGTCTGTTCATTGTTGTATTGTACTCTCCCAAGTGCTTAGTACAGTGCTCTGCGCATAGTAAGTGCTCAATGAATGAAAGAATGGGCATCCTAGCCACCTCAATCTGGGTGGTCTAGAGGGGGCTCCTGAGGTGTATTTGTATGTTTAGGGGTGTCCCCCGGTTGGGAGTCTGAGCAGCTCTGGGCTAAAGGGTCCTGGCTGTGTTAACTAGTGAATTAGGAGAGGACAGTTTGTGCAAAGTCAAGTTAGGTAATATTTTCAGGAGAAGAAGGTGGTCCAGAGTTTCCACATCCATTTTCTCAATTACTAAATGGAAATAAAAACACTTGTCCCCCTCTAGCACTGCAAAGAGTCATAATTCACAAAATGACCTATAAAGGATTTTCAAAATGCCTTTCTTGGCGTTGCCCTCAGATATTTCCAGCCATGCACATAGATATTACAGTGTGTCTTCTACTGGGACTCCAATTTTCCAGCCTCTAGAGAAAATGTTTTGTCATCCTGTTGCAAGTCATTGATCTACTGATCAAGTGCCTACTCTCTCTCAATCAATTGCATTCACTGAGCTCTTATTGTGTGCAAAGCTTTGTACTAAGTGCTTGGGAAAGTACAATAAAACAGAGTTAGTAGACAAATAGTAGACAAATTCCAGTGCTTAGCACATAGTAAGCACTTAACAAATACCATCAATATTATATTCCCTGCGCACAGTGAATTTACAATCCAGATGCTACCTGTTGTTTCTCCACTAACATGACTTTAGGTTACGTGACTCATCCAACTCAACAAAAATAAAACTAAAGAATATTTTTAAAGGATTAACAATATACTTTTCTTCTTAGAATTTTAACTATTCCTACCAACTTTGGCCTGGAAATAGAGTCATATAAAATCCTAACTGAATCTCTAGCCTTTGTAATTCTCTAATTAACAGAGTAAATCTGTAGTAATTCTGTAGTAATCTTCAAGCACTATCATGCAACTGGAGAGGGTCACTTTGAAACATGCTAGAAATTTTCCCAGATAAATCAGTCACTAAAGATGAACCGCCGGCCCTCGAACTTCCTATTCTGGGTCCTCCACCTGGACCCAAACCCACTTTCTCCTCAGCCTCGTATAGCTCCCATCCACCGCCTCCCAAAGGTCTCACCGTTTGGTGAATCCAGGGAATTTTAGTGGAAGGAGAATGAATCCAGGTGGTCTCTCATTTGTCCGGCATGGGCGCGAGACCCCTCTGCCGTCAACCAATGCACTCTCAGTGGAATGCTGGATTTTCACTCTCCCTTCAGGCCAGCAGCCTTATTTGAAAAGAATCTGTGCCTTGCTCTGCTCAGTGACTGTGGGATACTTCCAGCTGCTTGCTCTTTAGTAAAGCATTGCTTTCAACTGGGGGAACTGTTTTCCTGTGTCCCCAGTGTCATCCCAATTTTCTCTAATTTTAAGAAGGCTCAACAATTTCTCAAGCATTTCTCTAGAATTCTTTCTTTAGAATCCCCTCCGGATGAAGGGATATTTACCTCACCATATTTTTTTTCCTGGATGGCCATTATATGAATGTCTATGAAACTACTTGCCCAATACCTCTTACCTGTAGAATCCTCATTGCACAAGATCAGGAGATCTGGATTCCAAACCCAACTCTGCAACTTGCCGACTGTGTGACCTTGGGTGAGTCATATCCCTTCTTCATGTCTCAATTTCCACATCTTTAAAGTTGGAATTAATAACCGTTTTCCCTCCCCCTTAGACTGTGATCCCCATATGGGAAAGGAACTGTGTATGATCTGTTTGTATAGTATCTAACCCGGCATTTAACATAGTGCCTAACCCACAGTAAGCCCTTACCAAATGTATTAGTGGTAGTGATAGTGTTAGAATTAGTCTAAGCATTGTAATTATTATTAGTACTAAGTTCATCATTCTGGGTCAGTTCAGAAAATGGAAATAGGAGACCCAAGGTTTGGCTTCCGTGGACAAATTTGAATTTGTTTGTTGTTTGGAATTTAAAAAAAAAATTATATTCAGCAAAGCCCAATCTCCACCCCCAGGGCCTGAAACCAAAAGCTACTGGGACTGGTGGGGTGTCAAAGGTAGGTGATTTGGGGAAATGGAGTCGGGGAAAGTGTAGACAGCAAAAAGGGGTGTGGGGACAAAAAAAATGGAAATTACCTAGGACTTTTTTAAAAAAAGAATTAAAAAAATATTTTAAGAGTCCTGATTTGTTCTCTTTTCTAGTTAGGAGTTCTCCTTGCTATTTTACATTGGGAAAGCAAGGTGTTAGCTAGCAATGGGAAGTGAGAAGAGGGTGGCCTAGTGGATAGATCAAAGAGGACCTGGGTTTTAATCCCTGCTTCACCACTTGTCTACTTTATGACCTTAGGCAAGTAATTTAATTTCCCTGTGCCTCAGTTACCTCATCGTAAAATCGGGATTAAGACTGTGAGCCCAATGAGGGACGTGGACTGTGTCCAAGCTGGTTATCTTCTATCTACCCCAGCGCTTAGTACAGTACCTGGCACATAGAAAGTGCTTAACAAATATCAATCAGTTATAGTTAATAATAATAATGTCCGTATTTGTTAAGCGCTTACTATGTGCAGAGCACTGTTCTAAGCGCTGGAGTAGACACGGGAATCAGGTTGTCCCACGTGGGGCTCACAGTCTTCATCCTCATTTTCCAGATGAGGTAACTGAGGCACAGAGAAGTTAAGTGACTTGCCCACAGTCACACAGCTGACAAGTGGCAGAGCTGGGATTCGAACTCATGACCTCTGACGCCAAAGCCCATGCTCTTTCCACTGAGCCACGCTGCTTGGTAGATAGGGGAATCAAGTTGTCCCGCATGGGGCTCACAGTCTTAATCCCCATTTTACAGATGAGGTAACTGAGGCACCGAGAAGTTAAGTGACTTGCCCAAAATCACACAGCTGACAAGTGGCCGAGCCGGGATTCGAACCCATCACCTCTGACTCCAAAGCCCGTGCTCTTTCCACTGAGCCAGGCTGCTTCTCAGTTATTGAACACTTACTGTGCTTGGAAGAGTACAATATAAGAGGTGGTAGACTATATATTTTTTTAAAAAGGTGGCTGGGGAAAGTAAAGGCATGATTGAAAATATTTGCAGAATCAGAGAAGATCCCCTCCAGTTTGGGAAGAAATAGTATGCAAAATGGCAAAGTCTTGACATTTTCAGTGTAGAAAGATTGAATCAAAAGTCTCTGCCCTGTGATACTCACCCACTCTCATAGACAAAATGAAATCAGATAGTGCGTAGTGCCTGCTGTAAAACTGTAAAAAATTAGGACCAGTTTTGACGAGACATTTCTTCCTATTCACTGTATCTAGACATAATAATCGAACGCCCATATGGCACTGTTTTAAACATTTGTTGAAGTTACTTGACTATACTGTAAAGAAAACACTTCAATCTTGGAAGAGTCGTTACAGAAGCCATGAATCTTTTGTCTCCAGATAAACCTTTAACCTGGACAACAAATTTGAATTACATTTCCCCCATTTGTGGTTGGTTTAAGAGATATTTATTTTCGGACAAAATATTTAGTCCGGGTACTCATTCTCTGTTTAACACTGACATGTTTCACATTAGAAAGTGATAAAATTATATCAATTTACCCCATTTATAAAACATATCAGGGTATTTTGCAATGAAGAGTCCTTTAGAGATTACAGTGTTGTGTGTTGAGAAACAACTCAGACTCTGTTTTTCTCCTCCTTATTTTAGGTTCAGGGTGTTGACATCAAAATGAATTTGATTGTTTTGAAGACATTCATTTAATTATGCTATGATTTTTTCGGCCTGAAGCAAAATCTGCCATATGTGAAATCAAGGCTAGGTGAGGAGAAAAAAATATTATAAAGTCTACCGATTGACTATTTGAAATCAGTGAGCCAGAATGATGGTAGAATTTGTATTACATTATGTATTCATAAAAGAAAGGTAAACAATCAGTCAAAATTTATTGAGTGCTTACTGGGTGCAGAGCACTGTACTAAGAACTCGGGAGAATACGATATAATTGTAGGTGGACATGTTTGCTGCTTCCAATGAGTTTACAGTCTAGAAGGGAACACCAACTTCAATATAAATAAATTATGGATATGTACAACAGCGAGGAGGTACTGAGAGAAGGGTGAATAAAGAGTAAAATCTAAGTGCAAGGGCGATGCAGAAGGGAGTAGGAGAAGAGGAAATGAGGACTTAGTGATGGCTTCCTGGAGGAGATGTGCCTTCAGCGTGGCTCAGTGGAAAGAGCCCGGGCTTGGGAGTCAGAGATCATGGGTTCGGATCCCGGCTCTGTCACTTGGCAGCTGTGTGACTGTGGGCAAGTCACTTAACTTCTCTGTGCCTCAGTTCCCTCATCCGTAAAATGGGGATGAAGACTGTGAGCCTCACGTGGGACAACCTGATGATCCTGTGTCTACCCCAGGGCTTAGAACAGTGCTCTGCACCTAGTAAGCGCTTAACAAATACCAACATTATTATTATTAATAAGGTTTTGAAGGTGGGAAGAGTAATTGTCGCATATGAAGAGGGAGGCTGTTCCAGTCCAGGAGCAGAATCAACATCATTATGGTAGTTGTTAAGTGCTTACTAGGTGCCAGGCACTGTACTAAGCGCTGGGGAAGATACAAGCAAATTGGGTTGGACACATTCCTTGACTCACGTGGGGCTCACAGTCTCAATTCCTGTTTTAAAGATGAGGGAACTGAGGCCCAGAGAATTCAAGTGAGTTGACCAAGGTTGCACAGCAGACAGTATTAGAACTCATTATCTTCTGACTCCCAGGCCTATGGTCTATCCACTACACCATGCGAGAGGTCAGCAGCGAGGTAGACGAGACCAAGGTACAGTGAGGTGGTTAGACATAGGGGAGCAAAGTGTGTGGGCTGAGTTGTAGCGGCAAAGCAGTGAGGTAAGGTAGGAGAGTGAGAAGCAGCATGACTCAGTGGAAAGAGCACGGGCTTGGGAGTCAGAGGTCATGGGTTCGAATCTCAGCTCTGCCACTTGTCAGCTGTGTGACTGTGGGCAAGTCACTTAACTTCTCTGGGCCTCAGTGACCTCATCTGTAAACTGGGGGATTAACTGTTAGCCTCATGTGGGACAACCTGATGACCCTGTATCTACCCCAGTGCTTAGAACAGTGCTCTGCACATAGTAAGCGCTTAACAAATACCAACCTTATGATTATTATTACAGTTTATATTTACAATTTCTGTCAGACTGCCTCCCCTATTTTATTGTGAACTCCTTGAGAGCCGGGAATGCATTTTCTATTTCTTCTACGTGCTCCCAAGCTTCTAGCTCAATGCTCTGCATATAATGCTTATTAAACACTGTCGGTGATGATAATAATGAATAATTATGGCATTCGTTAAGCACTTACTATGCACCAAGCACTGTTGTAAACGATGATGATTTTGACTTAGTATCATCATGAAATGCCATCGAGTCACTTCCCTGGCCATAGCAACTCGATGGACATATTTTCTCCAGAACGTCCTATATTCGCTCTTCTGTAGTCATTCCGGTTTGTATATCCATAGAGTTTTCTTGGTAAAAATACGGAAGTGGTTACCACTGCCCCTTTTATGCAGTAAAAACGAAAGTAATAATAATAATAATTATGGAACGTGTCAAGCACTGTTCCAAGCACTGGAGTAGATACAAGGTTATCAGCTTGTCCCACATGGGGCTCACGGTCTTCATCCCCATTTTACAGATGAGGTAACTGAGACACAGAGAAGCTAAGTGACTTGCCCACAGTCACACAGCTGCCAAGTGGCAGAGCCGGGATTAGAACCCAGGTCCTCTGACTCCCAGGCCCAGGCTTTTTCCACTAAGCCACACTGCTTCTCTGCCATTTTCTTTGATCAACATTTTGATCGCTTGTTTTTCCACCTATGACTCTTTCCCATGCCGCTGCTCCTCAGCACAGGTGAATCAACTCTGATTGATGTTTAGGTTTCAACTTTTCCATTATAGGTAAGAGAATCCCTCTCAGTGGCATAGCTCAAAGCTTCAGTGACGTATGCAAACTCTCCGGCCGCGATAAGGTGTTGGTTCCTAGGAGCGTTGAACAGTATAGACTCGGTCAAATAAAAAATTGAATTATGCACTTTCAGTGCCAAGAGATAGAAATTTATTGTTCATTTCACTTCATGAATTTCTTGGATTATTGACAGGCAGAAAACTTTGGCATTAGAGACGTGGAAAATAATCTTCTTTTTTCTTAGAGCAAATTGCTTATTTTCTTAGTATCAGTTTCGCCCCTACTTCTGGATGAATTTCAAGGTCACCACTGTAAACATTTCTCTTTTCCTATTTAACCTTGAATCTGGGAACCTGTGAATTTGTAACTGGACTGAGATGAGACATGAACAGGTAATTATCCTCCTCCCTGAACAAACTTCAAGTAGGTAGCCTAAAGGTGAACATCTTCGAATCTTAATAACAATCCACAGAAACATTCATATTTCCTGACCTTGGGTGCAATCCCTAATTCAGCAATTCTATTTACATAATACTTAATGGAGAAGTGCTGCCAGATGTCTTTAGTTATACAAATATTTCAGCTCACCTATGTCTCACTGCAGACTTTAGGGCTTAAGAAAATTATAGTGTGCTGAAGGATACTTCCTGGATGAATTGGATTCCATGTACCTTCCTACAGACGGGAAAATTGTAAGGTGACAAAACTCCATTCAAAATTTGAAGGGACTGTAGTGTGCGGAAACCGTATTAAAATGCCTCTGTGCCCTTGACACAACTTAGCCCAAATTTTACTCACGCTGAAAGAATTTGGTAGAGGTAAATCAGCTCCCGTAAAAATCATGCTTTTGTATTGTTTAGCCAGGATTGTCTGGTGAATTTCCTTCCCTTGCTCCCCTCGAGCAGCGCTGAAGCGGGGGACAGGGCCACTCAGGGTTTGCATCCCAAATCAACTGGCATCGCTAATTCATTCAGTCGTATTTATTGAGTGCTTACTGTGCGCAGAGCATTGCATTAAGCCCTACAATTTGCTTGAAGAGTACAGTAACTTACTTTGCTTGTATCCACGCCACCACTTAGTACAGTGCCTGGCACATAGTAAGCGCTTAACAAATACCACAACAAAAAATAGCACAATACACAATAAACAGACATATTCCCTGCCCACAGTGAATTTACAGTCTACAATTCTGTTTTACTGTATTCTCCCAAGGGTTTAGTATTGTGTTCTACAATACTGTACTGTCTATTGTGTACACAGTAAGCAGCATGGCTCAGTGGAAAGAGCCGGGGCTTGGGAGTCAGAGGTCACGGGTTCGAATTCCGGCTCTGCCACTTGTCAGCTGCGTGACTGTGGACAAGTCACTCACTTCTCGGTGCCGCAGTGACCTCATCTGTGAAATGGGATGAAGGCTGTGAGCCCCACGTGGAACAACCTGATTGCCCTGTATCTATCCCAGCACTTAGAAAATTGCTCTGCACATAGTAAGCGCTTAACAAATAGCAACATTATCATTATTATTATCGATAAATACGACTGATGACGACGACGATGATGTTGGTATTTGTAAAGTGCTTCCTATGTGTCAAACACTGTTCTAAGCACTGGGGTAGATAAAACCTAATTAGGTTGGACAGAGTCCCGGTCCCACACGGGGCTCACGGTCTTAATCCCCATTTTAAAGATGGGGTAACTGAGGATGAGAGAAGTTAAGTGACTTGGCCAAGGTCACACAGCAGACAAATGGCGAGGCTGGGATTAGAACCCTAGTCCTCGTGACTCTCAGGCCTGTTCTCTAAGTACCAGACCACAGTTGTCCAGCCTGCCTACCTTCAAGCCCAAATGAGAGGTAACTGATAACTACAGACATTTAAGGGGATGGAAGATGTGCTACCCAAGCACTTGTTCTATGCCCCAGTTCTATGCAGACCTCTCCCCTGATTCAAGTCCCTGAGGGCACTGTGCCACACAGCACCACGGGGGAACAAATATGTCTGCCCTTTTAAAATGGCCCCATTAGAATCCACTCTTTACCTTGCCAAAAAGTGGGCCAACTTTGATGCCCGCTCCACACCTCCCAACAAGCTGGGCTGTTAGGCATGCCGATGGGATTGCAGTCTCTCCAAACTCTGTTTGCTCTCCCGGATGTCTCCTCATCCCTGGAAGATGCTGGAATTACAGGGAAATGCAGCAATTTCATCTCCACCTCAGACGAGGGTCTCAGTTTCTTTATCTGTAATATGGGGATAAGGTACCCGGCTCCCCCCGCTTCTTAGATTGTGAACCCCATGCGAGCAAGGGGCTACGTCCAATATTCTGTACCCGCTCCTGTGTTTAGGACCGAGTAAGCACTTAACGAATACCATCATTATCATTATCATTATTTATCATCAATATGCTTTTTATTTACCCTCAGATTATGCCTTCTTCTCAAAGTCACCCTACCGTAGGGAAGCTAAAGTGCTAGTTTTGCCCAAGAGAGATAAAACCTTTCCAAGAAAGGATCACTGAATTAGATGCTTTGCTATTTGGTTTTTGGGTCTGGTCTTGGTGTTTCCATACCTCAGAATAGTTTACTTCCATAGAGGAAGGCAACAGGCAGGTCACTGTTCTTTTTGGAAAAGTTTCCCTTGGACATTTTGCTCTGCTTGAAAAATCAGTAAGTAAAGAAAAGAAGAATCAAAAAAAATCCTGACTTTGGTACCTTAATGTTTTCCCCAAACATAAAATAAAAAGCAGGCAATTGCCTTTAAAATGTTTTTAACTTCTCACACTTAGAGCCGTCATAGCATTTATTAAGATCCTACTGGGTGCAGAGCAGTGTGGGCTTGAAAGTCACAGGACCTGGTTCTAATCCTGGATCCACCTCTTGTCTGCTATGTGACCTTGGATGAGTCGCTTCACTCGTCTATGCCTCAGTTACCTCATCTTTAAAATGGGGATTTAGACTGTGAGCCCCATGAGGGACACAGACTATGTCCAACCTGCTTATCGCATGTCTATCCCAACGCTTAGTACAGTGGACCGCACAGAGTAAGCACTCAATAAATACCACTGATTGGTTGATTGGTGCTATTTGAAGATTTCTGTTCGGGGAATCCAAAGCACAGGCATGGCAAATAGGATTTTCATTCTCATATCTGACAGATCTCCTCAGTCAGATAATAGCTCTCCTCCACTTCATAGCTTTATTGAAGGCATATCTCCTCCAAGAAGCCTTCACCAAATAAATCTTCCTCTCTTCTCCCACTCCCTTTTCATTCACCCTGACTTGCTTACTTCATTCATCCTCTCTCCCAGCCCCACAGCACAAAGGTATATATCTGTAATTGATATACACTGATATCTATTTGTGTGTATTAATGTATGTCTCCCCCTCTAGACTGCGAGCTCAAGGTGGGGAGGGAATATGGGCTGTATTGTACTCACCCAAGTGCCTAGATACAGTGCTTTGCACACAGTAAGCTCTCAATAATTGAATGAATGAATGAATCCCTATTTCCTCCATCAAAATCAGCAGGAAAAAGGTATGGCACTTTTCAAGTCAAGGACCTGGCCAATAAATGAACGTTTCAACTCACGTGTCTTTTCTGTCACCATCTAACACCCTTACCCTCCCGCATCTATCTGTTGCACTGAAGAAATCGTAACCAACTGCCTGCCCTGGTGATTCTATGTTCACTGAAATGGAGCGGGGCCGGCTGCTTTGAACTGTGGTGCACAAGTAGGGAACAAGGACTTCAAAGGTGATCCATTCGAGTTCTCAGTGAAAGAACGAGGCCAATTGAAAGGTTGAGAATCCGCAGTGTGTTTCACACGGGATTGAGTACTTCTGCAGATTTAGATTTCTGAAGATTGTTCCTGTTCAATGCTTTCCTTTTTATATCTTCATGCAGTAATCCCAGAACAATGGCATCATTGAAGCTGAAAGGGCAGAGACCCAAGATTTGGCATGACTTTTGACTTAACAAAGGTTATTTGCCCGCTGTCCCAAACTGTTGAACAACGTAGAGTATCATGCCATCTACTGTTTTCAAAAGGATGTTTTAATATTGACTAAACAAATTTAAAGATTGTTTAAAGGAAAAATAACCTGAAAATGTAATGTCAGTGGTTTCCAAATACGTATTTAAACAGTCCCATAAACCATGCCATTGTGTGCAACCTGTCGAGTTCCTCTTGAATTTACCTTAAACACAGAGTATTTTCAAAGGCATTGTATCTCAGAACAGGCTTTCACAATTCGAGATATCTAAATATCGGCCAACAGACCAGGTCGGAAAGAGACCTGGAGATCCATGTGACATTGTCAGGACAGCAAATCAATCTAAAATTAGGTAAGATCTTCATCCACGTGCTCCTCGATGGGAGGGACTGTATCTCCTTCTTTTATTGTATGCTCCCAAGTACTCAGGACTAGACTGCTCGAGAAACAGAGTTGTCACTCAAGACAGTACTTTGCACACAGCTGGTGCTTAGTATAGTGTTATGGGTAGGTTAGGCAAACAGAATAGTGTTCTAATTCAATACATGCTATTAAACGAAAAAAAAAAATTCAGCTCTAGATTAGTCTGGGTAAAGGGGAGAAGAGTTGACTTTCCACTTAAACACTAAGCAGGATTCATTTGTAAATCTCGTAAATTCTTTCGAAAACACTCAAGTCCAGTAGAATACACAGAAATGGCTGCATAGTAGGAACATAAGAGAGCTGGATGAACTAGAATCTTTGGAATGTCCTGATTTGCTCTGAAAAGGGGCTCATCGTCTAAATAATCATGATGGTATTTGTTAAGCACTTACTATGTGCTATGCACCATTCTAAGCGCTGGGGTAGATAAAAGATAAGCAGGTTGTCCCTCGTGGGGCTCAAGGTCTCAATCCCCATTTGACAGATGAGGTAACACATGTGCACAGAGGAACGAAGTGACTTGCTCAAGGTCACACATCAGACAATGGTAGAGGCGGAATTAGAACCCACGTCCTCTGACTCCCAAGCCCAGACTCTTTCCACTAAGCCAAGCTGCTTCTCAAAGGAATGAATATGAGTTTTCTTTACTCTCCCTTTTGCAGCAACCCTCTGGTGGAGGTAGGAGGAGAAAGGAAGAGGAAGGAGCTTGGAAAACCCACAAAACAATCTAACCCGGAAAATCGGGTTGGCTGTACCGACTTAGTGTGCATCTGCTGAAGAGCAACACGGAACATTACGAAAGCCCGCAAAGGGCGACCAGCACGCCCTATCCGCTTTTGACTCCGTGGGAGGAATCGAAGAGTTCCACTATCAGATTGAGCGAGAAACACGGCTTAACGAGCAAAGCCATGCTGCTTCTCCCTAACTGTATCGTACTTGCCCAAGTGCGTTAATACAGTGTAACTTCTCAGGAAACGCTACTGATGATTTAATGATTTAGAGATAGGACAATCGACACCCCCCCAAAACTGCAGATGCACTCTGTTCCACCAGAATGTGCATTTTCGCCACACATTTTGGATAGTACTCAACAGCAGAATTCAGCTATATTTTTCAAACAAAGCACACCTGGCTGAAGCAGAATGATGCAGTGTCAAAAGAAGCAGTCATGTATTTGTACGCAGCACTGGACACAGGGTGAGTAATCCAAGGAAGTTTTTCCTTAATGCAGTGTTCTCTGTTATAGGAGTCAGAAGGGCCTGGGTTAAGTCCCGGCTCTGCCCCTTGTCTGCTGTGTGACCTTGGCAAGTCACTAAATTTCTCTGTCCCTTAGTTACCTCTCCTGTAAAATGGAGATTAAGACTGTGAGTCTCATGTGGGAGGCTCATGTAGACAGTGTGCAACCTGACTACCTCGTATCTACCCCGGTGCTTGGAATAGTGCCTAGCACACCCTAAGCGCTTAAAAATACCATATCTAGGTGCGCTGAGTTCAGAATAAAATCTTAATAACCCTTTTATCTGAGCATTATATCTGGCAAGGTGAACCTTCCAGGTGTGAATGAATATAAGCAAAACAAGTTCAGACTCTTCCTCTGTGAATGATGCCACTAATGCCCTGAGAAGACTTGAGTGTCATTAAACTCAGTAGAGATGGGGAAAATCTTCTAGATTTATATCCTCTGTAAACGATATCTTCCTCTCAAGGGGAAATGCCACATCACTAGTAGGAAACTAGTAGTGGATCGGGCTTGGGAGTCAGCAGGACCTAGTTCTAGTCCCGGCTCTGCCACTCGTCCTGCTGTGTGAACTTGGGCAAATCGCTTCATTTCTCCGGGCCTCAGTTTCCTCATCTGTAAAATGGGGATTAAGACTGTGAGTCCAACCTGATTTCCTTGTATCCAAGTGTTTGGCACATAGTAAGTGCTTAACAAATACCACAGAAAAAGAAAAAGAAAGTTTCCAGCCCTGCATTTCTGAAGATACTCCACCATTCCCCTGCAGTCACCTGCAGTCACTGCTGGTTTCCTCTCGCTACAGAAAAGCCACAAGCTGGGAAATAGGCAGAAGGGTGTGCAATAGGCTGGGGAGGGAGATATGAACAGGGTCAGGGTCAGCCACAATCCCTGTACACTGGTCTTTTCCCTAATGGACTGCCGGTTTCCCATTCCCCCCACCTTGATCTCCACCCCTCTCCAGTCAACTCCATAGCAGGCACAATTTGGTAGAGTGTCAGACTGTCCTCTATTTTATTACGATCATTATAATTATGATACTTGTCAAGGGCTTACTCTGTGTCAAGTCCCATTCTAAGCAGTGGGGTAGATACAAGTTCATTAGGTCAGACACAATCCCTGTCCTTCCTGGGGCTCACTGATTACACAGCAGAGAGGACAGGTATTGAATCCCCATTTTACAGTCCTCTGCCTCCTGCCCTATGCAGTTTCTACCTATAAAGTTTCTGCATTTGTATTTTCAAGGAATCAGTGGTATTTATTTAGTGCTCAGTGCGTGCAGAGCACTGTACTAAGCGCGTGGGAAAGTTCACTATAACGCACTTGGTAGCCGTGATCCCAGCCCATAAGGAGTGTTCACTCTGTAGGGGGAGAAAGGCTTTGAAATAAATTGCAGAAAGGGGAAATAATAGAGTACGAGGGCTAAAATATAGGGCTGGGGAGGGTATCAAAGTGTTTAAGGAGTACACAGTCAATTGCAAAGTTGACTCAGAGGGGAGGGCAGATATGGTAAATGAGGGCTTAGTCAGGAAAGTCCTCTTGGAGGAGATGTGATTTGGGGAGGGTTTTGAAGCTGGGGAGAGTAGGGGGCTATCAGATATGAAGGGGGAGGGAATTTCAGGCCAAGGGAGGACGTGAGCAAGGGGTTGTTGGTGCGGACATGGGATTAGACTGCACAAAGAAAGTGAGCGCAATGAATGCACATTATAATAAAATCAACAGAATTATATTGTCCGGTGCTTTTTCTGCAATTTTAGATTTCTGCTTGGTCAAGTATCGCATGCTCTGCCCTCTCTCTTTGGCTAGAATTCTCAAGTGGACATGGGCCTTAGAGATCATTGAGTACAACGCCCTGCCAGTAGGCATTCTCCTTGCAAGAATCCCACCGAAGGAGGGTTCCACGTGCCGGAATTCCCTACTCCGCTTTATTTCCGATAGTCTCGGGTGACTTCAGGTCAAGATTCCCACAGACCTTGGGAAAGTGGGCATGACCATGATCCGATGACTTAACCCCCCTTCTAACTTGTGGTTTGACTGGTTTTTGCAATAGGTTTGCTCTGTCAACTCCCAATATTGAAGCTGCGGCAAACAGGCTAAAATTGGCATGTCTGAAGAATTGCCTCCATGATGCACAGCGATGCCAGTCATCTGACAAGGTGCGAGACTCAATTCACATTTCATTAATGGGTGAGCTGGCTCCTTCGGCGGTTTAGAAAGCTGAAATTCAACAAGTTGCCAGATAACTTATTCCATCAATCTTAGTATCAAGCAGCCCTTCCCATCTACCTGATTTCCTGTTAGAGTTCAACCTCATTTCATCTTGTTCAGCCCACCCGTTAAATGACCCACTGTAGTAATCCTTCACATACTGTGATGCAGAATATTTTAGGAGAAGCCTACAAAGAGGAAGGAGGATAAATCGGTGGGCACATGGAGGTCCCAATCAGTTCAGGAGCATCTAAGATTTGTGCTTACACACCATCCACCTGTAGAAAATTTCCACTTCCGGAAACAACTCCTTAAAGAAGCAGCGTGGCTCAGTGGAAAGAGCCCGGGCTTGGGAGTCAGAGGTCATGGGTTCGAATCCCGCTCTGCCCCTTGTCAGCTCTGTGACTGTGGGCAAGTCACTTCTCTGGGCCTCAGTTCCCTCATCTGTAAAATGGGGATGAAGACTGTGAGCCTCACGTGGGACAACCTCATTCCCCTGCATCTCCCCCAGCGCTTAGAACAGTGCTCTGCACGTAGTAAGCGCTTAACAAATTCCAACATTATTATTAAAGAAAAGATAGGCTAATAATTAAGTCTATCAGCACCATCTATCGAATATATTTGGAATTGCCATAAAACCCGCACAATTCTCAAAATTGAAACGCTCTTCAAATCAATCATCAAGTATATTTATTCGTTCGATCGTATTTATTGAGCTCTTACCCTGTGCAGAGCTTGGAAATACAATTCAATTTACTGAGTGCCTTCTCTGGACAAAGCACTGCATTAAACGCTTGGAAATACAACAGAGCTGGTAGACACGTTCCCTGCCCACATGGAGCTTACGGTAGGGTCTTCACTGAGCTCCCACTTTGTGCGGTTCTAAGTGCTCGCCCGAATCATCTTTCTAAAATGCTTTCTGGACATCTCTCTCTTCCTCAGAAATCTCCAAGGGTTACTCACTTCCCTATGCCTCAAACAGAAACTCTTAATCGCCGGCATCGAGAGTTTTCCCCGCCAGCTCTCTGCTTAGTACGTCTGCTCTCTTCCTACAGTTATCCTGCTCATCCTCTCTGTTCCTCTTCTCACTGTGTCTTGCGTTTGTTTTGAGCAGGGCATCTGTCTTCCAACTGTGTTATGCTTTCCCAAGTATTTAGCTCAGTGCCCTGCACACGGTAAGCACTCAATAAATGCCACTGCACAGAGCAAGTACAGAATAAACATTATTGTTTGATCGATTGTTCATTCCATTCCCTCTGTCTGGAAATCTTTCCATCTTCAGATCTGCCAGACCCCCACTCTGACCAGAGCTCACCTCCTCCAGGAGGTCTTCCCAGACTAAGCCCTCCCTTTCCCTCTGCCCCTCCTCCCCATTGCCCCCACTCCCTTCCCCCTGTGCTCTACCTCCTTCCCCTCCCCCCAGCACTGGTGTATATTTGTAAATATTAATTATTTTATTAATGATGTGTATATATCTGTGATTCTATTTATCTATTTTGATGGTATTGATGCCTGACTACTTGTTTTGTTTTGCTGTCTGTCTCCCCCTTTCAAACTGTGAGCCCGTTGTTGGGCAGGGATTGTCTCCATCTGTTGCCGACTTGTACCTTCCAAGCGCTTAGTACAGTGCTCTGCACATAGTAAGCACTCAATAAATCTGATTGAATGAATAAATCACCAGATTCCAAATCTTCCAGAAGTTCTGTCTCTTCCAGGAAGAATTCCAGTTGAATTTCTCCTCCCCAGGTCATATCATTTCAATATTCAATTTAGTACTTAATGCAGCCATCCTCAGCACACTTACACAAATGTATCCACAAACCCATTAACTTACTATTTCCCCACCTGTCTTTCCTGTCTTACTCATCCAGATATATCTTCACCTGTTTCCACTAATTGTAAATATAATTTATATTCACATGCTTCCTCCCATGAGAATGCAAGCAGGTGGAAGGGATCCTGTATTTTACTTCCATTGGACTCACCCAAGTACAATTCTCAGAAGACAATAGTTGGTCAGTGAAATACTACTGATGACTGATGATGACAGCCATCAAAAATACTTATAATTTCCACCCTGACAATTTGGTAATAAACAGCTCATCCTAAATTGAGATTGAGGCATTTTTTCAAGTAAATATTTAGAGAAGGAGCTGTGCTTTCCTCATAAAAACGAGATGATGCTACATCGTGCAATTTGCCTGAAGTTCCTTCCCAAACAATGGACATGTGTCAAAGTAGAGGAGCTGCTGTCTTGCAAAAAAAAGCGGCTTATCAATGGGACTAATTAGAAGGTGGGAAGAAAATTGTTGCTTTGAGGAAACACTGTTGTGAGGATTAAGGTTACCCTCACCTATTTTAACTCTGCCCTCTCTTCTGCCTGGCAATATTATTTCTCCATCCTCCCTGACCGCATCACCACTGTCAGGAAGCAAAGCGAAACGTCAGAAACCGCATCGACTCTGGCTTCTCACTAATCTCCGATGCTGCCGGGATTCTAGCCCAGGTCTTCTAGATCAGCCACAGACGCGAGAATATTAATGACAGATTCCCAAGTACCGGTGCTATTTCCAAAAGCAGTGCACCGAAGTGGCCATAACCTTTACAGCATGTCCAATATGAGAGAATGAAAGGAGCAATACCAAGACCTCCTTACTAGAGTGTTTATTTATTTATACTGTCTGTCTCCCCCTCTAGCCTGCAAGCTCTTGGAAGGCAGGGAATATGCGTACTAATTCTGTTGCACTGTACTCTTCCAACCACTTGATACAGTGTTCGGCACAGAGTAAGCATTCAATAAATACCTTTGATTGATTTTGCATCTTCAGGATATAATAATATTAATTGTGATATTTGACTAGGTCTGAGTAGGTGCCAAGCACTGAACTTAGTGCTGGGGTAGATACAAGATAATCAAGACCCAGATGGGGTTTGCATTCTAAGGAGGGAGAACAGGTACTGAATCCCCATCTTGCAGATAAGAGGACTGAGGAAAAAGAGAAGTGAAGCCACTTTCCCGGGATCATTCAGCAGGTAAGTGGCAGAGCGGGGGATTAGAAGCCAGGTCCTCTGATCCTGAGGCCCGAGCCCTTTCCACTAGGCCATGCTTCTTCCTTAGGATGGGTAGGCTAACCAGGCTCTGGCTAATCAACTGGGCTGTTCTGGGGAGTTCAAGATACAAGACTATTCAGACATGGACGTTTGAGTCAGAGTTGAATGTGCCTTATAATTGAAGCTATTCTAAGGCACTTTCAATTTTGAATGTGCCTTATAATTGAAACTATTCTAAGGCATTTTCAATTTTCCAAAAGCGCTGTACCATAGTATCTCACTCTAGCCACACAACAACCCCGTGAGGTATAGAGAGGCAGGTACTAACAATAATAATAATTAATAATAATAATAATGTTGGTATTTGTTAAGCACTTACTATGTGCAGAGCACTGTTCTAAGCGCTGGGGTAGATACAGGGTCATCAGGTTGTCCCACGTGAGACTCACAGTCTTAATCCCCATTTTACAGATGAGGGAACTGAGGCCCAGAAAGTGAAGTGACTTGCCCACAGTCACACAGCTGCCAAGTGGCAGAGCTGGGATTTGAACCCATGACCTCTGACTCCCAAGCCCGGGCTCTTTCCACTGAGCCACGCTGCTTCTGTATGAAAACTGTAGTATTTGTTAAGGGCTTATTATGGGCCAAGCACTGTTCTAAGTGCTGGGGTTGAAAAATCCTTCGCTTCCGGTCCTAAAGGAAACTAAACTCTGGATTTCACTTTCAAAAAGAAAAAGAAGAAATAAACCATGATTTTTTAAGGGTATTTGTTAAGCACGTACTATGTGCTGGGCACCGTCCTAAGCACTGGGGTAGATACAAGATAATCGCTTGGAGATGATCCATGTCCCACATGGGGTTCACAGTCTTAATCCCCAGTATACAGATGATGAAACTGAAGCACAAGGAAGCAAAATGACCTGCCTAAGGTCACAGATGGCAGACAAGTGGTAGAGTCAGGATTAGAACCCAGGTCCATCTTACTCTGAGGTGTGTGCTCCGTCCACTAGGCCATGCTGCTTCTCAAATGATTCAGTTAAATGGTAATCACGAGTTTTGCTCATGCAATACGTGGGGGGCTCAGTCAGAGGCTACTTAGCACCCAACTTTTGGATTAGAGATTGCAATTTACCCAAATGAACACTATAATGAACCTCTTGAACCTCTGGGGAGGCTTGTCCTGGGTGATCGGCCACTAGACTGTGATAACCCTCTGCTCATTTCCGCTTTTTCTAAGCAGTAAAACTTTATGCAACTTTACACCATTCCTCTACTGACTTATTTCCCCATTTCCATCTAAGTAGATTGATTACTTGCAATCTTTCTGTTCATTAACTATCAGGAAAAAAAAAAACAAAACATAAACTCAGTATATCAGCACATAATTCCAGACTTTCTAAGCAATACTTTAGGAGGTCCTTCCTTGAAATTTGTATCAAAATGGAAATAAATTTGAATTTGCCAACTTTTCACGTGTAATTTTTCCATATTTCAAACCCCAAAATCTTTTATCTTACCTCCTACCAGAAGCCACTCCGGATGTTTTACGTGATAAAATAGTAGAGAACTAGAATTCACAGAAAGAAGCCTCTTCAGAAAGGAAAACAGAGCAAACAGAGAAGCCCAAAACAGAAGGAAGCATGAATAACCCAGAGGCTTGAAATTGATTCTGGGGAGAATTCACGCTTTCTGGAAATAAGACTAGCTCTGCTAATCAGCTTTAGATGGTTTGTTAAGTTAAAAGATTGATCAAAAACCAGGAACTGTGGACAGTCCACATGTGAGCAACATTTCCTCCCAAATGAATCCAGTTTTTTTCCCTCTTTGCTTCCAGCTGCCTGGGATCACCAGTGAGCCCCGAAGAACAATGAGGCTACTAACATCGTAGGTGGGCAGCTCCTTTATCGTCGGCTCCAGGAAGATTGGAACCCTGGACTGGAGGATTCCCAACTCCCTCTGGACCAAACCTTTTTGCCATTTCTATCTCTCTGTGTGAGCATGCCGAACTGTGACTTAATAATAATAATAATAATGTTGGTATTTGTTAAGCGCTTACTATGTGCAGAGCACTGTTCTAAGCGCTGGGGGAGATACAGGATCATCAGGTTGGCCCACGTGAGGCTCACGCGTGGCTCAGTGGAAAGAGCCTGGGCTTTAGAGTCAGAGGTCATGGGTTCGACTCCCGGCTCTGCCACTTGTCAGCTGTGTGACTGTGGGCAAGTCACTTCACTTCTCTGTGCCTCAGTTACCTCATCTGTAAAATGGGGATGAACTGTGAGCCTCACTTGGGACAACCTGATTACCCTGTATCTACCCCAGTGCTTAGATCAGTGCTCTGCACATAGTAAGTGCTTAACAAATACCAACATTATTATTATTATTTGTTAAGTGCTTACTATGTGCAAAGCACTGTTCTAAGCGCTGCAGGGGATACAAGGTTATCAGGTGGTCCCAACTGGGGCTCACAATCTCAATCCCCATTTTACAAATGAGGTAACTGAGGCACCGAGAAGTGAAGTGACTTGCCCAAAGTCACACAGCTGACAAGCGGTGGATTCAGGATTAGAACCCACCACCTCTGACTCCCAAGCCCGTGCGCTTTCCACTGAGCCACGCTGCTTCTCTTTTGCTGTCCCGTAGGTACATCTAAGATTCCAGGCTGGGAAATGGATTGTTTCCGGTGGGTAATTTTGAAAAACTTCACAGATAAAGGGGGAATTGTGTGGGTTAATGCAGGATCTAATCTTTTTTAATAGTATTTGTTTAGCCCTAACTAGGTACCAGGCATTATTCTAAGTGCCGGGTAGATTTGTTCATTTGTTTATGGTATTTGTAAAGCACTTTAAAACCACAATCATTATCACATTCATTCATTCAATAGTATTTATTGAGCGCTTACTATGTGCAGAGCACTATACTAAGCGCTTGGAATGTACAAATCGGTACAAGATACAGCCCCTGCCCTTTTGACGGGCTTACAGTCTAATCGCGGGACACGGACAGACCAGAACAGTGGCAATAAACAGAATCAAGGGGAAGAACATCTCATTAAAACAATAGCAAATGAATAGAATCAAGAATGAAGAATCAATCCCAGTCAGCTGGGCCCAGGCTGTGGGGGAATCCATCTACTGTTTATAATGATGTTGGTATTTGTGAAGCGCTTACTATGTGCAGAGCACTGTACTAAGCGCTTGGAATGTACAAATCGGTACAAGATACAGCCCCTGCCCTTTTGACGGGCTTACAGTCTAATCGCGGGACACGGACAGACCAGAACAGTGGCAATAAACAGAATCAAGGGGAAGAACATCTCATTAAAACAATAGCAAATGAATAGAATCAAGAATGAAGAATCAATCCCAGTCAGCTGGGCCCAGGCTGTGGGGGAATCCATCTACTGTTTATAATGATGTTGGTATTTGTGAAGCGCTTACTATGTGCAGAGCACTGTTCTAAGCGCTGGGGGAGATACAGGGTCACCAGCTTGTCCCACGGGAGGCTCACAGTCTTCATCCCCGTTTGACAGATGAGGTCACTGAGGCCCAGAGAGGTAAAGTGACTTGCCCACAGTCACACAGCTGACAAGTGGCAGAGCCGGGTTTATCAACAATTGTTAACTGTAATTTATTTTTGTGTCTGTCTCACCTCCACACAGTGTGCTCCCGGCGGGCAAGAATTTCATCTAGCAACTCAATTGTATTGTACATTCCTCGAGAGCTTGGTACACGGCTCTGCACACGGTTAAGAGCTAAATAAATGGCATTGGGTGCTTGATAGTCTCCTAATCAATTATTGCAGTGCCCTGCACACGTTGCTCGATAACCACCTTTCCCTGAGTGATCGATTAATAATTGAGGGATTTGTTAGATGCTGATTGTGTGCCCCAAATCGTGCTGAGTACAACAAAATCTGAGGAGGCTCAGTCTCTGTTCCACATAATAATAATGGTGGTATCTGTCAAGCTCTTATTATGTACCGAGCACTGCTCTAAGCGCTGGGGGTAGATACAAGGTAATCGGGTTGTCCCACGTAGGGCTCATGGTCTTAATCCCCATTTTCCAGATGAGGTCACTGAGGGCCAGAGAAGTTAAGTGACTTGCCCAAGGTCACACGGCAGCCCAGTGGGGGAGCTGGATTAGAACCCACGACCTCCGATTCCCAAGGTCTTTCCATGGATCTCATAGTCAATAGAGGGAGAACAAATATTTAATCCCCATTTCAGAGATGATAAATCCGAGGCAAGGAGATGGTGACTGAACGCTCCATAAATACCATTCGATTGATTTCCCCAATCGTTAGAAAGCGTTAGTCAGGGCTCTGGTGGACCCGGGTGCGAATTCCGCCCTGGATACCGGCACGATCCCCGCCTCCCCGTCTTTCATTCCCTCATTCATTCAATTGTATTTATTGAGCGCTTACTATGAGCACAGCACTGTACTAAGTGCTTGGACAGTACAATACAGCAAATCACTCATTCATTCATTCATATTTACTGAGCGCTTACTATGCGCAGAGCACTGTACTAAGTGCTTGGAAAGGACAATGCAGCAATTCATTCATTCAATCGTATTTATTGAGCGCTTACTATGTGCAGAGCACTGTACGAAGCGCTTGGAACGTACAATACGGCGATTCATTCATTCATTCATTCAATAGTATTTACTGAGCGCTATGTGCAGAGCACTGTACGAAGCGCTTGGAAAGTACAATGCAGCGATTCTTTCGATAGTATTTATTGAGCGCTTACTGTGTGCAGAGCACTGTACGAAGCGCTTGGAAAGTACAATGCTGCAATTCATTCATTCAATAGTATTTATTGAGCGCTTACTATGTGCAAAGCACTGTACGAAACACTTGGAAAGTGCAATACAGCAATTCATTCATTCAATCATATTTATTGAGCACTTACTATGTGCAGAGCACTGTATGAAACACTTGGAAAGTGCAATACAGCAATTCATTCATTCAATCGTATTTATTGAGCACTTATTTTGCGCAGAGCACTGTCCTAAGCATTGGGAAAGTACAATGCAATTCATTCAATTGCATTTGAGCTCTTACTATGTGCAGAGCACTGTACGCAGCGCTTGGAAAGTACAATACAGCGATTCATTCATTCATTTATTCATTTATTGAGCGCTTACTATGTGCAGAGCACTGTACGAAGCGCTTGGAACGTACAATACGGCGATTCATTCATTCAATAGTATTTACTGAGCGCTATGTGCAGAGCACTGTACGAAGCACTTGGAAAGTACAATGCAGCGATTCTTTCGATAGTATTTATTGAGGGCTTACTGTGTGCAGAGCACTGTACGAAGCGCTTGGAAAGTACAATGCTGCAATTCATTCATTCAATAGTATTTATTGAGCGCTTACTATGTGCAAAGCACTGTACGAAACACTTGGAAAGTGCAATACAGCAATTCATTCATTCAATCATATTTATTGAGCACTTACTATGTGCAGAGCACTGTATGAAACACTTGGAAAGTGCAATACAGCAATTCATTCATTCAATCGTATTTATTGAGCACTTATTTTGTGCAGAGCACTGTCCTAAGCATTGGGAAAGTACAATGCAATTCATTCAATTGCATTTGAGCTCTTACTATGTGCAGAGCACTGTACGCAGCGCTTGGAAAGTACAATACAGCGATTCATTCATTCATTCAATAGTATTTACTGGGCGCTACGTGCAGAGCACTGTACGAAACGCTTAGAAAGTACAATGCAACTCATTCAATTGTATTTGAGCACTTACTATGTGCAGAGCACTGTACGAAGCGCCTGGAAAGGACAATGCAGCGATTCATTCGATAGTATTTATTGAGCACTTACTATGTGTCGAGCACTGTACGAAGCGCTTGGAAAGTACAATGCAGCGATTCATTCGACAGTATTTACTGAGCGCTTACTGTGTGCAAAGCACTGTACGAAGCGCTTGGAAAGTACAATACAGCGATTCATTCATTCATTCAATAGTATTTATTGGGCGCTATGTGCAGAGCACTGTACGAAACGCTTAGAAAGTACAATGCGACTCATTCAATTGTATTTGAGCGCTTACTATGTGTCGAGCACTGTACGAAGCGCTTGGAAAGTACAATGCAGCGATTCATTCGACAGTATTTATTGAGCGCTTACTCTGTGCAAAGCACTATACGAAGGGCTTGGAATGGTCAGTACGGCCCTTCATTCATTCAATCGTATTTATTGAGCGCTGACTATGTGCAGAGCACTGTACGAAACGCTTGGAAAGTACAATGCAACTCATTCCGTTGTATTTGAGCGCTTACGATGTGCAGCGCACTGTACGAAGCGCTGGGAAAGTACAATGCAGCGATTCATTCGACAGTATTTATTGAGCACTTACTGTGTGCAAAGCACTGTATGAAGGGCTTGGAAAGGTCAATATGGCGCTTCATTCATTCAATCGTATTTATTGAGCGCTGACTATGTGCAGAGCACTGAACGAAACGCTTGGAAAGTACAATGCAACTCATTCAGTTGTATTTGAGCGCTTACGATGTGCAGAGCACTGTACGAAGCGCCGGGAGAGTACAATGTAGTGATTCATTTGACAGTATTTATTGAGCGCTTACTGTGTGCAAAGCACTGTATGAAGCGCTTGGAAAGGTCAATATGGCGCTTCATTCATTCAATCATATTTATTGAGCGCTGACTATGTGCAGAGCACTGAACGAAACGCTTGGAAAGTACAATGCAACTCATTCAGTTGTATTTGAGCGCTTATGTGTCGAGCACTGTACGAAGCGCTGGGAAAGTCCAATGCAGCGGTTCATTCGACAGTATTTATTGAGCGCTTACTGTGTAGAGAGCACTGTACGAAGCGCTGGGAAAGGTCAATACGGCGCTTCAATCATTCAATCCTATTTATGGAGCGCTATGTGCACAACACTGTAGTAGGCGCTTGGAAGTTGCAATTGGACAACAGATAGCGCCCATCCCTGCCCAAAGCCGGGCTCATGGTCTACAGTCTTCCAGGCCCGTCCGGGCACCGGCAGGGAGGGGACGACGAGCCGCGGCCACCCGGACGCGCAGGGCTGGAGGCCTGGTGGAGGCCCACTGAGGCGCCAAGATGGCGCTGGGCCCGCTTGGCCATCTTCGTCTTCTTCCCGGCATCCTCCGCGAGGCGGGCGGCACGTGCGGGCGAGGCGGCGTCACGTGACGGCGGCGCCCTCGGCAGGCCGGCGGGGGCCCCGGGGCGGCGCATGCGCGCCGAGGCCGGAGACGAGGGGGGCGGCCGTTGGGCATGGCGGGTCGCCTCCGCGGGCCGGCCGTGCCGGGGGGCGGCGAGAGCAGCGACAGCGACGAGGACGGCTGGGACATCGGGTACACGGAGCGGCCCGACAAGGTAGCGCGCGCGCGCGCGCGCCGGCCCCGCGCGGAGGGAGGGGGCGGAGCCTCCGCGGCCCCGCCCGCGTGACGTCATCCCCACCCCCACCCCCACCCCGCCCACCATGATGGCAATCCTTCCTTCAGTCTTGAGTATTTCATTCAGTAGGATTTATTGAGCGCTTACTAGGTGCAGAGCCCTGGACTAAGCGCTTGGGATGAACAAGTCGGCAACAGATAGAGACAGGCCCTGCCCTTTGCGGGCTTACGGTCTAATCGGGGGAGACGGACAGACGAGAACGATGGCGATAAACAGCGTCGAGGGGAAGAACATCTGGTAAAAACAGTGGCAACTAAATAGAATCGAGGCGATGTACATTTCATTAACAAAGTAATGTATTTTGTATTTATAATTCATTCATTCAGTAGGATTTATTGAGCGCTTACTAGGTGCAGAGCACTGGACTGAGCGCTTGGGATGAACAAGTCGGCAACAGAGAGAGACAGGCCCTGCCCTTTGCGGGCTTACGGTCTAATCGGGGGAGACGGACAGACGAGAACGATGGCGATAAACAGCGTCGAGGGGAAGAACATCTGGTAAAAACAGTGGCAACTAAATAGAATCGAGGCGATGTACATTTCATTAACAAAGTAATGTATTTTGTATTTATAATTCATTCATTCAGTAGGATTTATTGAGCGCTTACTAGGTGCAGAGCACTGGACTGAGCGCTTGGAATGGACACGTCGGCCACAGATACAGTCCCTTACCATTTATTCATTCAATAGTATTTATTGAGCGCTTATTCTGTGCACAGCACTGGACTGAGCGCTTGGAACGGACAAATCGGCCACGGGTAGAGACCGTCCCTGCCCTTTCATTCATTCAATAGGATTTATTGAGCACTTACTAGGTGCAGAGCAATGGACTGAGCGCTTGGAATGGACAAATGGGCCACAGGTAGAGACTGTCCCTGCCCATTCATTCATTCAATAGTATTTATTGAGCGCTTACTAGGTGCAGAGCAATGGACTGAGCGCTTGGAATGGATACATCGGCCACAGGTAGAGACCGTCCCTGCCCATTCATTCATTCAATAGTCTTTATTGAGCGCTTACTAGGTGCAGAGCACTGGACTGAGCGCTTGGAATGGACAAATCGGCCACAGATAGAGACCGGCCCTGCCCTTTCATTCATTCAATAGTATTTATTGAGCGCTTACTAGGTTCAGAGCACTGGACTGAGCACTTGGAATGGACAAATCGGCCACAGGTAGAGACCGTCCCTGCCCATTCATTCATTCGATAGTATTTATTGAGCGCTTACTAGGTGCAGAGCACTGGACTGAGTGCTTGGAATGGACAAATCGGCCACAGGTAGAGACAGTCCTTGCCCATTTATTCATTCAATGGTATTTATTGAGCGCTTACTAGGTGCGGAGCACTGAACTGAGCGCTTGGAATGGACAAATTGGCAACAGATAGAGACCATCCCTGCCCACTGACGGGCTCACAGTCTAATCGGGGGAGACCAAAGAGCCCGGGCTTGGGAGTCAGAGGTCATGGGTTCAAATTCCACCTCTGCCATTTGTCAGCTTTGTGACTGTGAGCAAGTCACTTCACTTCTCTGGGCCTCAGTTCCCTCATCTATAAAATGGGGAGTAAGACTGTGAGCCCCAGATGGGACAACCTGATTACCTTGTATCCCCTGCAGCACTTGGAACAGTGCTCTGCACGTAGTAAGTGCTTAACAAATACCAACATTATTATTATTATTCTCCCGATTAGACTGTAAGCCCGTCAAAGGGCGGAGACTGTCTCTATCTGTTACCGATTTGTCCGTTCCAAGTGCTTAGTTCAGTGCTCTGCACGTAGTAAGCGCTCAATAAATACTGTAGAATTAATGAAAAACAGTAGCAGTAAAGAGAATCAGGGGGATGTACATCTCATTAAAACAATAGCAATAAATAGAATCAAGGTGATGTACATCTCATTAACAAAATAAGGTAATGAAAATATATACAATTGAGCGGACGAGCACAGTGCTGAGGGGAGGGGAAGGGAGAGGGGGAGGAGCAGAGGGAAAAGGGGGGAAAAGACGGCTTAGCTGAGGGGAGGTGAAGGGGGGGTAGAGGGGGAGCAGAGGGAGCAGAGGGAAAAGGGGAAACTCAGTGTGGGAAGGCCTGCTGGAGGAGGTGAGCTCTCAGCAGGGCTTTGAAAAGGGGAAGAGAATTAGTTTGGCGGAGGTGAGGAGGGAGGGTATTCCAGGACAGCAGGAGGACGTGGCCCAGGGGTCAACGGCGGGACAGGCGAGAACGGGGGACGGTGAGGAGGTAGGAGGCAGAGGAGTGGAGCATGCAGAGTGGGGAGTAGAAAGAGAGAAGGGAGGAGAGGTAGGAGGGGGCAAGGTGATGGAGAGCCTTGAAGCCTAGAGTGAGAAGTTTTTGTTTCGTGCGGAGGTTGCAAAGCACTGTTCTAAGTGCTGGAGAGGATACAAGGCTCACAGTCTTCATCCCCATTTGACAGATGAGGTCACCGAGGCCCAGAGCAGCAAAGTGACTTGCCCAAAGTCACGCAGCTGGCAAGTGGCTGAGTTGGGATTTAAACCCATGACCTCTGACGCCCAAACCCGGCTCTTTCCAATGAGCTGTGAGCTGCCGGCACCAGGCAGATGGTCACATTCATTGAGCGCTTCCCAAGTGCTCGGGAGAGTACACCATAGCAACAAACATGCATTCACTCAGTCCTATTTCTTAAGCTCTTACTGGGTGTGGCGCACTGCCCTAAACGCTTGGGAAAGTACACTACAATAGTAAGTCGCATCCCTGCCCCCCCATGAGTTCACAGTCCAGAGGGGGAGACAGATCTTAATGTAAATAAATATATACATAAATTACAGGTGGACCCAGAATAAGAATAATAATGGAATTTGGTAAGCGTTTACTTTGTGCCAAGCACAGTTCTAAGCCCTGGGGTAGATTCAAGGTAAGCAGGTTGTCCCACGTGGGGCTCACAGTCCCTAGTTTTACAGACGAGAGTTTCACAGAGAAGTTAAGTGAGTTGCCCAAAGTCACACCGCTGACAGGTGGCATAATGGGCTTTAGAACCCGTGATCTCTGACTCCCAAGCCCCTGCTCTTTCCACTAAGCCATGCTGCTTCACAGATATATGTCTATGTTCCGTGGGGATGAGAGGGAGGATGAATGAAGGAGCAAGCAAGAGCGGCACAGAAGGGAGTGGGAGGAGAGGAGGGCTTAGTCAGGGAAGGTTTCTTGGAGGAGATATCCCTTCAATAAAGCTTCGAAGTGGGGGAGAGCAATTATCTGTCTGGTAGGAGGAGGGATGGTGTTCCAGGCTAGTGGAAAAAGCACTGACCTCAGTGTCAGGTCCTGGTTTCCAATTTTGGTCCTAACATTTTGCTGCTGTGGGACCTTAGGTGAGTCACTTCACTTCTCTGGGCCTCATTTTCCCCACCTGTAGCATGGGGATTCCCCATGTTACCCATTCCCCATCCCTCCTCCTATTTAGGTGAGCCCCTCATGGGACTGGGACTGTCAGTCCTGATTAAACTGCATCTTCCCTAGGGCTTAGAACAACACATGGTAAGCACTTAACAAATACCATAAAAAAGTGCTGCCTTCATTTTTGGATTCCTCCAGTGAGTAAAGATTAGATTTGTCCCCACCCGAAGGTTGCTCTACCTGCTCTACTTTTCCTCTCTCCCCCAGCCGCCCCCCACCCTTAACTTTTTCTCCTTTTCCTATCGGCCCCCTGCATTCATTCATTCAATCATATTTTTGAGGGCTTACTGTGTGCAGAGCACTAAACTAAGCACTTGGAAAGTACAATTCAGCAATAGAGAGAAACAATCCCTGCCCACACCGGGCTTACAGTCAATGCATCTCCAGCTGCTTGGACTTTGCTTTCATCAGACCACTCTCTCTGGCCCCATCTATGCAGCAAAGTTGCTGGTTGGGCCAGAAAAGTAGACGTAGTTGGCAGGTGGCTGGTTACCTGTGGTTAGGGTCACCTGTGGTGTAGGACAGGCATGAGCACTTCACATTGTATCTGTACTGGTCTCTCTAGCTCTGATTAAGACTAAATTTAGAGAAGTGCAATGAGAAATCTCCTTTCTGTTCTCTCCCTCTGCAGTTGAAAGACTCATTACTGAGCGAAGAGAAGGATGAGGTATTGAAGAGAGCTTTGACTACGGGTGATGGTTCACTACTTGAAGAGCTCCTAAATTCTGGTGAGAAAAGTGCTGGAAATCTTAATGTTGTTTTCAGCTGAACCAAAGGTGGGGTCAATTGGAAAGACTGCCAGATTTTTTTTCTCCCCCCACATCATTTTGTTTCCATTTTAGCACTACATGGCTTTCTGCAGAATGGAAAGATTATAGGTTCCCAGTTGTTCAGGTGACTAAAAGTTTGATTTGAATAAATAGGGAAACGGAGTCTAATCTCAAAGAATGCTCTGTGAAGCTCCTCCCAAGCCCTGTCAGCCCCGCTGCCTCAATCAGCTCTCCCCCTCCTATCCCACTTCACTGAAGTCCTACTACAGCACAACCCGCACGCTTTAGTCCTCTATTGCAACCTACTCAATATACTTTCATCTCATATCTCACCACTGAATCCTTGCCCATATCCTCCCCGTTCATATCTGGCAGACCATTCAGTTGTATTTACTGAGCGCTTACTGTGTGCAGAGCATTCTCTCCCTACCTACAAAGCCCTCCTAAAAATCACAGTGCCTCCAAGTTTCTTCCCCCACTAAGTCCTCATTTTCCTTACTCTCCCTCCTTCATCACATATGTCCTTGGATCTGTGCCCCTTAAGCCCTTCGATAGGCACCCCAGCCCCACACAACTTGTGTTCATATTCTTCCATTTTCCCTATCTGTAATTTGAGTGTCTGTCTGCCCCTCTAGACTGTAAACTTGTGGATAGGGAATGCAACTCTATTGTACTGTACTCTCCCTAGCTCTTAGAACAGTGCTGTGCACTCAGTAAGCGTTCAGTAAATACCACTGTTTTATAATAGAAAATGAGAGAAGAAAAAGTACATGTTGTATCTAGCTTGGGTGAAGCTGATATTTTCTAAAAGTGAGAACTGTAATGCTCTGGGCCCAGTATTCTGGATGTTTGTTTTTATGAGTGTGGAATGATGTATCTTGTACTGTCGTAATTAAATCCTCTAGTTGTAATTAATCTGAGTTGTGCTAAGTTTGTAACCGCTTTCCATTCTCTCTTTTCTTCCCTTGCAAGTCATTACTCCCACCGGTGAGACCCTAACTCCTAGAAACGTTTTATTAATGATTTTCAGATATTTTTCCAGCCAGGTTTTGTGAGTGACCTCTGAAACATTTGTGGGATTATTTTATTTCCTTCAGTCTTTTCACTCCATTCTTTTTTCCTTCCCAATCACTCGTTTCCCAGTCTTCCACTCTCCCCCCAGCCTCTTTACGACCTCTCCCTGCTCCTTGTCTCCCTCACCTCCTGGCTCCCCGTTCTGTTTGCGGTCAAAGTTTGTGTCTCACTTTCTGTGTCAGTGCATGTGTGTTTGAGGATTTGTACCCCTCTTGGTTTTAGGCGTATTTTTCTGGAAATAGCCAGGATCCATATGAGTGTGAGTTGTGAACTCTGCGCTCGTGTCCTTGTGTGGTGCAGGACCTCTATGTTTTTTGTATGTGTCTTGGTTTCCCATGCGTGTCTAGAAAGCCCTCCCTAAATTGAGCGTGATTATGAGAACCCAGAAGAATCGGGTAATTCAGATTTGCCAGTTAGTGAAAGAAATGGCCAAGAATTTTCTCAGTATGATTATCATATAATCTGCACCCATGCAGTTCACCCTATGGTTCTGTTTCCTCATCTTTTCACTTGTTTATCTCCCTCTTCTCCCCTACCCCCCCAACCCCACCCTCGACACTTAGGATAGATGAAAATGAGATAGACAAATTGCCGTAGCAATATCAATCCCCTTAGTGTACAACACGGCCTTAGGACTGAGAGAACTTGAAAAAAAGTGTAAAACAAGATGCATGCTTTGAGGGAGCTTAGTGTGTACTAGGGGAAGACACACAATCACAGAACATAAGCATGTAAGTAGGTAAAGCGCAAGAGTGTGGAAAGAGAAGTACAATCAGAGGAGGCTGTAGTGGATGGTGTGAGCAGAGCAGTAGGAGGTTAATCAGGATGGGCTGTCTGTAGGAGGTTGATTTACAGTAAGGGTGAGGAGGAGAAGAAAGACGTAGTTTGGAGAGAAACAAGTGGGGAGGAGCTTCGAGTCAAGGGAAAGTGCATAGTCTGCTATGAAAGGACCAACTGTGGAGGGATGGTGCGGATCGTAGGTGCCTATATTTCATTCTGAGTGATGGAGTGATAAGAGCTTTGGGAGCGAGAGGAAGCATGTTGGAGCTTGAGATGACAGGCAGGCAGTCTTCATAGGCCCTGGTTGGGGTGTTTTCAGCTCAACACCTCTGCTCAGGATCTTAGCCTCTTTTGGAAGCTCTCCGGTGTCCTGATAGATTTGGTGTGCACGAGGCTGGGAATCCAGCCCTAGAAGGCTTTTGTTCCCTGGCCGAAGCCTGTAGGGACAATCACTCCCTTGGAATTTATGCAAGAATGTAACCCGGGAAAGAGTAGAGGGTAATGAATTGGGACAGTGGGGAAATAATCAACCAGATCTGATGAGTGAGCCAGTTTATGGAGAGGCGCGAAGCCGATGGATTTGAGGTTGTCCGATGGGAAGAATGATTAGCAGCAACTCTAGGATTGGGGGAAGGGGAGTTTGGGGAGGCGAGTGGCATTTCAGAATGACGACTCATCTTTCCATGAGTAGGATGCATCTGAGGAGGGAGAGACGGGAGGCAGAGTCCAGCCGTCAGGTCCTTCCCTGTGGAGATCGTCTCGGGTAACTACCTCAGGGTGGACCTCGGTATGTTAGGAAGGAAAGGATGTTGCTTAAAAAACAAATATTCCACTTTCAAAATCATCTCTCACCCCCTTATTGAAACTCTATGGCCGCTGGACTGACAAGAGACTTCCTGCTGCTGTTGCTGCCGCCCCTGAACTCCTTCCCGGGCCTGCCGCCTGTCAGCGGCACTTGAGGCGATCATCAGCCCTGTGCCGTGGGATCTCTTGGCCTCTAGGAGCTCCTTCAGTGGCAGACGGGAGTGTAATTAGAAGGTGCCGTGACTGGAGCTTCCACCTACCCGCCCTAAAAAGAGGCTGAGAATGAGCGGCTAGATAGATAGGAGAAGAACCAGGAGAGGACACTGTCAACGAAGCTGGTTAGATCATGTTTTCAGAAGAACAGGGTGGTCCACAGATTCAGGGGCAGCTAGGAGGTCAGGAAGGATTAGGATGGAGTAGAGGCCATTGAATTTGGCAAGGAGATCATTGGTGACCTTGGAAAGGGCATTTGCTGTGGAGTGAAGGGACCGGAAGCCAGATTGGAGGGAATCAAGGAGAAAATTGGTCAAGATAGGGTTTTTTGTAAAGGAGATACATGAGTGTGTTTGAAAGCAGTGAGGAAGAAGCCATTGGAGAGTGATAGTGGTGTTCAGAGAGGGAAGAAGGGAGAAGGCAATTGTTTTGATAAGATGCAAAGGGATGGTATCGGAGGCGCAGGTGGATAGAAAAGATTTGAGGGGAGACGGGAGACGTCCTCTTGAGATATTGCTGGGAAAGATGAGAGAGTCGACGATAAGGCTGGAGGAGGGAGAGACTGAAGAGGAGCAAGGGAGATTTTAGGAAAATCGTGCCCGATGCTTTCAGTTTTATCATTGAAATACCTCGCCAGGTCATTGGGGTGAGAGATGGGAAGGCTGGGGGGATGGGATTGAGGATGGAGGTTAAACATCTGAACATCTGGCAAGGGCAATGGGCCTGGGAGGCAAGGATGAAGAAATAATGTTGTCAGGCAGAGAAGAGGGCAGAGTTAAGGCACTCCATGATAAATCTGCAATGGACAAAGTGGGCCTGATATCTGGAGTTCTGCCAGCAACGCTCCACAGCTCATGTGCAGGAGCTCAGGAAGTGGCCTATGAAGGTGATCCAGGGCTGTGGATATGAAGACAGCAGAGGGATAGAGGAGCGAGTGAACTGAGGTCATAGGATTAAGATCGTGAGCCCTATGTGGGACAGGGACTTTGTCCAACTTGAGGATCCTGTACCTACCCCAGGGCTTAATGCAGTGCCTGGCACATAGTAGTGCTTAACAAATACCAAAAAAAAGAATAAAGATGAAACAGAATGTATGTATTAGCAGATGGAAGGAGGAGAATAGACATAAAGAGGTGATACTCTCAGAAAAAGCTTTTTGCAAAGTCATTTTCTCATCTGATACCATACGATCAGTAGCTTCGACAAAAGATGTCACGAGTATATAGTTTCCACATTTTTTGTCAACTACCACCTCCATATGGGTGATTCAAACATCTGTCTACCTCTCCAGGTCTGCCCTGTCCCCCACCATCCAACTCCGCATGTCTTTTTGCCTCCATCTCCACCTGGATGGCCCCACTGGCACCTCAGACTCCCTCCTTCTCCCACTCCCAATTTCCCTATCTCCACTGACAACACCGGCACCTTCCCTGTGACTTTGGTATTAACTCCACAGCAGCGGTCTGCTCTCCTATCCAATCTGCTGCCAAACCCAGCCGAACGGTTTCTCAAAAGCATTTTGCAGGTCCACCCCCTTCTTCACGCATACGACCTCGAACCTGGTTCAAGCGCTCGTTATGTCGTGATTGGGCTAGTGTGGCAGCCTTCCTGCCGGTCTCTCTCCCTTCAGCCCACGCTCCCCACTGCAGCCTAGATCAGCGTCCTGGAAGTCATGCAGTACGCTTCTCCCCACTCCTTAAATCCCTCTGGTGATTCCCATCGCCCGCGGCATCAAGCCAAGACTTCTTGCCCTTTGCTTTAAGGTTCTCTGCCACTCTCTCCACCCAGCTTATTGGTTCTCCTCACTCACCTCTCCCCTGCCTGCACTCTTTGCTCTTTCTAAGTCCCAACTCATGGCTCTATCCCGCTCTCCTTTTGCCTGCTTCCCTCCCCTTACTCAGGTTATCCCCAGTGCCTGGAACTCCCTTGTCCCAAAGACCCCAGCCCTCCCCCACCTTGTAAGTTTTCTAATAGATGGGATCTCGTCGATTAACTCTGTCGTAGTCTCCCAAGGATTGAGTTCAATCCTTTGCACGTAGTAAGTGCTCGGTAAATACCGTCGATTGATTGAAAGCCTTCCAAAAATTCACCTCCTTCACAGGTTCCCTGACTGATTATTAGCACTCTAAACCTTATCCACACTTCAGTCCCTTCTTGCCCTTGATATATTTATATATTGCCCCTTCTTAGCACTTTGAATGAATGTTTATTCAGATTGCTTTGCCTGTGAATGTCTTTGTCTCCCCTGTGAGCTCCCCTTAGACAAGGACCATGTCTCCTATTTCTGTTGAACTCCCCAAGTGTTTAGTTGGAACTCAGTAAGTCCCACCAGCATTACTAGAGAGCATCCTTCCCACATTGTGCATCTATCTGCCTAGAACACAATGCAGTGTCAGAAGAAGCGGTTCTGCACAGGGAGGCAGTCAAGGCCTTTTATATTTTCACAAATTTTCCTTACTGCCAGATTAATCAATTTGGCATTATAAGTAAACTGAATGTATGTAGATCTGTCAGTGTCTTTACAGTTATTTCTTAAGACAGCTCCTCCCCACGGAAATTGGATATCCATAAATTGTTTACTTTTATGAGCGGCTTGATAAGTAGCAGTTTTGCCGATGGCCCTCGCACTGTATCACCAAAGGCTATAATACCATACCCTGAAGGATGATGAAGCCCATTCCTTTGCGCATAGCCCATGTTGTATTTCACAGAAAACTGTGCATTCTTTGAACAATAAACCTATTTATTGTTTTTCCAGTAATATATCCAGTAATTAGTAACCTATTTTGAACAAGAAATGTGAATTCATGAAACAGTTGAATCTGATCTGCAGGAAAAGTCATAAAATCCAGTATATAATCGTTTTAATAATGTCCTGGAAGTCATTACTGCAATTTTGTAGTGGTTCATTTTCTACCTTGCTTAAAGGAAAAATGTTTATTTTATTAATATTCAGACCTAGCTGACGCTTTCTCAGTTTCAGACCTTACCAGAAGGCGAGGATAATGTTTTTTTCTGTCTTTATTGTAAATAAGATACCAATGTTTATTGGAAAGATTAAATGAAGAACAAAGTGAGCCGCCGTTGTTCACGTTACTGAAAGTATAACTTCTAGAGATTGGAATGTATCGGTGTTTTTTTTCCTCTCTGATACAAAGGCTATACCATCTTATTGAAGTGGTAAACAAAATGTGTAACTTGTAAATAAGTTATGGCCCATCAGACCTCTTGTATCAGCTCGTAAACTCAATCGCTTTCTTTTGTATCTCCAGTTCTTGATGTACACTCAGTGTTAAAAATGGTACTGAGAGTTAGTGTTCAACTAACAAAATGAACCAAAAACTTGTCACTCTAGGCTTCGAGGCTCTCCATCACCTTGCCCCCTTCTACCTCTCCTCCCTCCTCTCTTTCTACTCCCCACCCCGCACACTCCTCTCCTCTGCTGCCCACCTCCTCACCGTCCCCCGTTCTCGCCTGTCCTGCCATCGACCCCTGGACCACGTCCTCCCACGGTCCTGGAATGCCCTCCCTCCTCACCTCCAACTAATTCTCTTCCCCTCTTCAAAGCCCTACTTAGAGCTCACCTCCTCCAAGAGGCCTTCCCTGACTGAGCTTCCCTTCTTCCCTCTGCTCCCTCTGCTGCCCCTCTACCCCCGTTTCACCTCCCCTCAGCTAAGCCTCCTGCTAAGCCTCCTTTTCCCCCCCTTTCCCTCTGCTCCTCCCCCTCTCCCTTCCCCTTTCCTCAGCACTGTGCTGTCCGCTCAATTGTATATATTTTTATTACCCTATTTATTTTGTTAATGAGATGTACATCACCTTGAGTCTATTTATTGCTATTGTTTTAATGAGATATACATCCCCTCGATTCTATTTATTGCTATTGTTTTTTCTCTGTCTGTCTCCCCCGATTAGACTGTAAGCCTGTCAATGGGCAGGGACTGTCTCTATCTGTTGCCTATTTGTACATTCCAAGTGCTTAGTACAGTGCTCTGCACATAGTAAGCGCTCAATAAATACTATTGAAGGAATGAATGAAGTAATGTTGGTTTACTTCCCCAAACAAAATTACCCTTGGATTTTTCCTTTATTTGCCTTATCTTTCTGTTGTAGTCTTCCCTCGACTTCTCTGCCTCACACTGCCAATTAGATTATACAGTAACCCAACCAGTGGTATTTAGTGAGCGCTTGGGAAAGTATAGTACATGATCTCTGTCCTCAAGGAGTGCGTGTGCGTGTGCTTACCCAGCCCTGCAACTCGCAGCACCACAGAGGTTTGGAAAAGGGTCAGCACAGTTACCCAGGACCATTCTTTAAGCTGGCTAGTGTTCCCATTTCCACTCTGGTTATGGCACTCAGGAGAGGGTTCATAGCATCTCTTCTCCTTGCTCTCAGAAATGAGGCAGAAGCAGAGGAGCAGACCCTTACCAATTTCTCAGTGAGGATGGGACACCCCAATCAAGACAATCAAGACAATCACCCCAATTGTAAGTGATGGAAAAAAGGCTATTGAATTGCATTGTATGCAGCATAGTGCCAGAATGTTTCTGTTCCTAGAGCTTCCAACATTTTCCCCCGGAACATCAATGATGTCATTTAACGCAGAGTGGACCCTTCTTGTGTGTCTACGCAGATGAAAATCTTTCCTTACTGCTGTGTTGGCAGCTATCGCCATTATTAAACACGTTTGAGAGCTCACAGCCCTCCTCTCTACTAAACCTGAAAAAGTGGAAATGAAATGAAGTAAAACAGGACTAAAACCTAAAATTATCTAATAGTCTTCTTTACGTTGGTATAGATAGGAATGAAATGAATTGCTATGGAGCCTGGGCAGTTTGGAGCATTTCAGAGGTCAGAGAGGCGAGTGTGGGGATCGTTGAGAGATTTCCACACACGGGGTGGGGATTGTGGTCGAAAGATGTTAAAATGTGGCAGAAAACTGGAGTTAATTCTGCACTTAAATGCTCTAGGGAGCTGGAGCAATAGCTGATGCTCTTGTTCCATTTGGGTCTCGAGTTCCCTTTGTATGGAATTAATGCTCTTATTTTGTGTTTCCTAAAATTATGCCATAATGGAAAGAGCACAGATCTGGAAGTCACAGGATATGGGTTTTAATCCTGGTTCTGTTGCTTGTCTGATGTGGGATCTTGGGCAAATCACTTACCTTCTGGGCCTCAGTTTCCTCATTGGCAAAATGGACTTTTTACAGGTGGTGTATTGGACTTTTTTTTTACAGGAGCAGCATGATGTAGTGCTTAGATTCCTTAACTCCCATTCTCTCCTGGACCCCCTCCAATCTGGCTTCCGTCCCCTCCACTCTACCGAGACTGCTCTCTCTAAGGTCACCCATGACCTCCTTTTTGCCAAATCCAATGGCTCCTACTCCATTCTAATCCTCCTTGACCTCTCTGCTGCCTTTGACACTGTCAACCATCCCCTCCTCCTCCACACCTTATCTCACCTTGGCTTCACGGACTCCGTCCTCTCCTGGTTCTCCTCTTACCTCTCTGGCTGGTCATTCTCGGTCTCCTTCGCTGGCGCCTCCTCCCCCTCCCATCCTTTAACTGTTGGAGTTCCTCATGGGTCAATTCTTGGCCCTCTTCTGTTCTCCATCTACACTCACTCCCTTGGTGAACTCATTCGCTCTCACGGCTTTGACTACCATCTCTACGCAGATGACACACAGATATACATCTCCGCCCCGTCCTCTCCCCCTCCCTTCAGGCTCACATCTCCTCCTGCCTCCGGGATGTCTCCACCTGGATGTCGGCCCGCCGCCTAAAACTCAACATGAGCGAGACTGAGCTCCTCATCTTCCCTCCCAAACCCGGTCCTCTCCCAGACTTCCCTATCACCGTGGATGGCGCGACCATCCTTCCCGTCTCTCGGGCCTGCGATCTCGGTGTCATCCTTGACTCGTCTCTCTTGTTCACCCCACACATCCTATCCGTTACCGAGACCTGCCGATTTCACCTTTACGATATCGCCAAGATCCGCCCTTTCCTCTCCACCCAAACGGCTACCTTACCGCTACGGGCTCTCGTTATATCCCGGCTAGACTATTGTGTCAGCCTTCTCTCTGATCTCCTTTCCTCCTCTCTCGCCCCGCTCCGGTCTAGTCTTCACTCCGCTGCCCGGCTTATCTTCCCGCAGAAACGATCTGGGCATGTCACTCCCCTTCTTAAACACCTCCAGTGGTTGCCTATCAACCTGCGCTCCAAACAAAAACTCCTCACTCTAGGCTTCGAGGCTCTCCATCACCTTGCCCCTTCCTACCTCTCCTCCCTTCTCTCTTTCTACCGCCCACCCCGCACGCTCCGCTCCTCCGCCGCCCACCTCCTCACCGTCCCTCGGTCTCGCCCATCCCGCCGTCGACCCCCG
Organism: Ornithorhynchus anatinus; assembly: GCF_004115215.2. Classification (NCBI taxonomy): domain Eukaryota; kingdom Metazoa; phylum Chordata; class Mammalia; order Monotremata; family Ornithorhynchidae; genus Ornithorhynchus; species Ornithorhynchus anatinus. Next base: position 39,858,549 of record NC_041737.1, on the reverse strand, counting down.
GGCCACGTCCTCCCGCGGTCCCGGAACGCCCTCCCTCCTCACCTCCGCCAAACTGATTCTCTTCCCCTCTTCAAAACCCTACTTAAAGCTCACCTCCTCCAAAGGCCTTCCCACACTGAGCTCCCCTTCTCCCTCTACTCCCTCTACCGCCCCCCCTTCACCTCTCCGCGGCTTAACCCTCTTTTCCCCCCATCTCCCTCTGCTCCTCCCCCCTCCCTTCCCATCCCCTCAGCACTGTACTCGTCTGCTCAACTGTATATATTTTCATTACCCTATTTATTTTGTTAATGAAATGTACATTGCCTCGATTCTATTTATTTGCCATTGTTTTTATGAGATGTTCTTCCCCTCGACTCTATTTATCGCCATTGTTCTTGTCTGTCCGTCTCCCCCGATTAGACCGTAAGCCCGTCAAACGGCAGGGACTGTCTCTATCTGTTGCCGACTTGTTCGTTCCAAGCGCTTAGTACAGTGCTCTGACATAGTAAGCGCTCAATAAATACTAATGAATGAATAGTGGATAAATCTCGGGCCTGGAAGACAGAGGTTCATGGGTTCAATCCTGGTTCTGCCACTTGTCCATCATGTGATTTTGGGCAAGTCACCTCTCTGGGCCTCAGTTTCCTCATCCGTAAATTGGGGATTGAGAATGTGAGCCCCACGTTGCGTCCAATCTGATTTGTTTGTATCCACCCCATCGCTTAGTATGGTGCCTCGCACATAGTAAGTGCTTAACAGATATCATTTCTTATATAAATCCTACTCTCTTCTACTTAGTCTGTGAGCCCCAATGTAGGACAAGGGAATGTGTCCAACTGAGTCATCTTGTATCTACCGCAGCTCTTAATGCAGTGAATGCTTAGTAAATATAAGCTCTTCAGTACCATAATTATTATTAGTAATAATAGCCAGCTAAGAATACTTTCACACCAGAAGTGAAATATGTTTGTAAACCAATTGATCTAACACGTGCCTTTATCTGAAGTAAATTGTACTTATTTTGAGGATCAGTCCCTATCTTGTACTGTTTGAATCAAATTTATGAGACCCTGTGGATAATGTTTTAATAAAATATAATGTGAATAAATCCACTGTAATAATAATAATAATGTTGGTATTTGTTAAGCGCTTACTATGTGCCAAGCACTGTTCTAAGCACTAGGGTAGATACAAGGTAATCAGGTTGTCCCACATAGGGCTCACAGTTTTCATCACCATTTTACAGATGAGGTAACGGAGGCACAGAGAAGTTAAGTGACTTGCCCAAAGTCACACAGCTGACAGGCGGAAGAGCTGAGATTCGAACCCATGACCCCTGACTTGCAAAACCGGGTTCTCTCCACTAAGCCACCCTGCTTCCATATTGCTTTCTAAGTTCCACTCTGACCTCTGGTGTGATGTAATAACTCAAATTTAACCCAACCACTTTTGAGCATTAGCTTTTAGGCTAGATCTGCATTCCAGGCATGGAAAACAATCTGTGGGTTTTTGTGCTGTTGTGTTTGTTTGGATTAGTTTTATACACTAAGGTTTTACGTAAGTATAGTATAGTAAGTCTAGTGTATTAAGTAAAGTATATGTAAAGTTTTAGACACTAGTCATAACGACTGCTATTTGTCAATATTAATACTGCATTTTGATTTGTGTTTAGTGTAAAGTTGCATACACTGGTCATAATGACTGTTGATGTTTGTCAATATCAATACTGCATTTTGTTGTTTTTGTTTGGGTTAATGTAAAGTTGTGTACACTACTCGTCATGACTGTTGATGTTTGTCAGTATCAATACTGCATTAGCTGCCAGACTACATTGCATTTTGGGGAGAAATTCTTTGGGTCCGGTTTACACTTCCTTCAACCCAGATGTCAAGAGGTGTAGAACCTTGCCAACTCCCCAGGGTCGTTAATTGGCCGCATCAGGTCACTAGCCTGGGTCACTCATTGCGTGACTGAGAACCAGCTCCAGACAGTGGTGTCCCTCATTTCGTGGGACTTGGGAAGAAGTCAGCTCTCCCCGGAGGTCATCACAATGAAAGAAGATGGGTCCGACACAAGTAGAAAGATTGCCCAGTGGCTGATTTGCTCTCATAAGCCAGGAATCTATCCCCTCAAAACAGTTGTATGGTATTTCAGCAGGTCATCACGCTCCCACTGAAAAGTGGTGGAATTTGCGTCGTCATTTTGGAAGGCTGTTTCTGGCAGTCAAGTAAAGCTCCCGTCATCGCAGTCTGCGTCTTGGTCCTTTAAAGCAAGAGGGTGCTTACTGCAGCAGACACCTGGCGTTTAGATCATGTCTGAAGCTCCGTAATGCTACCTGCATAAAACGCAAGAGCTGAACCTACTGGGCTTCATAGAGGACTAGATATCCTCGTAAGAGCCCAATTTCATTAGGTGGAATAGATGGATGGATTTTGAATAGAACTTGGGCTCATTCAAAACTTCTACTGAACTACACTAGAGAAGCAGCGTGGCTCAGTGGAAAGAGCCCGGGCTTGGGAGTCAGAGGTCATGGGTTCGAGTGCCGGCTCTGCCACTTGTCAGCTGTGTGACTGTGGGCAAGTCACTTCACTTCTCTGTGCCTCAGTTCCCTCATCTGTAAAGTGGGGATTAAACTGTGAGCCTCACGTGGGACAACCTGATTACCCTGTATCTACCCCAGCGCTTAGAACAGTGCTCTGCACCTAGTAAGCGCTTAAATACCAACATTACACTATTCGATGAAAAGAAAACTGGGGATCTGTGCCCAAAAACGATCTCTTTGCTTAAGAGAAGATCGACTGTGGCTATAAGTAATGTTACAGTGTTATCTCGGTCACACTCCTTAGAGATTAGGTTCATAGGCAAAGTTCTAACTATGCAGGACCTTCTGGCTGCCCTGGTCTGTATTGAGTTTAATTGTTAGTCAAATCAGTCGATGGTATTTTCGTGTTTACTGTTCTGGTAAACAGCAACCATGTGCCAAAACCATGATCCCTGCTGTGGACGTAGCAGGATAGCAGATTTCGATCGTGCTGGTATAGCAGGAGCAAGAACAAGGATGCAGTGGTCAGTAACATCAGTATACTGGGGGAAGTGACCAAATGAATAATTGAATATTGCTGAAGGTGGATGGCAAGAGCATGGCCTTGGGAGTCAATGTGGTTTCTAATCCCAGCTCTGCCACTTGTCTGCTGTGCCTCAGTTACCTCCTCTGTAAAATAATAATAATGTTGGTATTTGTTAATCGCTTACTATGTGCAGAGCACTGTTCTAAGCGCTGGGGGAGATACAGGGTCATCAGGTTGTCCCACGTGAGGCTCCCAGTTAATCCCCAATTTACAGAAGAGGTAACAGGCACAGAGAAGTTAAGTGACTTGCCCACAGTCACATAGCTGACAAGTGGCAGAGCCGGGATTTGAACCCATGACCTCTGACTCCCAAGCCTGGGCTCTTTCCACTGAGCCAGGCTGCAGAATGTGAGTCCCATGTGGGATGGGGACCGTGTCCAACCTGATTACCTTGTATCTACCCCAGCACTTAGAACAGTGCTTGGTACATAGTAAGCTCTTAACAGATATTATCATTAGCCTTATTATTATTATTAGCTCCAGCCGGCTCAGACTCACTAGAATGAGGGTGAGCCAAAATCCCACCAATAGGTTGGGTCCGGCCTGCCAGTTGATTCTGTTCAGCTCATGGGGCTGGAGCATCTGAGTCCCTGATGGAGTTGTGAAAACAGCTGTGTTCCTGCTTGTGGTGGCTTCTGCCTGGGTCCAGAGCCTGGCACTTAACCATAGAGAAAAGAGGTTACATTTCTGTTTCTTAAATCTGCCACTTGTCAGCTGTGTGACTGTGGACAAGTCACTTAACCTCTCTGTGCCTGTTACCTCATCTGTAAAATGGGGATTAACTGGGAGCCTCACGTGGGACAACCTGATTACCCTGTATCTACCCCAGCACTTAGAACAGTGCTCTGCACATAGTAAGCGCTTAACAAATACCAACATTATTATTATTCTTAAGTATCTTTTTCACGTCAAAAGTGGGAAGAGTGGCATCTCTCTGTGAAACCCTGAGGGACAGTGCTCTCTTGAGTATCCCAAAGCCATTCCAGAATAAGGGTGAGACCCACTCGAGTGGGCGATGGCAACATTAAAACATAAGTTGCTTTGCTACAGGCTGCTGGAGATGAGCTTTTCGGCACCTCTGAGCTGGTATTTTTCCATACCGCTCCTAACACGTAATAAAAAAGCGCTCTACTCATGGTGGGTGCTCAGTAAACTGAGTTGCTGGACTAACTTCAGGGTTACGAATTACTTATCAGAATTATAGGTCTCCCCACAGTTTCTAGGTTGGCTGTGTTCTAAAATTGTATTTAACACCTGAAATTGATTGGCAGGAGACTATTCGAAGCATGAAATGTGTAGAACATAGTGACAGGAGATGTAATAAAATAGCCATAGATAGAAATGTTCAAGCACACCCCACCCCGTTTCTTTTAATAGCAAATTAAAGGAAATTCCAAACTTAGTTGTCTGAGACCTACTTTATACTTTTACAATTACTGGATAGAATGGTGTAAATTTATGAAGTTTTAGAAGAAATTTGTGAGTAAATTTATGGTTTTAGAAGAAATTTGTGAACAGAAAAATGTTTGCTTTTCATTTTTTTTGACCTTCGTAAACGAGCTTTTGCCATATTCTTTTTACTTGATGGTAATTTTACAATTTGCCTCACCAATTAACACTTCTTAGTCCAGGTTCTTAAAACGACTTACAGCTTGGTATATAGTTGATAGCCATTTGCTTGCACTAGACTAGTGGTTGAGAATTTTTTAGTCTATTTCATTTTGCTCCATACATAGTAGATGCTTGGGTAGCCGGAGGCAGAGAGGAAAGGGAGATTGGATTAAAAAAAAATCTTGGGTTCCATGGTTCTCTGAAAGACTTTATTAATGTAAAATATTTGGGGAAATTGTAAACTTGAAGGATTTCCCGTTTGCCTAGTGGAAAAGAAATCAATCATTTGAGTAAAGACTAAGCAGTCAGAGCCCCAGGAACCATTTTCAGACCTAAAACAAGAATGAAGAGAAAATGGCCTTACCTGAATTCCTTGTCGAGGAGTCTTTTGTTATTCATTTTTATACTGCATTTAATGTCTCATTTAATTACCGCACCTTTCCCAGATCTCCACTTTCTTGTCTTCTTCCCCCTTTCTTCCCCCCACCCCCCAGTTTTTCCTCTCCCAGAGGTTTCACCACCTGCTAGAATGCAAGGCCGCTGTGAAGGTTTATACAATTGCACTGCTCCATACTTGGACCAGAAATATTTGGGAGTTGAGATTTCCCCCCCAAGAAGAGTTGCTCTTTCAAAGACTTTCTTCTTTCTCCTCTTCCTTTTACCTTCTTCTCTTTTCTGCAGGGAAACCTTAACTTCTGACCCCTATTTCACTGTGAGTGCTGGTAACACACCCGTGACTAGGCTACGGTAACTAGAAAATGCCACAATTGAGGTACTCGGTGTTACTCGGTGACTGCTCTGTGACGATTGATGCACACCTGACCTGATTCAAGGCTCAGGGTGATGATGATGATGGTATTTGTTAAGCGCTTACTATGAGCCAAGCACTGTTCAAAGTGCTGGAGTAGATACAAGGTAATTAGGTTGTCCCATGTAGGGCTCACAGTCTTAATCCCCATTTTACAGATGAGGTAGCTGAGCCCAGAGATGTTAAGTGACTTGCTAGTCTGACATTTTATATGAATGTTGAGGCTCTCAGTAGCCTCCTGCCACCCTGGAAAATTCACTCACAGCCCAGGCTGACTTCAGGGGCTTGGAGAATCAAAAAGGTCCAGCCACAGTAGAAAATGCCCAAGCCCAAGGTGACCCCCCCGAAAACCAAAAAAAAAATAAATTGTTTTCCCAAGCAAGTAGCTTTACACTGATAAAATTATTGAAATAAGACTAGACCCATCTTTTAAACTATTTATTCATTCAGTCGTATTTATTGAGCACTTACTGTGTGCAGAGCACTTATACTAAGTGCTTGGAATGTAGTTTGGCAACAGATGGAAACAATCCCTGCCCAACAGGGGCAGGGGATAGGGATGGGGGGCCGAGGTTGACCAGCCGGCCCAGTTTTTGGGGCGGAGGTTGGCCAGTGGCCCAGCTGTGGAAGGGGAGAACTGTTAGCACATCTTTGCCTGTCTTGGTCTTTATGACTTCAGTGATGGGATAGGGTTGCTTGAAAAATAATTTTGTTGTCTCCAGTAATTGAGAACAGTTTTGCTGTGTAGGTGGGTGGAAAGGGTTATGGTCACAGGTTGTCTTATCTGAGATTTGGCACAAAAACAACCGGACTTTTCAGGCAAAGCAACCTGCGTGGCGGCCCATCTGCGTGTGCACTGTAAACTCCACCAGGTAGAGTCTATGGGCTCAGGAGGGCCGCCCCTAGGAAGAAAGCAAAAGGCTTCCAATAATGACTGCAGTGTTTGCAAAACTTCAGAATTAATAGTTCACTGGCCAGGTTTCATTCCCACCCACCATTCCGAAAGTAAGGTGGAATGTTAGCAGTTAAAAAGATGGGAGTTTCAGCCCTGGAATCCAGGAGAGTAAGTCACAAGTAGGCCCATGAGCATTTCTCATTTGTAGCTCTTTACTTTCCAAGATGGCTAATGCAGCTCTGAGATTTGGTGAATTGACCCACCTCTGAATTCGACATTGTGGTGTGGAAATATCTTGGCTAGAGAATTAATAGTAAGAATATCATTATTATTATTATTATGGTATTTGCTAAGTGCTTACTATGTGCCAGGCACTGTAATAAGTGCTGGGGTGGATACAAGCAAATTGGGTTGGACATGGTCCCTGTCCCATGTGGGAGTCATTTTACAGGTGAGGTAACTGAAGCCCAGAGAAGTGAAATGACTTACCCAAGGTCACACAGCAAACAAGTGACAGAGCCGGGATTAAAAACCCACGCCATGACCTTCTGACTCCCAGCCTCTTGCTCTATCCACACCATTACTAGTCACACTATTGAGGAGATCCTACTCGAACTGAATTTTCGTAGAGTTAATGTGCTGTGATCTCCTCTGGGCCTCCAGGGACTTCAATATTATGCCCCTCAGGACATCAGAGGGAAACAATCCCCTTTTCCCTCTCTCTCATCTCTGTTCCAGTGATAGAATCACCATCTGTCCTGGCAAACATGTATCTTGACTATAGGTCATTATGCTAAGTGAAAAAGACCAGGCAAACTTAGCAAGAGTAGAGCAGCAGAGTAGTAGCACTGTCAGTTGGATGGCCTGTTTTTCCCTCCACAGAGGAAAGCGTTGAGTTCAGGATGTGTAGAATCCTAGAATGCTTTGGAAGGCCCAACATATAGCTGATAATCTTCATTGACAATAAACCATCTGTGAATTGAACTCTCACGCCTCCCTATGAAACAAAATTGAACCAACATGATGCATCTTTGGGTAGACCAGAAGTTGAAAATTGCTTCAAGGTGTAGGCCAAGGTACCATTAAGTGGCAAGGCCAGGTTGTCAAGAACCAGTTGTTCCTATTTAGGATTTCCTAAAAGTTAAAAGGGAATAAGGTTAAAGCGTGACTCTGTCGATACTTATTCTCGGGGTTTGGAGGGTTGCTCTTTAAAAAAAATGCTCTTGGTCACATGGGGTGTTTATTTTTGATAGGCATGCAAGTCGACTCAAGTTTTCGGTTCGGATGGACTCCCCTTATGTATGCTGCTAGCATCGCTAATGTTGATCTGGTGCGTATCCTGTTGGACAGAGGTGCAAATGCAAGCTTTTCAAAAGGTAAGAAGGTTCGGAACTAACATAAACACTATCCTGGGTTGCTCAAGTCGTTTGCACTGAAGAGCGGCAGAACAAAAATTTAAAATGACTAAGAGCTGCAGTAACCCGAATGGCAAGCCGATGTATCTTGGGGTTGGAATGTGGGGGGGTGGAGAGGGGCGGGTGGAGAAGTGATGAGCTGTGGTGGCAATGCAAGAGACACCCAGGGTGGGGGTCAGTGGTGGGAGGGGAGGGGGTGTCCCCCACAGGTGTTGAAGAAGCAGCACCCTGCCATCGTAGCAATATAGCACATGAGCGACACACCTTGAGAAGAGCCACAATTTAGCCACCCCTTCGCTGCATAGCTTTTGTGTGATTCTCATTGACTGTATATTTGCAAGACCCAAGTTATATATGACACAGGTTTGTGCCTAATACTCTAATTAAGTATTTAATGATTTAGAGGTTGAAAGAAGCCGGTGTTCAGTTTCGAGAGCACATACCAAATTACTTTGCAAACTGGATGTCGTGAAATGGTCTCTTGAAATAGGGTGAGCCAGCTAGGCTGACGGCTCGTTCCAGTTTATCTGGGACAGTCCCAGATTTTTATAGGCTGCCCTATCCGGTTGTCAATTTATATAGAAACACCCTTGCAAAGGATGAAAACCTGTAGTTATAAAAACTCATCCCTAATAGGTAAATTAATTCTCATAACGTTCTCCCTTTTTTTTAATCCATCCCATTCAGTGGTTCCCAGGAAAGCAGTGTGACTATCAGCATCGAATGCATGATGCTGTTGAAGAGAGAAGCAGCATTGCCTAATAGATAGAGCATGGGTCTGGGAGTCAGAAGGACCTGGGTTCTAATCCCAGCTTCACCACTTGTCTGCTATATGAAATTGACCAAGTCATTTAACCTCTCTGTGCCTCAGGTACCTCATATTTAAAACGGGGATTAAGACTGGGAGCCCCATGTAGGACAGGGACTACGTCCAACCTGACTAGCTTGTGTCTACCCCCATCACTTAACACAGTGCCTGGCACATAGTACGTGCTAAACAAATAACAACAACAAAAAGTTGTACTTTAGGGCCGATGGGAACTAGGGGAGTAAAGAGGCGGTGTCCTCCTTTCAGAATTACAGTTTGGAGCCAGAATTTAAGATGAAAGGACTCCTACCAAATGCCAGAAAGAAATTCAATATTGCGCTACCATCACCTCTGAAAACAAATAGTATTTTAATATATCATAATAATAATAATTATGGTATTTGTTAAGCACTTACTACATGCCAAATACTGTTCCAAGCGCTAGGGTGAATACAAGGTAATCGGGTTGTCCCGCTTTGGGGCTCACAGTTTTAATCCCCATTTTACAGATGAGGTGACTGAAGCACAGAGAAGTTAAGTGACTTGCCCAGGGTCACACTGCAGACAAGTAGTGAAGCCAGGATTAGAACTCACATCCTCTGACACCCACGCCCTTGCTCTTTCCACTAAGCCACCCTGCTTCTCCTAATAGATGTATATTTTCTTTCAATGGTACTGTTCAATGTAGATCAACACACTGTTCTGATGGCTGCATGTTCAGCTCGAGTTCCAGAAGAACGGATTTTGAAGACTGCAGAGCTACTTCTTTCAAGAAATGCCAGCCCTAATGCTACTTGCAGGTATGGGGAACGAAGATTGCAATATTTGTTTCTGATTTTTACTAAACACTTATTTTCTAAGGACAGTCTCTTCAACAGGAATAATGTGAATCAATTTATTTTATTTCTAAACAGGCCACCTGTAGTAGCTGTCAAAGGCAGGAAACTGGGCAGGGCAGACCACTGGTCTGGCCTAGTAATAGTATGAATTCCACCTGGCCTTTCCTTCTCTTGGCCCCAAGTCTTCAAGTTTGTTTCCACAGGGAGAAAAAAAATCACAGAGGGCAACTCGTTTTTTCTTGTATTTGGAGAATTGATTAATGAGTGAATTAAGGGGCTTTATTTCTACACTCTGTGGAAACTGAGGCATGGGGAAAGGTAGTGGCCTTTTTCTCTTTCAGATAAATGGGAAACAGAATGTTTCATTTTCAAAATTGAGGTAAGTCTTCATTTTCTTCTTCAGTTAACCTAAAATATTTTCCCTCTACTCTTTAGAACAGCGTGTTTTTTACTTTTTTCCAAAACTTTTTTAAGTAGCTCCAGTTACAATTCAGAAAATAAGGATGAAAGAGATCATTTAGTAAGTTCAGTTATTAGCAAATAACTGATATAATAGTTTGGCCTTGCAAAAAATGCATTTTATCAAAACTTTGATCAAATTCTTTGAGGGAGTCTGGTCTCAAACTAAGATGTATTGCCTAATATAGATTTGTTTTGTTCTCTGAGGTAGATGGCAGGTTCACACAGTTAAATGATCTTTTTGGTAAATAATTTTCTGACTCATAAGTGGTCTTATCAGTGGGTGTGAAATATTTCAGAGTTTCTCAGAGATTTTATATTAACAGTGTAACTCAATGAATCTTTCCCTGGTGAAAAGATACATTCCACGACAAGATAAATCTCATTTTGAAAATAACCACGCGAACCCACCTCTATGTGACTGTGTGTGCGTGTGCATGCACAAAGTTTTTTGAGGTGTTAATGTAAAAATGGCAGAATGGACAGAGGCACACAACTACTAACCCGCCACTGCTAATCCAGGTTGTCGGTCGACATCTAGCACCACTCCCCTTCTTAGCGTGTGAAAGGCATAATTCTCCCATCCCCATGAAATTACGCTAGCACAGTTGTATCCCACCAGTGATTTACAACAGGCTTCCTACCCCTTCCAGAAACCCTCTCCCTCCCAACAAGTCCCATATCTGATCCCTGCCTGTACTTTCTCTCCCCGTGCTTAATACAACACTCTGCACACAGTGAGCGCTGAATCTATGTTAATGCTGTTACTCCTCCCCTACTAGTAAGCTAGGGAGGCGCATTAATTCTTTCTGCTAACCAGGTGCCTGAACACTCTTTTTAAAAAGTAATATATTGGTTATTTAATACCCAGAACAAAATGCAATACTATTTTAAAGCCCTGTGACTCGAACTTTGTAAGGGTATGGAGAATGAATGTACTGTGGAAAGTTCACATTAAAAGACTTGACATTTGCTTGATAAGACTTAGCATTCATATAAAAAAATGCCCTATCAGTCCAGTTTGTTTCAGCAAGGTGGTGTGTGTTTACGCAACCCGTTTTTACAGCGGGATCCATCAGCTTTATCTCTTGATATTTACCGACACCTCACCTAACCTTGGCCAGGGCGTTTGGTCAGGTCATAGGCAATAAAAGAGATTTTATTTAACTTAAAAATAGAAAAGAAGAAGTCCCTGACCTTGGGATTTGCGGGGTGAATTGAGTGGCTCTGCTCGTGTGTAAATCAGGTGAGTTGTTTTTATTAGGCTATGTAATTCATTAAATTCTGAAACAGCTCTGCAGTTACTGTGCATAGTTCATTTTTCCTGTCATCGTAAGAGTTAATTACTTGGCTACAAATATTGCATTATGACAGAAATATGAAGAAGTGCCCAACTTTATGAGCAGAACCTGTAAGAATTTCTGACCGGAAATACAGTGAATCAGCTTTATTATTGGAGACTTTTTAGGACTTTGCACTTAAATTTTGCTTCAAAAACTTGATGATTAGGTGATCGTCTTATAAACTTAACTGAACGGGATTTGTAAAAGGTTGGCATGTCATTGTTTTATTTGTAGTCTTGGCACTTGAAAAGTTTTAATTCCTTGCACCTTGTTAGCAGATGGGAAATCATCAGTTGGCAGATGGCAACTCTTCTAATCTCAGAGTGTATTTTATTATTGCCATTAGCTGTACCCTTTGAACTTGATTAATAAATAATGTTTCATCACCTTAGTTCTAAGCAACTGCATTGGTAAACATTTAGTTTTGAAATTCAACAGCAGAACAGTAGCAGAGTGATAACCTTTCGCAAAATTATTTGTTTTCTATTGAAATGATTCCAGATTTATTTCCTTTTAAATTTTTGTCCCATTTCCCCCACCTGAACTTGTATGTATAAACAGGCTCAACAATCGTGTTGCTCTGCACACAATAAACACTCAGTACATACGACCGAATGAATTGAATGAATGAAATGTTGGCTTAGTTCACCAGTAGGACCAAAATCAATACTCATCATGTGCTGTGGATCTGTGCTTGTGGGTTCTGTCTGTGGCTTTTCTTTCTCCTCCTCTCTTTCCCCAGATTGATTTTTGTGGTCATCTCTGACAAGCAGATGAGTATATCATGAGACCTACATAGCATATTAAACGAACTGCACAAACAGTTTTCCTTGGCACCATGGAACTGACTGCAGCTCAAGATCCCTGCTAAGTAGGCAACACACTGTCTAACGACGTACTGATAGTTAAGTAGGAAACCAAAATAGGCAGATCAGCATTTCCTTGGGATCCTGTCAGCTAGAATGCGGCAGTTGTGTGGCATCAAGCTTCAGGCCGGGTTGAAGGACAAAAGAGCGTTCTTTTGGTTCTTAGCAGTGGTTTCCAAACACTCTCAAGGGGCAGATTTATAAATGCCTGTCAATGGTAGGTCACTTCGATGCCTGCTAATGGTAGCCCATCGCATATGGCGTTCAAAGAATGGAGCTCCTTGTCAAGGCAGTAATTTCAACCTTCAGTCGGCTCACCCTGGAATGAGCCAGTTTGGTCCTATACTGAGCCATTTTGCCGATAGCCAAGGGCGTAGGCTGCTGCACCTGCTGTTTGACAGGCCGTATTCAAGCATCCAAAGGACCGGGTTTGGCTCGCAGGATGGGGTTTGGATATCCCTCCCCACAGACGCGTCCGGCTTCTTAAGCAGTGCCATCAGCGAAGCTCACGTGGAAGACTTAACTTCCAGGACAAGTCAGGATCGCAAAGTATTAGGTCCTAGAATGAAGTCTGTCTACTGCTTTATAGGCTAGGCTCACCTCAGCACTGCTCTTTTCATTCATTCAATAGTATTTATTGAGCGCTTACTATGTGCAGAGCACTGGACTAAGCGCTTGGAATGCTCTGCAGGGTGAGTGACGAGGGGAGAATCAGCGACAGGTGGTAGGGTACCCAAGCCTTTGCTGTAGGGTGAGCTGAGATGAGCTAACCAAAATGACGGGAAGGACAGAGGGAACACTTTAAGGAGGCAGTTAAGTCGAGCCTCCAACAGTGCAGCATGACGGTTCGGGGTTAGAAGATAACCGCAGCAGACAGACCAGCCCGGTATGCTGCAATCAAGAAAGGAGTAATAATAATGCTGGTGTTTGTTAAGCGCTTACTATGTGCGGAGCAATGTTCTAAGCGCTGGGGTAGACACAGGGGAATCAGGTTGTCCCACGTGGGGCTCACAGTCTTAATCCCCATTTTACAGATGAGGTAACTGAGGCACATAGAAGTTAAGTGACTTGCCCACAGTCACACAGCTGACAAGTGGCAGAGCTGGGATTTGAACTCATGACCTCTGACTTCAAAACCCATGCTCTTTCCACTGAGCCACGCTGCTTCTCTTGAGCTCTTTTCCAATGAACATTTGGAGAATCGGGCAAGACTGAAACTCAGAGCAAACAACCATACCAGGCGCTGCCAATAGCCAACTCGTCAGGACAGTAGAGGGGACGTATACCGGCTGTGAGGTGACTTTTCAGCCCAACCCTCACTCAAAGGAAATTTCACTTAGTGTCATCATCCGCAGATTTGATCGTTCTCGAAATAATTCCGTGGGCCACGGGTACCCAGCTCTGTAGGAATCAAGATTCGGACTGAAGAGTGATATCACCGACTTCACTCCTAGATAATTTTTTGAGTCTGTTCCAGCCCCTACTCTTCTCAGGTTTCTGCGACGAACCAACAGCCACTTAAATAATAGTGTTGGTATTTGTTAAGCGCTTACTATGTGCCAAGCACTGTTCTAAGCACTGGGCTAGATACAAGGAAATCAGGTTGCCCCATGTGGAGCTCAAAGTCTTCATCCCCATTTTACAGATGAGGTAACTGAGGCGCAGAGAAGTTAAGTTACTTGCCCCAGGTCACAGGCTGACACGTGGAGCCCTTTGGAGTCAGGGCTCATGAGTTCGAATCCCAGCTCTGCCACTTGTCGGCTGTGTGACTGTGGGCAAGTCACTTCACTTCTCTGCGCCTCAGTTCCCTCATCTGTAAAATGGGGATTAAGACTGTGAGCCCCACGTGGGACAACCTGATTCCCCTATGTCTACCCCAGCGCTTAGAACAGTGCTCGGCACATAGTAAGCGCTTAACAAATACCAACATTATTATTATTACACGTGGAAGAGGCAGGGGATTAGAACCCATAACCTCTGACTCCCAAGCCTGTGCTTTTTCCAATGAGCCACGCTGCTTCACTTAAATAGGCCTGGAAAGTGTAAGTGGGAGCCCAGAAGGCCTGAAACCTGTCCCTGTTTGGCATCTCTTGGCTGTTGGGCATCTGCCTGTTCTTCACCTCAGTCCCTTTCCTTCCTGACTTGAGGGACTTTCTGTCAAGCAGATACTGGGGCCATGTTAATCTAAGCATTGATCCTCTCCCATCTTGATTACTCTATCAGCCTCCTTGCTGACCTCCCCACCGCCTGTCTCTTCCCCCACTCCAGTTCATACTTCACTCTGCTGCCTGGGTCATTTTTCTGCTAAAGCCTAAATGCCGTGCTTCACCCCTCCTCAAGCACCTCCAGTTGTTGACCATCCGCCTCCGCATCAGACAGAATCTCCTTACCATTAGGTTTAAAGCACTCTATCATCTTGCCCCCCACCCCCTCACCTCACCTTGCTACTCTCCTCCTACACCCCAGCCCACGCACTTGGCTCCTATACTGCCAACCTTCTCACCGTACTTTGATCTCGTTTATCTCACCCGACCTCACCCACTTCCTGCCTCTGGCTAGGAATGCTCTTCATCTTCAAGAGAGCCTTATTGAAGGCACATCTCCTCCAAGAGGCCTTCCATGACTAAGCCCTCTTTTCCTTTTCTCCCATTCCCTTCTGCGTTGCACTGACCTGCTCCCTTTATTCATCCCTCCCTCCCAGCCCTACAGCACTTATGTACATATCCATAATTTCTTTATATTAATGTCTGTCTTTCCCTCTAGACTGTAAGCTCACTGTGGGCAGGGAATGTGTCTACTGTATTGTTATGTTGTACTCTCCCAAGTGCTTAGTACAGTGCTCTGCCTACAGTAAGTGCTCAGTAAATGTTATTGATTGATGAATGGGCCATGCATTGGAGCTGGTGGGTGAGCCTGGCTTTTGCTGCCATTTTCCCTCTACCATGTTGCCCCGCCTCCTCTTCCTGCCTGTTCACTTATCCCCTGGGACTCTGCTCCCATCTCTACTGCCATTGTTTTGTTTTTCTGAGATCCTTAAAAGGTTCTGGAGCAGGCCTCGTTCTCATCTGTCCCGGTGACATTTCCAGCCACTTTGAAAGCAGAGAAGCCAAAATAGTGATGGCGTTGGCCCTTTTAGCCAGACAAGTGGAGCAGGAAGAGGGGGAGACTGGTGAAGCTGGCACAGAGATGATAGAGAAGCAGTAGAGCTAAGGAGGTGGCCAGAGCAGAGTCACTAACAAAACAGGTCAAACCGGGCCCCGACCAACGGCCAGAGAGGCAGTGAGAAGTCACCCCTGAAGGATCTTCCCAGAGGCCTAGAACTGTGGCCTTGAGGAATCGTTAGAAGCCCACACTTGGGACCTCAGTGTGCTAGTTTACTTGGTGAAATAATAAATATTTTGTTTGGTTTTACTTGAGAAAGTATCAACTCTTGGGCTTAGATTATTAACTAATGCAAAGTGCTTTTTAAGAAAGCCACTCATGTGGTCCTCTTAGATTGTTATTGCTCTTTAGTATTTAAATATTAGAGTTACTGTTTAACGTTGGCTGTCAATCATTATTTCAAGGTTGTTTTAGCTTGATTGCTTTACTTCCTCCTAATCCACAAAGATTAATGAGGAATTTTTGTCTTTTTTTTAAAATAAGGAATTTCCTTAAAATCAGGATAACTAATTAACTATAAACTTTTGATAAACTCTTTGAAACAGAAAAATGCTAACATAAGCTTTGGGGACTTTGAAAAGTAAAGGTAGTCCTCAGATGACACAGTTGAAACACAATTCAGTATTATTTTTGTTCAAAGGAGCAATGTTATAAGTAGAGGATTGGTTCTTCGATGGGTTGCCAAACCAAGGTCGGGGACCCTGTGTTTGCCAAAATTTTTCAGAATTGTGTATTTCACTGTAGATGAATAATATAGTTACACAAATGTGTCAATGACATTTACTGACTGTAAGCTCCTTGAGGGTAGAGATTGTGTCTACCAACTCTCTTGTAATGTACTCTCCCAGGCGCTTAGTAGAAATGCTCTGCACACAGTGTACATTCAATGCCGATGACTGATTGATTGATTCATTGGGCGTAAAATGGAGATGGCATCCCTCTCTGCTAACTCTGCAGCAGTCGGGTAACTCCCGTCAGCTCCTGCTGCATCCACCTTCATCTTGATACTTCTTGATCAAGATGATCTTGATACTTCTTGATCAGAGAAGCAGCGTGGCGCAGTGGAAAGAGCATGGGCTTTGGAGTCAGGGCTCATGAGTTCGAATCCCAGCTCTGCCACTTGTCAGCTGTGTGACTGTGGGCAAGTCACTTAACTTCTCTGTGCCTCAGTTCCCTCATCTGTAAAAGGGGGATGAAGACTGTGAGCCCCACGTGGGACAACCTGATTCCCCTGTGTTTACCCCAGCGCTTAGAACAGTGCTCTGCACATAGTAAGCGCTTAACAAATACCAACATTATTATTATTATTATTCTTCCCCTCTTATGACTTGTAATTGTGTTTGCATTTCAGTGAATCAGTGGCATTTACCGAGAAATATGTTAGAGAAGTAGGGTGGCTCAGTGGAAAGAGCCTGGGCTTGGGAGTCAGCGGTCATGGGTTTGAATCCCAGCTCTGCCACTTGTCAGCTGTGTGACTGTGGGCAAGTCACTTCACTTCTCTGGGCCTCAGTTCCCTCATCTGTAAAATGGGGATGAAGACTGTGAGCCTCACGTGGGACAAGCTGATTACCCTGTATCTACTCCAGCGCTTAGAACAGTGCTCTGCACATAGTAAGCGCTTAACAAATACCAACATTATTATTAGAGAAGCAGCGTGGTTCAGTGGAAAGAGCCCAGCCTTGAGAGTCAGAGGTCATGGGTTCTAATCCCAACTTTGCCACTTGTCAGATGTGTGACTTTGGGCAAGTCACTTAACTTCTCTGCGCCTCAGTTCCCTCATCTGTAAATGGGGATTAAGACCGTGAGCCCCATGTGGGACAACCTGATTACCTTGTATCCCCCCAGCGCTTAGAACAGTGCTTGGTACATAGTAAGCGCTTAAATGATATCATCAGTATTATTATTATTATTATTGTTATTATTATTATTGCATGCATACTGTGTGAAGAGCACTATACTAAGGCCTTGGTCGTTTAGATGAAGAGGAAGGGACAGATCTTGGAAATGTTGTGTAGGAAAATCTGACAGGATTTGGCAATAGTCTGAATATGGGGGTTGAAAGAGAGGGAGGGTGTCAAGAATAAGACTGGAATTATGGGCTCCAGAGACTTGGGGGAGGAAAGAGTTGTCAACTGTGAGGGAAAAAGTAGATGGAGAAGGGGATTTGTGAGGAGTTCAGTTTTAGAGCAGCAGTGTGGCCTACTAGAAAGAGCACAGGCCTGGGAGTTGGAGGACCTGGGCTCTAATTCTGACTGCCACTTGCCTGCTGTGTGACCTTGGGCAAGTCATTTAAGTGTTCCGAACCTTAGTTTCCTCATCTGGAAATTGTAAGGGGAGAGGGGAGGGCAATACCTGTCATGTCTTTCTTATACTGTGATTCCCACGTGGGGCACAGATTATATCCATTATACTTGTGTATGCCCCAGGGCTTCACAAATACCACAGTTATTATTATGATGTCATTATTTAGACACTGAAACAGATTGTGAACATGCGTGCAGTGTCAGCCATATTACTACAGCCTGAGTTATTCTTAATGCAGTATTGGCAGTTAGAGCCAAGGATACTAGAGGGAAAGTTAAGGGTACTGATGGGATAAAGTTGAAGAGTATTAGATGATTAGAGAGTTTTAGGGGACATTACCTTCTCGTTGAATAGTATACTTTGGTGTTTCTTCTTTGCACCGATGCACCCTCTAGACTATAAGCTCACTATAGGCAAGGAACATGTCTACCAACTGTCGCAAGCATTTAGTTCACCGCTCTGCACACTAGTACTTCGGTTGATTGATATTCTGAAATACTGTTGAAAACTATTCAGATTATATTATACTCCTTTTCCATTCCACCCTAACCTTTTTTTTTTCACCCCTGACAAGTTAGATGAGATCCTTCATTAGCTTAATTCTCTCAAAGATTCATGTAACTTCACTTTGTAGCCGTCAAGAGACGGGGGATAGAATTATGCCTGGGAATTCCAAATGGTGGTATGATTTGTAAACTGATCAAGAAAATATTGCTCAGATATCTAACTGTAAATTTCAGAGCACGTATAAGTGGCATACTCTGTAGCGTTAGCACATACCCATAAAGTTCAAGAAAAAAGTTTGTCTTTCTTTTTGTATCTATAGACCCAATTGGCAAATGAGTACAATTATTGAAAAAGCTTTTTCACCCTATTATAGGAAATATGATTTTTCCTTTAATTTTTTCTGGTCCCAAACATTTTTTGGGACCATTTTTGAAAATTTTTCAAAAATATTTTGAATTTTTTTATCTTCTTTTACATGATAGGAAAAATTGTGGGTTTTGGATCTCAGTTTATGCTACTTCT
This sequence comes from Ornithorhynchus anatinus, assembly GCF_004115215.2. Taxonomy (NCBI): domain Eukaryota; kingdom Metazoa; phylum Chordata; class Mammalia; order Monotremata; family Ornithorhynchidae; genus Ornithorhynchus; species Ornithorhynchus anatinus. The sequence goes on along the minus strand of NC_041737.1, from coordinate 39,839,903 downwards.
AGGACATGTGAAACTGAAGATAGTTTCAAACTAAAGAAAAAGAATTTGAATGCTGTGCACCTAAAACCTCCAGGATCTATATAAAAAAAGGCCCGCACCATTTAAGATAATATATATATCCAATACCTTAAATGAGAGGAGATATTCATGAAAAGATTAGGCATGTGTGTTATACAAAAGTATGAGGAAATTACATCTGTGGATATTTTTCTTCTTCAAATCTAACGTTTTGTTTTCATTTGAGTTTTTTTTGTTCCCTGGGGTGCTTGCAATTATACAATCAGGTTTAGAGATTTTTTTCACCTTGATTCCTTGATTAATATATAGTTTTCCCTTTGAGTAATGGTGTGGTATTTTATTTTTAACAAAATATTTATTGCCATTGATAAGATTGCAGTAAGCAAATAGCTGCATTTTCAAGGCCTCCACTTTTATCATTGTGTGATTGTCAGCTTTGTCAAGTGATATTACGTATTTTTATAATGGAAAGACGTCTGGGAAAATGTGTTTCATTTCTGATCGTAAAATTTGTCATAAATGTTCCTAGAGTAGGGGTGTACTGATGTATGATGATTAACTGTGGATTGCAGTGGTTTTATCAGACAGCCCAAAATAAAGTTGTGCCTTATACTTTATTTCTGACTGCAGTTGGATATGCTTAATGTGTTTAGAGGTTTTGCCTTTGAAGACTTAGTGTAAAATGAAGGCAGAAATCATAAAATTTAAGTAAGCCTCTACCAGAATTAGGTAATTTAGAAATCGCCTGTAATGTTCATATCTTGTGTGATTTATGTACCTAGAGTGCTCTTTAGCTCTTAGAACTCAATCTGTTATCTCTCAGTACTCAGACATCATCTACTGCTCTCTGGATGTTCTGGGGTAGATGTCAGAAACATTAATGAGAATTTCCACTCTTCCACTTCTTGAACCATGTCCATTCCTTAAGAAGGTTCTTTGAGTGTTCTGGTATTATTAGTGAATTTTATGATGAGACTAGTCATATTCAACATTAATAGCCATCAGTATTGCTCACGCTAAGATTGCACACACTCAGATTCTCACTATTATTTCATTACAGAATTACAGTTCACATACTTTTAAGTGAGCTATGAAATGCAGAAATGGCAATTGTTCTTGAGACTGTTCTAGGTAAGACAGAATTTTAATTGACACATTTTGATGGATGGTGAGAAATTCTCATAAGCATCCTTTGCCAAGATTTGAAGCTGATAGTGTACTGAGGATACTCTACATTATTTATAAGTGTAAGCATTATTTGGTCTACATAATGGGGACATGCTAACTAGATGCTTTTTGCAGAAAATAATTTGTCTTCCTCAACCATTTCCCTCACTTTGCTCACCATTTTAGTTTTCAGCACATCACTTATTTTCTAGTTTATGCTTCTTTACAGTTGCGTTGCTGTTGTACGGCATCTGTGATAGGGGATGTCAAGATTGAAGATTTCACATTTTGAAACCTCGGTTACAAATCAAAACTACCCCCTTCCCAGACCAGGGTAGTTAAACGTCAGTCACGAAATTGGTTATTGTTTTGAATGCTCATGGGTGACTATCTCAGCTAGAAGTTTTGATGCATTTTAGAAATTACAGTCCTGAACCTCAATTGATTCCAGTCTAATAGGAGAGAGCACAAGCAGCGGTGTGCAGGAAAGAACAAAGGATCCAGAATGGGGGTAAGAAGGAGGCAAGTTTTGTCAGAAGGTGATCCCTAGGGAAGGGCAGGGAAGAACATCAGCACATAAAGAATCTTAATAATGGAATCTCCCATCAGGAGCAGTGGACAAGCCTCAGCCCTGAGACTTGAGGATTGTGAACGTGTTGAAAGAAACTGATTCAAGCACTAGTGTTTTGCTCACTTTCACTCACACTGCCAACCCTGCCAATGATGTTCCCACGAGGGCACAAATAGAGCAAGCAAAAAGGCGTGCTGGATATAAACCATTGCCAAGTACCCAAAGGTTTTTACGTTCAGAACCCACTTATGGCTGAAGTGACCACAGTTAATGGCTGATATTGTCCATAGCTGTAGTACCTGACAGATCATTTTCTCAGTAGGCATCTCATCCTCACTGTCCTCGTCAGCCGGCTTTTTGTTGGGATTGCTACTGATCCTGGCTGTGGAATCCCTGCACCACTGGTGGCGGAGCCCCATCGTGATGGCAGGAGCAGGAGTGAACTCCTGGTCTCCTGATGCCCAACTCAGTGTGCTAGACCAAGAGCAGGGCGCAAATCATGAATCTCGCTTCCTAAGATTGCATGGGGACTGGTAAGAAGCCACTCGATATGAGAAGCGGCATGGCCTAGTGGATAGAACACGATCTTGGGAATCAAAAGGACCTGGGTTCTAATCCCGGCTCCGCCACTTGTCTGCTGTGTGACCTTGGGCGAGTCACTTCACTTCTCTGTGCCTCAGTTACCTCATCTGTAAAATGGGGATTGAGACTGTGAGCCCCAGTTGGGACGGAGACAGTGTCCAACCTGATTTATTTGTATCTACTCCAGCACTTAGAACAGTGCTGGCCACACAGTAAGCGCTTAACAACTACTACTATCATCATCATTATTATGGTTAAAAGCAATGTAATTAAAATTTTTAATACCCTGTGAAAAGTTGATAATTCCCATGGATCCTTTTTCTACACATGGTCCAGCCTTGATTCTCCATACTAATGGAGAAGAATTTCATTGTGGAACAAACTTTTTTGTCGTAAAAATACTTTTCTCACCCATGAATTGCAAAATTAATGAATTGGGCTGTGTGTCTGATACGTAGTCTTTGAAGCAAGGCTCGTGAACAGAGTAAACTGCCCAGATGGCAAGCAATGAAGCGAGAATAAACACGCATAAAAGGTTTTCAACAAGATGGATGATCAGCTCCTGATCATTAGGTCCTGTAATTGTAGCCTTGGTAAAATATGAAACTTTTTTGAGCTAAGTGAAGGTAAAAAAACATTTTTTTCAGTTTTAAAATTTGCTCCCCTTTTTTGTCCTTTAAAAGCTAAGCACCCTTCACAAAAGGGACGACTCTTTTGAAAGGCTCTTGGATACCTCATCCAAGAAAGCTAGTGAATATGTACATTTTCAACTAAACTTGTTTTCTGATCAGTTTGGTTTTATATAGGAAATTATCACACTACAGTAGCTGTTTTCAGAATGTTAAAGGTGCAAGAAAGTGTCTTCTCTCTGTCATGATAAACAGTTCTTAGATCCACAGAAAATTTCTCAATTGCTTCTCATCTTACACCTGTACAACTGTTACGGTACTGGTTCTTCTCTATCTTCCTTTTGTTTAACTAACTAAAAGTGTTTGGGTTTTTTTAAGAGTATTTTTTTTTTGAGTTGAGAGAAATCGCAAGTCTTGTCCCTTCTTTCTGTTCTATTGCTCAAATGACCCCACTGATCTGAATTGAAAGATTTTTAAGATTCTCCCTTCCTCTAGACTGTAATCAGGGAACGTGTCTACCAACTCTGTTATATTGTACTCTTCTCAAGTGGTCGGGACCTAGTAAGTTCGCAATAAATGCGATTGGGTAACTTAAAGACTTCATTTTGGCACTAAGCATAAAGGAAGCATCTTTTTTTTTAATGACTACACTTCACAGTAATTAATTGAGCAGAACCGATATTACCAACAGACTCTTTTGCCTTTAGCTCAGAAAGTGGCAGAGAGTTCATTATGATTTCTATAATTGTCATTCAGAATCAGCACCTGTTTAATTGTTGTGAATTTCCTTTTTTCTCCCTGTCCTTGACTTCCCCCTAGTGGAACCCTTAAGCTGAGGACGAGCCAGCAGGCAAGCGTAAGAGAGTCAACAGTAGAGTTTACTTACTATTGAGAAGTCACTGAATAAAGGCTCAATCAAAGTACTTTCCAGAGCTTTTAAAAATGGAAATTAGGAGCAAAACCCTTAAGAAACACTGTAGAGTTAAGAAAAGAGCTGGAGCGGTTATCCTCATTTTTTAGCTGGAAAGAGCACAGGATTGTGAATGAAGAAACCTGGGTCCTGTCTAGTCCTGGCTCCACCACTTGCCTGCTGTGTGACCTTGGGAAGTCACATAACTTCTTGATGTCTCAATTTCCTTATCTATAAAATGGGGATAAATTACCTGTTCTCCCTTCCTCTTGGAATGTGATCCCCCATGTGGGGTGGGAGTTACATCTAATTTGATCATCTCGATTCTACCCTAGTTTTTAGAACAGTGCTGGGATCATAATAAGCACGTAATAAAAATACCATCTTTATTATTGCTATCGATGGAAAAGGAATGGATTGGTTGAGTGACTGTAACTGCAACTAAGGAGCACATTGGTGCAGACCAGAGAACAACCCCCTCCAGGCATTCCAACTCTCAGTGCAGAGCTCTAAACTCACTAAATCAATGATTCACAACCACCTGAATGCTCTAAAGAGGCTAAACTGGACCCATGCAATTAAGGCAATTCCACCTCTTTTTTTCTTCCCCATATTTTTTGGAGTTGTAAAGTTACCCCTCATCCATTTAAGTCATCGAAATGCAAGCCGAATTAAAACAGCAGTGATTTAAAAAAATAAAAGCTGACCACATAAACTAAACACATGAATAACCATTCCTTCTTAGGCAGACCACTTTGGAGTGAATATTTTTTCCTCTTGTCCTGAAAGTTAGTAGGCTGGGGCTGTATCGAGTCCCTGGCAAGCAGAGAGTTCTCTCCCAATAATCAACTAACCAAAAATACCCCCAAACTGGGCACTGCAGTGTGAATTAGAGAACCTATAGCTCGGGCCGATTTATCTTAGTTAAGTATAAGGAAAGAGGTCATGTTGAAAATCATCAGATTCAAGATATATAGGACTTAATAGAATTAAAGCCAAACCCCTGTTATTTTACTCAGAGCAGGTTGGGCACAATAATAGAACCTGAAACACAAACACAATATCATTATTATTAAGTGCCTTTGAGTCATTTCCGATTGATAGCAACTCTATGGATATACTTTCTCCAGAATGTACTGTCCTCTGCCTTAATCCACAGCCTAAGGGTTCTTCCCTTATCGTTCTTATGGTCTCTATCCATCTAGCTGCCAGTCATATGGTTTCTATCGTCTAGCTGCCAGTCTGCCTCTTCCACATTTTCCCTGGACTTTTCCTAGTGTTAGCGTCCTCTCCAGAGAATTAGTCCTCCTGATTGTGTCTAAAATACGTTAATCTAAGTCGAGTTATTTGGCCTTCCAAAGACTACTCTGGTTTAATTTGCTATGTTGTTCTCTAATAATTTGAAGTTTCTCAGTTGTTGCCTTCTGCATTGATTGGAGGCTTCTTGGTGGTTTCCAAGAGTAGCCCCATCCATCATCCAATGACATTTATTGAGCATTTACTGTGTGCAGAGCACTGTACTATGTGCTTGGGAGAGTACGATACAAAGGAGTTGGTAGTCACGTTCCCTGACCACAGCGAGCTTACAATCCAAATGGGGAGACAGACAGTAATTCAATCTCTGTTCCATGAGGAACAGTCTAGAAGTTGCAAAGGCACAAATGACTAGAACATGGACCACTTGTGAATGAAGAAGCAGCCTCCTCTGTGTAATTCCATCTGCAAAGAGGCGACTCTGGTCCCAACAGTCCCCCGGAGGCTTTAGGAACAGCAGGGAACCTAGGAGAATCCAGAGAGAGGAACCTTAGTCGCCATGGCTGTGTTTCTCCTTTCAGATGAGGGACCCAAGTTACTCCTTCCAAGTTTTCTAAACAATGCCAGCCTAACTTCCATTTGGTTTGGATCAATGGGTGGTGCACTGTGCAAAGAATGGTGAAAAGGAAATATACAGAATCTGTTTCCTCCCTCTGCTCCAACTTCTCCACCTCCCAGCCCCAACAACAATCATGCCCCAGGGTTCGTATCCGTCCCCCGCCCCCCACCCATCCCCGTCCCCATCCCCATCCCGTTCCCCCACCCCCCCGTCCACTTTCACCCAACTCCATGGTAAAATAGCTGAGGTAAAAGCACTTCTTTAGGAGTGTGAATCCCTGACCCAAAACAGGACTTGTCCACTGCTGTTTGCAGTTTGATGAAAGTCTTGGGGTCTTGGTTGTCATCTCTGGGATGCCAACTTCTCTGATGCCTGCTTGAAGTTACCCCAGTTGAACTTGACACCCTTCGAAGTATTGTCAAAAACACCGTATCTGTTGCTTCTGAAAGCCATTTTTTAAAGTGATCACAACACTTCATATATGAGAAGCATGATTCTATATAGATCCTTTTTTTAATTCCTCCTTAACGTTTGTGCTGTCAACGAACGAGGTTTCAAAAGTCCACAGTTGGGGGGTTGAGAAGGGATGACCTAATGTCTGTTTGTTTTATGATACTTGTTAAGCACTTTCTATGTGGCAGGCACTGTACTAACTACTGGGATAAATACAAGATAATCAGGTTGGACACAGTCCCTGTCCACATGGGGCTCAAAGTCTTATCTAGGGAGAGATTGTCTTTTGAAATTGGCTCAATCTGGTTGGATTTTTTTCTCTCTCCCCTCCCTTCCCTCTTCCCCCCACCCCCCAGCCCTTCTCCATGATTATCTATCCCTTTCCCATTTCTCTCCCTGACCCTGGTTTTAATTTTGAGCCTCTCCAGTACTGTCCGAAGCAGTATTCATTTATCTGTCCCAGCACTTTTATTTCATTGCTCTGCACATTGTAAGTGCTTAATAAATGTTGCTATCGATCATTGTCACTGCCAAACCCTGGAAGTGTCTGACTCACCAGGCAGAAACGTTGCTCATTAAGCCATTTAATGGGATGTAAATCAAAGTAAGATGTGTATGTATTGTGTTGTGAAGTCTGAAGTCTAAGAAATGCAAGACACAGACCACCACCCAAGCAAAACAAACTTTGCTTAGTCCAGAAGCCCGTCGTCAGGTAAACTCACACTTCAAGGGTGGGATCATGTCTACTAACCATATTGTACTCTCCCAAGCGCTTAGTAGAGTGCTCTGCACAAAGTAGGTGCTCAGTAGATCCCATTGATCGCTTCCACAACTCCCCTGAAGGGTGAAAAGGGCTCCTACTCATCAAGGATATATTGAGAACTCTTAAAAGATCCCAGCTACATTCAAGCAAAATTAAAGTCAGGAAGAAGGCTATAGCCTGTTGCAGGAAGAGCAAGTGTCTACCAACTCTACTTTATTGTACTCTTCCGAGCACTCAGTACAGTGTTCTACAGTAGTAATGTTGAATAAATATGAATGAATGATAATGCCCTTGTACCAGGTAGGATTTTGACAGCTTTGGGAACATCCCAGCTTCATCTTATTGAGCACTTACTGTGTACTAAGTATCGTAGAGAATACAGTACACTAGAGTTGGTAAACATGATCCAGCCCTCAAGGAACTTACAATCTGTTGGAGGAGACAGGCATAAATGAATTACAGAGAGGGGAAACAGAGAGTATTAACATATATGCTGGGTTTGGGCATCCAAGTACTTAAAGGTGATGTGGAGTTGGGGTGGGAGAGAAACAAAGTGCTGAATGGTTGCAGACCCACGTGTATAGATGATGCAGAAGGGATGATATATTGTTAGGGAAATGAGGAGTTAGGGAAGGAGTTTTAAGAGGTGTGATTTTAGTAGTAGGTCTTGGAAGGTGGGGAGAGTGGTGGTGTGTCAGATATGAAGGGGAAGGAAGTTCCAGGTTAGAGGAGGACATGAGCAAGGGCGTAACGACGAGGCATACGAGATCGAGGTACAGTGAGCTGCTGGCATTAGAGGATTTAAGTGTGCAGGCTGTGTTGAGGTGGGAGATTCACGAGGCTAGGGAGCAGCGAGGCCTAGTGGACAAAGCACGAGCCCTGGGAGTCAAAAGGCCCGTGTTGTGCCACTTCACTTGCCTGCAGTGTGACCTAGGACAAGCCACCTAACTTATCTGTGCCTCATTTCCTCAACTGTAAAATGGGGATTCAATACCTCTTCTCCCTCCTATTTAGACTGTAAGCCCCTTGTGGGACAGGGATTTTGTCCAACCTGATTGACTTGTACGAAGCAGTTAACGAATACCATAAAAAAAAAGGAAGAGGGTCAGAAGGGGAGAGCTAATTGAGTGCTTTAAAGCCAAAAAGAAAGGAAAAACAAGTCAGAAGGGGAGAGCTAATTGAGTGCTTTAAAGCCCATAATAAAGAGTTTCTGTTTGATGCAGTTTCTAATTCTTATCAAGGTGTGTATATCACCTCCTACGGTATCTTGCATAATGAATCGTGCCATAAGCAGAATTGCAACTGAAAAAGTGTAACCAACAAACTAATAGAACGCAGGAAGCATGTCAAACTTCCTTGATGAGGCCACCAGAGAACTTAATTCTGCTGGAATTTGCATGATTTAATTTGTTGCTTGCCTGAAGATTACTTTGCCTATATAAGTTATATATTATGGGTGTATCCTGAGCAAAAGACAACTATCATTGTTTTTAGCTTACTCTTGAAAGCCAGATGAGTGTCTGGAAGCCAGCTGACGCGAAAGAGTTCCGGAGAAAATAACACTATTGACGCAAGAAGTGTCCAAAGCTATAGAGATAAGGATAGTGCTGTTTAGATTTTAGCCAGTGTGTAAGCATTTGTAAAATAGTTTAATAAGAGGAAGGAAAAAAAAAACCAAATTCCGATGTTCAAAGTCAATAGAGATCATTTCTGCCTCCAAACTTTTAGTGCCTGGATTACATTGCAGTTCAAACCGAAATATGAGGTAATTTATAAGCTGTTTCTGGCTCTAGTTTATCAATCCACTAACAAATACATGTCGAAGGCCAGAGCAAATATAATAGCCTTGGGCTATTTTCCCCATCAACAGACTACATTGGCACTCCTTTCAGTGTAGTAAAGGACATAGTCCCAGGACAGTAAGCTCCTCAAGCAAGGCCATCTGCTTCCTCACCATATTGTACTCCCAAAAATGGATGTTAGAACAGGTGAGTGATTGTGTTTCAAGTCAGGGGATGAAGCTGCAGAGGATTCATCATTACCTTATCCGGCTTCTTGGCCATTTTCTGTCTGAAGAAACCAACTCCTGGTCCATCTCCTTAACTCTCCCTTCAAACACATGGTGATATCCCTTAGTGAATGTGAGACACCTCTGTAATCCAAAGGTTCTCTAGAACCTTGGTACCCTTTGCTTGGGGGTTACGTTTGTCCGTTTTACCACAGTCTCACTTTGAAATTTGCCTAAAGGATATCTCCACTTGGATGTCCTGCCAGCACCTCAAGCTCGACTTGTCTAAAATGGGATAATTCATTTTTACCCCTAAACCCAATCCTCCCCCAACTCTGCCATCTTTCGACATTACAAGTGAGGGAAGAGTCCAGATAATGCCAGGCGGTCGGCTTCAGAGATGGGGAGGATGGTGGTGATGTCAAATGTGATGGAAAAGTTAGGTGCAGGAGAGGAGTTGAAAAGGAAAATGAGGAAGTCAGTTTGGGACATATTGAGATGAGTGCTGGCGAGAAGATATCCATGTAGATGTTTTTTGGAGGCAGGAGGAAATGCAGCAGGGTGGAGAAGGGGACAGCTTTGAGGCAAGTGAGATAGATTTGGGACTCATCTGCTATAGAGGTAGTAGTTGGCTTGGGCAGGGGCGAGTGTAAAGTGAGAAAAGACTCAAGGGACACTCAGTTAAGGATGTGGGAGGCAGAGGTAAGAATTGTCTAAAGAGCCTGAAAATGACTGTCCAGGAAGATGATCACTGTTCTAAGCTCTGGGTTTCTCTTTGTTGCAGAGAGGAACAGGTAAACATTGGAGGTTTTTGAGGAGTGGGGAGTCATAGACTAAACATTTTTAGTGTAATGATTCAGGCAGCAATGTGAAATATGGACTGGAGTGGAAAGAGGCTGGGAGGTCAGCAAGAAGGCTGATGCAGTAGTCCAACCTGATTAACTTGTCTCTACCTCAGCACTGAGAACAGTTCCTGACACATAGTTAAGCGCTTAACAAATATCATAAACAAAACGAGGAGTGACAGGCTAAGTGATAAGTGATGGAGAGATAGAATTGGGATTCCTCCGTGTAGAGATGATAGTTGACGCCTTGAGGTCGAATGAGTTTTCCAAGAGAGTGGGTGTAGATGAAGACTACGGTGCCTTTGACACTGTCGACCATCCCCTCCTCCTCCACACCTTATCTCACCTTGGCTTCACGGACTCTGTCCTCTCCTGGTTCTCCTCTTATCTCTCTGGCCGGTCATTCTCGGTCTCCTTCGCAGGCGCCCCCTCCCCCTCCCATCCTTTAACTGTTGGAGTTCCTCGGGGGTCAGTTCTTGACCCTCTTCTGTTCTCCATTTACACTCACTCCCTCGGTGAACTCATTCGCTCTCACGGCTTTGACTACCATCTCTACGCAGATGACACGCAGATCTACATCTCTGCCCCTGTCCTCTCCCCCTCCCTTCAGGCTCGCATCTCCTTCTGCCTCCAGGACGGCTCCACCTGGATGTCTGCCCGCCACCTAAAACTCAACATGAGCAAGACTGAGCTCCTCATCTTCCCTCCCAAGCCCGGTCCTCTCCCAGACTTCCCTGTCACCGTGGATGGTACTACCATCCTTCCCGTCTCTCAGGCCCACAACCTCGGTGTCATCCTTGACTCGTCTCTCTCGTTCACCCCACACATCCGATCCGTTACCGAGACCTGCCGGTCTCACCTTTACAATATCGCCAAGATCCGCCCTTTCCTCTCCACCCAAACGGCTACCTTACTGCTACGGGCTCTCGTTATATCCCGGCTAGACTACCGTGTCAGCCTTCTCTCTGATCTCCCTTCCTCCTCTCTCACCCCGCTCCGGTCTATTCTTCACTCTGCTGCCCGGCTCATCTTCCTGCAGAAACGTTCTGGGCCTGTCACTCCCCTTCTTAAACACCTCCAGTGGTTGCCTATCGACCTCCGCTCCAAACAAAAACTCCTCACTCTAGGTTTCGAGGTGCTCCATCACCTTACCCCTTCCTACCTCTCCTCCCTTCTCTCTTTCTACCGCCCACCCCGCACGCTCTGCTCCTCCGCCACCCACCTCCTCACCGTCCCTCGGTCTCGCCCATCCCGCCGTCGACCCCTGGGCCACGTCCTCCCGCAATCCTGCCCACCCTCCTCACCTCCGTCAATCTAATTCTCTTCCCCTCTTCAAATCCCTACTTAAAGCTCACCTCCTCCAAGAGGCCTTCGCAGACTGAGCTCCCCCCTTTTTCCCTCTGCTCCGGCTCTACCCCCCCCGCTTCACCTCTCTGCCGCTAAACCCTCTTCTCCCCCCTTTCCCTCTCCTCCTCCCCCTCTCCCGTCCCACCCCCTCAGCACCGTACTCATCCGCTCAACTGTATCTATCTTCATCACCCTATTTATTTTGTTTATTTTGTTTAATGAGATGTACATCACCCTGATTCTATTTATTTGCCATTGTTTTTACGAGATGTTCTTCCCCTTGACTCTATTTATTGCCATTGTTCTTGTCTGCCTGTCTCCCCCGATTAGACTGTAAGCCCGTCAAAGGGCAGGGACTGTCGCTGTTGCCAACTTGTACATTCCAAGCACTTAGTACAGTGCTCTGCACATAGTAAGCACTCAGTAAATATTATTGAATGAATGAACGAATGAAGACTAGAAGGGGATCCAGCTGAGTGACGATGGATGGAATTGAAAGCACAAAGGGAAGAAGTAGATTCTGAAAACAAGCAGGAGAGCTCCTTTGAGAGATGCCTGGGAAATATGAGAGTTGACCTTGAAGGAGTTGGAGAGGTGGTTAAGGACACTCATGCGGAGTAATTTCAATTTCATCCACAGAGTAATTGGCGAGATGGGAGCGGCAGGAACACTGGAGGCTTCAGAAGGGAATTTAACAGCTGGAATAATCTGTGGGGGCAGTGATCAGGGGAATGGGAGATAAGTGGTATTGCAGTGGGGAAGAAAGGGCAGAATTTTCTAACAATTAAGGATGAATTGAAAGCGACATCAACGTTGAAGGTTCCTGACACAATCAGGCCAAGCGGATACCTGAAAATTAGCTGGCTAACATGGGCGACAAAGAACGTACCGGCTGCCAAACCCAACCCCCTGTTGGATCCAGATACTACCGCTTGTCGTTGGCAAATCACTGAACTCATAAATGAGTCCTACACATAAGAAATCCCCAAAATCTCTGTTGGCCCTTTGCATTGTGCTGCACCTTTGTCTGCCTATGGGTTCATTGCACCAAATGGCCCAAAGGGAACACAGCTGCTAGGGAAGAGAAACTACAAGTGATGCTCCACAGATCGCTAGGGCTGTAATCGGTTCCTTTGTGCTGGTCGTCAGGACCGAGACGTGTCAACATTCCTGAGGAGAAACTCCAGCACAGACCTTTAACTTGGTAGGAAGTTTGATTCCCCACTGTCACCCCTCCGTCTTCCAGGCAGCCGAAAGCCACGTTGACCTTTCTGCTTCTGCTTTCCACCTCTTTGTAGAGATCAAAGGACAGTATACTGCTTCGGTATCATAATTCAGTGGCGGCATTAAGTTGTGTGTTGTTTTGCAATCAAAACTTTTTTAGTGCTTCCCAGATGTAGATCGGTCAATACTTTTAGGTTACTTCAAATTTTTTTTTGTCACTTCATGTCACTGTGCTGATTCTTTAGTGTGATTTATAATCATTTGCATGCCTGTGTGTGTGTGTGTGTGCGCGCGCGCGCACCTGCCACAATTCCTGATCCACTATCTCATAGACTTATGAAGATGCTCTTAGCCTTCTGAGCCGGAAGAGTTTCCCAGTGGATTGGAAATCTGCTTTGAAGCCAGTTTGGTGATCTTACGTTGCATCTTCAGGCAACTGGTCGACCAGAACTGGGCCTACCTAACAGCCTGGCTTCACTGCCACAGTGAAGGAGAAATGACAGAACCTCTCCTTCAACTCTGACTCGGGCTATCATTCGATCACGGGGGAGCTGAATGAGCTTGGTGAATTTCTTAGGATGGCAAAATGTGTTTAGAAATGTCCAGAACTCTGGACTGTTGCATGTGTGAAATACTTTTTGTAAAATAAGTGAACACAGTAGAGAGATCTTAGCATTGCTCTATGCAATATGATATATATTATAAATTATTTATATTAATATCAGTCTCCCCATCTAGACTATAAGCCCATTGTGGACAGGGACCATGTCTACAAACTCTGTATTGACCTCTCCCAAGTACTTAGTATAGTGCTCTGCACTCAGTAAGCACTCAGTAAGTGCTACTGATGTTGATATATCTTTCCCCTATGTGTCATGCAGTACAGATCATATCTGCTGTGTTGTAGTTAGGCCTGAGGCCACACTGATATTCACAAAGTGCATAGCTTGTTTGTCTTTTTCAGAAGGAGGTTCAGAAGGGCTCCGACTAGAATCTTGTCTGCAACGGAAAGCGGGGAGATTCCCCTGTTGTATTCACTGCCAGCTCTCTGTAAAACGAGACTGCTTTTCAAGTTCTGAGAACTGTGTACTTACAATTTTAGGATTTTTCCCAAGGGTGAACCTGAGTGAACCTTGGTTTGAGAGTATTGCTTCCAAAATTATCAGTGAAGTTACAGACCTTGGATGAAAGTAATGTATAATAGTAATGATGCAATAAACGCTTAACAAATACCACCATCATTACTATTATACATTACTGGCTGGATTTTACAGAGGGCTTTGTAGCAGGGTTCTTTTTCTCAAATAGCTACATGACATTTCACTAGAGGGTGCTATACAAACACTTATCGTACAATATATTGAAATATAGTGAAAAATCTCATCCTCTTGCTGGAGATTTTTGTATTTTAAAATGTACTGTTGGAAGCACTACTTTTTTCCACTCTGCCATGTTAAAGATAGTAATGCAGAAGCTTCAATAATTGAAAACAAGAAGCTGCTAAGCAGAAGCAGTAATTACCATCCCATCAAAAATGTTGTGGGGTTTTGGGGGTTTTTTTCCCCCTCCAGGAAACGCATGTCTCCACTGATGTATGCAGCTCGAGAAGGTCATTCTCAGTTGGTGGCTCTTCTCGTTGGACACGGAGCAGAGATAAATGCCCAAGACGATAACGGGTATACAGTAAGTTCCAGTTTATTTTGTAATAGTAAATATTTCTACTCTCACAAGGTTGATTTCATGTAGTAATTTCTATCCCAATGACTCGAGATCTGATAAAAACGAGAGGTTAGAGGCAGGAGAGGTCTAGTTGAGGAACCTTCCTGGAAATGAAGAAACGGCAGTAAAGATCAAAAGGAAACGAGAGATTTGCTCAGTATGGCTCTCCTCGGGGCAACCTGTCTCTTGCTGTAGGCAGACCGAAACATGAAAAATTACTTCACAGGAGACAGTCTCGCACTTTGAAGAAAAGACATTAAATGAATTGCCATCAGTTTTCTTATGAAGCAGGGATTACATTCTCAGAGAACCCCTCTGTAGAGTACTTCCGCCTTGACCAGCACCACGCACATGATCACAACTGTTTTTCCTACTATCACATCACTTTGTATCCAGATTTATTCTGTCAGAACATTCCCCCAACCTGCAATAGCATATATCCTATAGTAGTGTAAACAGGACGCGTGGTCCCGAAGTTGCTCAGTATTTTGTGACATTTTTATTGTAAAGTATGGATGCCACTGTCTTTGTGGCTAATACTTGAGAAATAACCTTATTTTCGGCATATTTTCATGATAGGTGTGAGTCAGTGGGCTTTATCGAGTGTTTACCTTGTGCAGAGCACTGTACTAAGCACTTGAGAGAGTACAGTACAGTAAGAGTTGGAAGATGATAGCCCTGCCCTCAAGGAGTTTACAATGTAGTAGAGGAGGCAGAATTGAAATTATGGTTGGGGAAGGAGAAGAATCTACGGGTATATACATAAGTGCTGTGAGACTGAGGATGGGGTGAGTGTCAAAATGCTTAGAGGAAGAAGGGAGAATAGGGTGGGGAAGAGAGAGGTTATTAATTGGTACAGACCCAAGTGCATAGGTGGTGCAGAAGAGAGGGAGAATAGGGTGGGGAAATGAGAGGTTAGGAAGGCCTCTTGGAGGTGGTGTGATTTTAGTAAGCCTGGAAGGTGGGGAGAGAGGTAATCTGTTGGAGATGAAGGGGGAGGAGTTCATTCAGTCATATTTATTGAGCACCATGTGCAAAGGACTATACTAAGCACCTGGGTGAGCACAATATAACAGTGAACAGAGGCAGGAGGGAGGACATGAGCAGAGGGTAGACTGCGAGGGAGCTCGAGTTCACTAAGGTATAAAATGACTACATAGTTGAATTATTACGTTGTCCCAATTACTGTAGTTGAAATTTTTTTTTTAGTCCTTTAAAGCTGTTTTTTGTTTACCAATAAAATTATGTTTTATACAGGCTCTTGCATGGGCAGCTCGTCATGGTCATAAAACTACGGTTTTAAAGTTGCTTGAACTTGGAGCTGATAAAACTCTACAAACCCAAGATGGAAAGACACCAGCAGAGATTGCTAAAAGAAATAAACACCCAGAGGTATGATTCCTTCCACCGGGCCTAACTTTCTGAGAGGGGTGGGAGAGTGTTTTGGTACATGAAATTAGCATCTGTAAAATGTTTTAGTTAACTCAGCCATTTTATGAGGTTTCATAAATGAAGTAAATTAAATAGTCTTGTTTAGTACTAGAGTGTTTAAATGTTGTGGGTTTTCCCCCCTCAAAATAATCAGGAACCTCATACTTGAGTTTTCCACTTGAGGAATTTGATGTTTATCGTGGAGAGATGTGTGTTTTGCAGAATTTTAGATTGTAAAGTGATAGAGCGTCTTATTTTTTCCTGTTCTTCAACCTTTCCCTCCCACCCTCCCACCCCTTGCCCCAGATACGTTCAAGGACAGAACTCAGCAGACCTCTACCTTCTCATCTTTTTAAAGTCCCACTGGGGTTGAGAGGCTCCTTTGTTATTCCCCAAGTTGCACTACTCAGCAATATCCGTACCATCTTCTGTAGCTTTTTCTGCCCACACATTCTGTAGGTGAGAGGGATCAGGCTGCGAGGAGCTTGTATGAGCTGGGCTCCGTACATGTCCCAAGCTTTATGTGGCCAGTTCAGGCAGGAACCCCCAGACCCAGCCAGAGTCAGGCAATCTCCCATAAATTACCCAGGAGAGGAGTAACGTCTGCTGCCTTGTCTTTTTTTTATGCCGTCGAGTCGTTTCCGACCCACGGCGACTCCTTGGATGCATCTCTCTCAGAATACCCTCCCCAATCTGCAGTCGTTGTGGTAGTGTATCCATAGAGTTTCCTTGGTAAAATATGGAGGATGTTTACCGTTGCCTCCTTTGGCTCTGCTGCCTTAGGAGTCTTCGAATTCATACCTTCCACTCCTTTGCAGTTGAGCTGAATAAAGAAAGCTAGCCACCCCTCCTTCCCCCCCGCCCCAACCTTCCTTCATCCTCCAGTGTGCCCTGTCCCTTCCTTCCTCCCCAGCTGGCATTCCAAGGCTAACTGTATCCCGGCGTGGCTCAGTGGAAAGAGCACGGGCTTTGGAGTCAGAGGTCATGGGTTCGAATGCCGGCTCAGCCACCTGTCAGCTGTGTGACTTTGGGCAAGTCACTTAACTTCTCGGTGCCTCAGTTACCTCATCTGTAAAATGGGGATTAAGACTGTGAGCCCCACGTGGGACAACCTGATTCCCCTGTGTCTACCCCAGCGCTTAGAACAGTGCTCGGCACATAGTAAGCGCTTAACAAATACCAACATTATTATTATTATTATTATTAGATTTTAACCCTGCCACCAGTCCTCCAGCATCCCCACTCCACTCTTTTTTTTCCTCTGCAGCTTCAGCATGAGAGATCCTGCTGCCACCGCAGACCTTAAGTGACCACTCCTCCCCCCACCCCTCCCACACACATACACCTCCCGCCCCCCGCCCCCTCCCACACAAGTGAGACTAAATAGGGCAGAACAGGGAATAGTAAGCAGTGGAGGTAGCTGAGGAGGAAAATTGGGGCAGCGTAGAGTCTTAAATCTCTTCTGCTTTCCCCTTAACTCCCTCCCACCTTTACCTCCCTCCTAGTTTGAGTCTCCTCCAATCCCAATACCTGATTGTATTGAATCTACCCCAGCATTTAAGGGCATAGAAAATGCTTCATAAATACCACAGTTATCATTATCCTGAGCTCCCTTCTCTTTCTCCGTCACCCATTGCCATCCTCCCAATTCACCTGGTCCCTGGTCCCTGACCTTTCTGCCCCAAAAAGAGAGAACTACTAGGCCCAAAAAGAGCTGGGCGTAGAGGCCCAGCAAGGAGGGCACCTTCATGAAGCTGCCAAAAACCCAGTTACAACTGCATATCCATAAGAGAAGAACACGAATGGGGAGACGGAGGAGCCAGGTCAGGCACCAGAGAGGAATGGAGAGGCCAGGCTAGCAAGGACAGGGCAGTGCTTCTTCCCAGGCCAATTCTCCAAAGGTGAATTTGCTTCCAGTCCGCTGAGGCAGAACCCTTCCTCGGCTCGACCGTCTCCCTGCAGCTGGAGAACCAAGCCCTGAGAGACAGACAGAGAGAGGGAGGGAGAAGAAGAAGAATGCTAAATGCGTATTTAAATGACGTTTTGAGTTTTGACCCGAGTTCTGCAAGAGATAAAGCCAAAAGCCAAGACCGTCTCCCGGGGGACGGCTTGAAGTACCCCCTGCAAACATTGGCCCGTCTGGGCTTGGGCGAGGCCAGCATTGAGCCCCCAAAGTCCAGCTCGCGCAGGGCTCTCCGCCAAGGGCTGTCAACTGCTGCAGCATATTGGGATTACATTAGCAAATTGCTGGCATTACTGAAAACTTTCAGCTTGTCTCCTAAATTTGAAGAATTCAGATGAACAAGCTATAGTTTCATCGGGGTAATTACTTCAATGGGCTTATTGTTTGATTAGTTGCTGCTTGAAAAACCCTTCCAGCCTGACAGTTGAGCAGTATCTGAGGAGCAAGAGATATAGCGAGACATCAGTTACAGAAGGGAGACTCGAGCTGAGTCTTCACGATTTGTTCAGAACGTTTTGGTCTAGGTAGAAGAACATTATTTCAAAGAAAAGCAGCTCCAGCCTACTCTACCTTGGATCACTGAAGCGTTAGATTCCCCGGAAATCAGATTCATTCCCATAAATAGGAGGAGTTTTTATAGGCTGTGGGTATGCATGGGCACACAGAGAAGCAACGTGGCCTAGTGGATAAAGGATAGAACTCTGGGAGACAGGAGATCTGGGTTCTACTCCCATCTCTATCTCTTTCCTATGCTCTGACCTTGGACAAGTCACTTCACATCCCTGTGCCTCAATTTGCTCATCTGTAAAGTGGGGATAAAATACACGTTCTCCCTCCCTCTTAGGCTGCGAGCCCATGCAGGGCGGGGACTGTATCATTTCTGATTGTATTGTTTCCACCCTGGCACGTAGTACAGGGCCAGGCACATAGTAAGTACTTAACAAATAGCACACTTAATATTATGCATGCAGACGCCTCTCTCCATCCTTCTGTATGTATTTAAAAGTGAAAGTGTCACCAAGTGCTTGGGATGGTTGGGGTTTTGGAAGGTGGGAGAGGTGATGGGGGAGGGAAGACCACTTTTTGTTCCTTTAAGTGCTTTGAAGCACTAAACCTTCTCTCAACATGAATGTATTCTCCCCAACTGCAAGCGCTCTCTCTCTCTCTCTCTCGCTCTCTCTCTCTGTTTCTCTCTTTCTCTCTCCCCACCCGCTGGGGCCACTCTCCAGATACTTCCTCCCAAGCGCTGAAGCCATACCCACCTATACAGGAGCAGAGGGTTTGGTGAAGATGTCGGGGAAAGGAGGGGGCTGGAGCCACTTGCCTCCAGGTTCCATGACCTCAATTTCTCCCTTCCCCAAAGTGCTGCAGGAGTGGAGGACAAATGAAGGAGTGCGGTCTTGGTAAACTGTAGAACATTGGGAATTTCGCTATTTCGTCGACCAGATGAAGGCGGAGAGACCATTGTCTCTTTCCCCCTTTAGACTATAAGCTCCTTGTGAGTAGGGAATGTGCCCTCTTATATTGTTGTGTTGTACTCTCCCAAGTGCTTAGTATGGTGCTCTGTACATGGTAAATGCTCAATAAATTAAATTGATTGCTTAATACAGTGCTCTCCGCACACAGTAAGCCCTCAATAAATGGCATTGATTGCTTGCCACCCAGCACTCATTTAGCTGTTTCGATGTCCACCCTCCCTAGATTGTGAGCTTCTTGTGGAAAAGGATTATCTCTCATTCATTTTGTAAAAATTTCACGTGCCAACCTCACAGGGTTTCAGTTTCTGAAAGTCCCTGTGGCTTGGCAAAACAAAAAGCTACCATGAGGCACCATTTAAGTTCAAGTGGGTGAAATACTAAAAAGTGTGTACCAGTGAAAAATAGGATCAGCCATATAAGACTGCACTAAGCATCCTAAATGTAGTCATACGGGAAGATAATGAGAAAGCAGTCCATGTGTGAAAACTGTTTTATTGCTTTTAATACTCCACTTAAAATTAGCTTGTTTTAATGATGTACAGGTTACCAAAACCATCACAATAACTTCATTGTTAAGTTTCAGAGCCGTGAGCAATAACACTTAATATGCACACTGTGTAATGAATTCCATTTTACAACAACGATGAAGGCAGTGTGGGGGGGCTAGAAGGATAATGGGATTCCACCTCCTCTTTGGGCTTTAAATTCAGTGTGAATGGAATTAGAATGGCTTTTTTATGTCTACATATGCAAATATAAATTTATACATTTTATTTTTACGTTTCCAGCTTTTCAGTATGCTCTCTTTGACCTTGAATCCTTTGCATGGGAAATTCCAAAATATAACTAAAGAAGAGAATATATGCAAATTTTTGATAACAGACTCTGAAAAGAGCAGAGATCATGGATTTAGGTAATGTATTATGCAATCTTAGTTCATAAATATTTTTAACTGTGAATAAACATTTAATGTGCATCTCTGTAATATGCAGCCTATTTAAGAGGCCTCATTTGAAGTTTTCAGAAGCGTATAGCTCAAATATATACAAATGTCCCACTTCCGTCCACATTATCCTTTCTCTTGGCTTTGCACTCTTTATTCATCCCTCCTTCAGTTCCACAGCACTTAAATCCCGTATCCATAATTTAATTTATATTATTACCTGTTCCCCCTCTAGTCTGCAAGCTCTCTGTGGGCAGGGAATGTGATTACCAACTCTGTTATTTTGTACTTTCTCAAATGCTTAGTACAGTGCTCAGCTCTCAGGAAGTGCAATAAATAAGATTGATTGATGGATTGAAATCTCAGAATTTTTGCTGCTTAAAGCATGTCCACAATGGTGCTAGATTCACTTCAATTCATGAAACCACTGCTTATGGTACCACACAGGCAGGCCTCACAGCCTTTTATGATGAACAACACTTTTGTTGCTAAATTGACATCGTTTCATTTTGCAACAGGTGGATTTTGACCTTACAATACTAGTCCTCGTCATGGTACTACCTCCATCTACTGCCTACAATCTATTAATCAGTCAGTGATACTTACTGAGAGCTTGCTCTATGCAAAGCACTGTACTAAGCACTTGGGAAAGTATGATACAACAGAGTTGGTCATGATATGAAGCAAATACAAAAGAGTTGATAGACACGTTCTCAGCCCATAATGGGCTTACATTCTAGTGAGGGAGACAGGCATTAATGCTTAGAGTCCAGTCCTTCCTGGACTCCAAATCATTTCCCCATTACCCCCATGCTTCCCTTGCACCCTGTCCCCTTATTCCTCCAAATCTGCCTCCCCTCCCCGTCATACCCCCAACCTCCCATATCCAGTGTAGATTGTTTTGTTTTTACTGTACAGTACCTACCTGTTATATGGCTCAATCAGTCCCTTCCTCGGCTACAGCCCTGCATCCTTCCTAAATCTCCCCCGACTAGGACCATGACAGCCACAGCAGCTAGGCCAGACTAGCCAACTCTGGAGGAGGGGGGCGGGAAAAGGGCCAGAGTGGGTGAGACTGAACAGTTTTGATAAAAAAAAAAGTTTGTTTCAATTTACATTCCCACATATGATGCAAGTTTCAGGAACCAAATGTGCTTTCAAACAGAAAGGTCTTACATATGTATACACACGCGCATACACACAAACCACCACCCCACCCCACCTTCAGACACACTCCCTCCTGCGTCCGTATAATGAAGTTGTTTTGAAATACAATATTCCCTTTACTCTTAGTCCTGGTTTTCCTTGTCTCATCTCTTTAATGTTATGGATTTGTACACGTTCAAACAAATATTTTCTGCACGCCGGATACGAGAACTTTACAGAGAGCTTGTTCAAATGAGCAACATGGTTGTTCAGTAAACAAGGATTCTGCCTAAATGTGAAACGCGTCATGTTGCTTCAAATAGGTAAAGTTTTAAAAATTGAGAATTAAGGTATCTGTCTGCTCACCAGAGAATTCCCCTAAGCCCTTGGTGTCTACGTGAAATTTGAGAATGGGTTTAACATGTCACCAGATGTACGCATTGCAGGTGATTTCCTCTCCTGTTGCATTCAGGGCTAGTAGACCCATTTTGTAACTGTGACTGGACTTACAGTTCTCAACAGTCTCAAACCCTCAGCACTTTTCCCTCTTTTCCCTCCCCAGTTCCTGAATAAATGAGATTGCCCAGAGTAAAGCAAAGATGGGTTGGCTGACAGAATAGCATATATCCCTCCTTGTTCTACTCAGCACTTAACTCATGTGTCTTTTTGTTGTATCCTAACACTATCATTGATGTCATTGTACATAGTTCATATTCCGCTTTTGGCGATCTGGAGATATTTTTGCACGGTCTTCAGCTTGAACACTTGACAGAGTTACTAAAGGTAAGATCTCATGGAGTGACATTTGAAAATATATTTTAGAGTAAATGGACTTCTTCTAAAGATAGGATAGTTTATAGTCCAAATTTTGCTAGTTTTAACACCTTTACAGCAGTTAAAATTTTTTTGATTAGAACACACAAAGTTTTATTCACAATTTCCAACTGCTTAGGTATACAGCCTAAGGTTTGAACAGGAAAAAATGAGTAGAGTTAGAGAGTTTTATTGTTTAGTTACATTCTGGTTTGTGTATGTAGATATAGATTAAAATATTAGGATATAGTTTAGAATATAATTTTCCTCATTTTGTGTTTAGTAGGTATATTTGTGAGCTCTTGTAAGTCATTTGTAGAGGTGTATAGACACATTAAACTGATTTTTTTTCCTTTAACCAATGACTCTATAAAAATGACTTTTTTCCTTTTTTCAGGAAAGGGATATAACTTTAAGACAGCTTTTGACTTTGAGAAAAGATGACTTTACAAAGGTTAGTGACTCTTTTGAAAACTACAATTTTTGATTTGCTCGATTTGAATTGGTGCTTCGATTTTTCCAATTTAAGAATGTTTGAATAGGGTTTGCTCATGTTGTCATGATAGATCAATATGCCCAAACTCTTACAGGCCCAAAGTAGCAGTCTCAAAAGGTTGGAATTATGCTATCATGCTTATTATATTTTTGGAAACCAAAGAAGGATCTCAATTAGCAGTGGTGCTGGTCTGAGACAGAACTGAGAGAGAGTGTGGGCTAGTGGAAAGAGCACAGGAATGGAGTCAGGAGACCTGTGTTCTTATCCCAGCTCCTCCATTTGCCTGCTGGGTGACCTTGGGCAAGTCATTTAACTTCCCTGGGCCTGACTTTCCGTATCTGGAAAATAGGAGTGAAATAACTGTTGACCCTCTGCTTTAAACTTGGAGTACTGTGTAGGATGGGGACTTGGTGAGATTTTGTCCTCTATCTACCCCCTGCTTAGCACATTGTAAGTGCTTAATACATACCACAACTGTTATTCTAAAATGGGAAATTTCTAAAACTCTGTGTATACCTGTGTGTCTTCTCTGGGCTTAGTGTATGTTCCTAATAAGGTGGGATTTGAATGTGTGATTGGATGGGGATTTGAGGAACTTTTTCATAGATATTGATTATGTTGTCACTTAAAGGTTTTAATAAACAATTGTCAAAAAAGTATAAAGGATAAAGCCATGAAGGACATAGGGAATTTTAAAGAGAAGATAAAGCCAAAGCCTCCCATTAGCAGGTCAGTGTGAGGAGTAGAAGTGAAGAGGAAAAGTCGAAACCTGTGTTAGTTTTGTATGTCACTCAATAAATCAGTTGAATGTGTCTGCCAATTCTGTAATATTGTACTCTTCCAAGTGCTTAGTACAGTGCTCTGCACGTGATAGGTGCTCTATAAATACGATTGATTGCTTGAGGGCTTATTGTGTACAGGGCACTGTACTAAGTGCTTGGGAGAGTACAACGTAATAATAATAATGGTGTTTGTTAAGTGCTTACTATGTGCCAAGCACTGTTTTAAAAGCTGGGGTAGATAGAAGGTAATCAGGAGACCTGTGTGGCTCGTAGCCTTTATCCTCATTTTACAGATGAGGTAACCGAGGCACAGAGAAGTTAAGTGACTTGCCCAAAGTCACAAAGCTGATAAATGGCAAAGCCGGGATTGGAACCCATGACCTCTGACTCCCAAGCCTGTGCTCTTTCCACTAAGCCACGTTGCTTCCCTAATATAACAGACATATTCCCTGCCCAAAATGCACTGACAGTCTACAGGGGAAACAGAAATTAATATATAAATTACAGATGTGTACATAAGTGCTGGAGAGATAGGGTTGGGGGTGGGAAATAAAGGGAACAAGTCAGGGAAGCGCAGAAGAGAGTGGAAAAAGAGGAATTGAGGGCTTAGTCAGGGAAGGCCTCTTGGAGGAGATGTGCCTTCAGTTAGGTTTTGAAGGTGGGGCGAGTAATCATCTTTTGGATATGGAAAGGGAGAACATTCCAGGCCCGAAGCAGGAATTGGGTGAGAGGTGAGTAGCTAGATATACGAGATGGGGGTACAGTGAGTAAAAATTAGGATTAGAGGAGTGAAATGTTCAGGCTGAGTTGTAGTAGGAGAGCAGCTAGTACAACCCAGCCCACACACTTCACTCCCCTAATGCTAACCATCTCACCGTGCTTCAGTCTCGTCTATCTCACTGCCAACCCCTCTTCCATATCCTGCCTTTGGCCTGGAATGTCGTCCCTGTTCAAATCTGACAGACAATCACTCTCCCCCCACTTCAAAGCCTGTTGAGAGCATATTTCCTCCAGGAGGCCTTCCCTAACTAAGCCCCCCTTTCCTCTTCTCCCACTCCCTTCTGCGTCACCCTGACTTCCTTCCGTTGGTCATTCCCCCCAGCCCCACAGGACCTAAGTACAATCTGTAATATATTTATTTATATTAGGTCTATCTCCCACCCTCTTGACTTTAAGCTCCTTGTGGGCAGGGAATGTGACTGTTTATTATTGCATCATACTCTTCCAAACACTTAGTACAGTGTTCTGCACACAGTCAGTGCTCAGTAAATACAGTTGAATGAATAAATGAATGAAGGTAGCTGAGAGTTGGTGGAGGATTAGGATGGCGTAGAGGCCTTTGGATTTAACAAGAAGGAGATCATTTGTGACCTTTAAGAGGGTGGTTTCTGTGCAGTGAAGGGGAGGGAAGTCAGATTGGAAGGGGTCAAGGAGAAAATTGGAGGAGGGGAATTTAAGACAGCAGGTGTAGACAACATCAAAAGATTGGAGGTCTCCTTAGAAACAAGGAGGATTTCTTGAATGGAGTCTATGGGAGAGAAGGCAGGCGGGCAGGCTGTGGTGTGGGTAGAGATTCTACAGTGATGAGGTGGTGAGGTGATGAGGTCGAGCACATTGGTGATTGGATGAGATGGGGCGGAGCAGGAGGTCCGTGGAATTGAGGGAGAGGAAGTGGGCGGCGGAAAGGTCGTCAGGAACATCTACCAGGATATTGAAGTCCCTGAGGATTGGTGTAGGGATGGAGAAAGAGAGAAGGAATGTGAGAAAGAGATCAAAATGGCTCAGAAAGTTGGAGTTGGGCCCTGGGAGGCAGTAGATGACTGTGATTTGTACCTGAAGTGGGTAGTTGAAGCGGATGATACGGGCTGCAAAGGAGAGGAAAGATAGGGATGGGGCGAGTGGGATGGTGTGAAAATATAGGGCAGCCAGAGGAAGCGAATTCCTCTCCCCTTTCCCAGTGAGTCCCAGGGGAGTGGGAGAAAATGAGGCTTCTTCAGGGTAGACAGTTGTTCGGGAGTAATGAGGTAAGCCGTTTCCGTTTTGTCCCACTCTGTTCCAAATTATCAAAAAGATTTTATTTTGTTTCACTTTATAAACATTTATTTCATGATTCGAAGGAAGTGCTTTTATTTCTCAGGTGTCATTTTCTCTTATTAAAACTTGGTACTTAAAATTACTCTCATTTAGATTGGGATTACCAATGTCAGAGACCAAAAGAAAATTATGGATGCTGTTGAAGAGCTTCAAGTAGAAGAAATAAAATTTGAAGAGTTGCCTGAGGTGATGAAATTGGAATTCAGGTAAAAGAAATGTAGTGTATTTACAGGATGAAGAGAATCAATCAGTTAGTAGCTATTTTTTATCACCTACTCTGCACATAACACTGTAGTAAGCACTTCTGAAAGTACAATAGGAGAAGACACTATCCCTGCTCACTGTAGGCAGGGAACCTGTCTACCAACTCGGTTGTATTCTACTCTTCCAAGTGCTTACTACAGTGCTCTGCACACAGTAAGTGCTCAATAAATGCCATTGATTGTTTGATGGACCATAAAATCGAGCGGGACAGACAAGCATACAGAAATTTACAAATGGGTGGAAAAAGTGATCAAATTAGATTATCATCATCATCAATAGTATTTATTGAGTGCGTACTGTGTGCAGAGCACTGTATTAAATGCTTGGGAGAGTACAACACAACAGAATTGGTAAAACATACATGTACAAAAGTACAGTGAGAAGTAGGGCCAAACTGCTAAGGTGGTTCAGAAGAGCTGAAGTGATAATACTGGAGTATTTTTTAATTATTTTTTTAATTCAATTTTTAAAATTTATGTTGCCTACTTTATTAGTCCACTTATTATACTGTTGTATTAAACACATGATAATTATTTTTTAAAGTCCTATGGCTACTCTCAAAGAACATTTCATTTTATGAAACCAACATCATCATAGTCAAGGAGATCTCACATGCTCCCGCCCAAAAGCCTTTCTGATTTATTTTCTTCTGGTCTCCAATGAAATGATTTTCCACAGTAGTTGGCTATTTGTCCTCTCATTTCCTCTTCCGCAATGACAATATAAGTAGGGGAAGAAGCAATTCATAGACATACTGTTAATTTGACCTTTCTGGCCCTGTGATTTACTTTTTATCCCCTCTATTACTGTTCAACCAGAAAACCAAATCAAAAAATCCAAGAACATTTGACAGAAGTGGGTAAAAAAGCATGACATCAGTGTTCAGATTAAACCATAGCTCTTCACTGTCAGTTACTGTAGAAATTCATTTCCCTGGTTACCAGAAGGAAATAGATCAGAAAGGCTTTTGAATGCGGGGGATGTGAGATCTCGATTGTGATGGTATTGGTTTCATTAAATGAAATATTCTTTGAGAGTAAGCAGTAGGACTTAGAAAATAATTATGTGCCTAATACAACAGTATAGTAAATGGACTAATAAATATTCAACATGAATTTTTAAAATTGTTTTCAGTTTTTGGAAAGTCTAGTCTTTACAGTCATTCAGATTTCTCTGATTGATTTTTGTTGGGGTGGGATGGGGAATGTGGCTTCAAAAATAAAATGGTCTTTGAGAGAGTAGCAGTAGGAATTGTACGAATAACTAACTTTCCTGCTGGGAGAATGTGGTTTCTTAAACAGTTTCATCATCAAACCTAGTCAAACCAGCCATTTGCTCTTTGCAGTACTTGAAGCTGATGTTCCTTTCATCAGTAGTGCACTTTTCATTCATTCAGTAGTTTTTATTGAGCGCTTACTATGTGCAGAACACTGTACTAAGCGCTTGGAATATACAAATCGGTAACAGATAGAGACAGTCCCTGCCCTATGACGGGCTTTCATGGGGAACTCCTTGAAGGATGTATTCGTTCTCCACAGGAGTCACGTTAGCCATTTGGATCGTGGGAATGCTGTTTTATGACATATACACATCCCCGCTGGACTGTAAACTCCACAGGGGCAGGGATCTTGTCTACTTACTCTGTTGTGTTGTCCCAAGAGCACGGTAAAGTGTTCTGTATGTAGTAAGCACTAAGTAAGTACCATTGGTTGGTTGAGCATGAGCTTTATGTTTTTGACAGTTGTTGAACCATTTTCTTAGATGAGGTTGTTGAGGTTTTAAAAAATTGAACCTAAAACTCGGGAGATGGTATTGATGTCTTCTTGGAAAAAATGGATTAATTGCTCACACTCTGTTCAAATAGAAAACCATTTAAGGACTATCAGTTGAATAAATTAGGAATATAAAACTCCTTTAAATGTCTATGTTAACTTGGTCTGTTAAAAGAAAATCGGGGGAGTTTACAGTTAGTTTACATTTGCACACTGAGGCAACCTCCTTTTACAAATGGGTTGAGTAAGTCAGCAAATCACAAACTGCAAAATGTGTGCAAACCTAGGTGAAGATTTAGTATAAGAATACTTTTATGGCAACATTCCTAATATAAGTTTTGATTGAACACCAAATGTTAAATATGAGACGCCACAGCAGAACGTTAGCCTGAGGTTGGATTGTTTTAAAGTTGTTGTAAATATAAAATTATTTTTATTTTCACGAGAAATAAAATTCTAGTTGAAGATCCCGAGTTACCCCAAATGACAAGTATTCAATTATTAGAAGTGTTGGCTTTTTAAAAATAAAACTGTTAGACATATATATTCCAAGAATTTGACCTTGTTATTAAATCATGGGTTATGTTTACATGCTGTTATGGAAAAGGTTTTACTTCTATTTGTTCAGAGTCATTCTGTGAGGAAGAAAATTAGTCATTAAGTCATACAAAAACTAACACAGTGGGGAAAAAAGTTGAACTGATTGATTATAAGTTCCCAGTGATGTGTCCTGCACAATTTAGCTACTGATTTATTCTAACCTCTCTTTCTTTCTAAATGTTAATTTTTTTAATGTACTTATTAATCAAATTTTCAACCTGTCATAAAGATAGTGTAGTACCCCTGCGGAGCACATTTATTTCTATTATTGACCAAGTACACGACAAACAAAACTGTTTCAAAATTACGGAAAATATTTAAAACCACCACTTCTTTGGGGATGTTTTTAAGAACATTTGGTGGCTTGAGATTTTCCAGCTCTTTCTGCGCTAGATGCTGTCGAGTAAGGTATTCTCTGTATTACTTAACACTCAGGAGGTGTGTTGTTTCTTGCCATTAAGAAATGACTCTATTTCCTAAACTGATGCCTAGACATAGTAAATGGAATCCCGATGGGTGAGTGCAGTCCTGTCTTTTAGAAGACAAGTTTGTGAAGCCCTGTCCTTCCATCGAGATTTTGAAAATACACTCTCAAGATTCCATGCCAGGCTTTCAGTTTAGTCAGGTTTCTGAATGTTCCGAGGGAACTTGAGCAGCAGATTAAAAACTTGAAAAGTTAGATCTAGCAGAATTATTAAAAACTCAATGAAGAAGCATATTTCTAAGTCTTCAATGCAAATAAAGACTTGGAAATACGCTTTTACTTTTAGGAGGACTGTAGCTCTGCACAAAGTCAGTGCTCAAAAACGCAGTGGATGACAGTTATGGTGGGAAAATGTCATTCATTCACTCGTACTTATTGGGCATTTACTCTGTGCAGACCACTGTACTAAGCGTTTGGGAGAGTACAATATAACAATAAGTCCCACCAGCTGTACCAGAAGAAGCTTCTAGTTTTCTAGAGTAGATCTGTGGACCAGCTAGATTAATAAACAGCCAGGCTTGCCCTAACATCATCTCCTAATTATTATGGCTGTTAGTAGCATTTAGTGAGTGCTTACTCTGTGCAGAGCACTGTACTAGACACTTGGAAGAGTGCAGTAGGATTTTAGCAGACATGCTCCCTGCCCTCAAGGCGCTATCAGTTTTATCAACTTCATTTTCAAACTGTGTTTTTTATCAGATTTCAGGACAGATTTGGTTTGGAGGTTTAATAATGTTGGTATTTGTTAAGCGCTTACTATGTGCAGAGCACTGTTCTAAGCGCTGGGGGAGATACAGGGTAATGAGGTTGTCCCACATGAGGCTCACAGTCTTAATCCCCATTTTACAGATGAGGGAACTGAGGCCCAGAGAAGTGAAGTGACTTGCCCCCAGTCACACAGCTGATAAGTGGCAGAGCTGGGTTTCGAACCCATGACCTCTGCCTCCCAAGCCCGGGCTCTTTCCACTGAGCCACGCTGTTTAACATCTCATGATATTAGATTGAATGTTTTGTCAGCTACGGGTAGAAGGAATTTCATTTAAAAAAAACAAAACAAATTAACAATTTTATCCTAAATGTTTTCCTTGCGTGCCGATTGTAAATTTTCATGAACTTTGGGCATTATTACAGGTAAGATCCCGATAGGAAGCTTCATTAAGTAAAATGATGGTGAGGAGCTGTAAAACAGCCCGGCATCTCGCAGACATTATCCTCTCCTTCCCCCCGACACCATAATGGGCCTGCTTTCGTCTGCCTGACCAGAAACTCCTAACGCAGAAGCCCGCGGTCCAAGAATCTAGGGTCTAGGCAGAGCAGACAAGTCAGGACATGTAAAGCCAGTGATGGGCCACATTAACTCCTGCTTGACCTTAGTACATAACTATTCCTGGCTATCACTGGCTATAAACTGGCTATCATGGAATCTCCATGAGAAGACCAGATGGAGGAGAATAATTGCTGAATTTTAAAAGGAATTTTCAGGTGAGTTAGGATATCGTTTTCCTTAACCATGAAGGAATGGTTTGGGTATTCATCACCAGAAACTGCTATTTCATCGCTACTCCTAGTACGGGAAGTTCAGTCTGTTGACATAGCTGGACAAGAGAAGCGTAGTTCAGCAGGTGAACTCTTGAGGCCTGGAGACTTTCCAGGCTGTTTTAAGTAGGTCCTATTATTTGATAAGTAATTGGAATAGAATGTACCTAAAAAACTGAGAATGTTTTAGCTTTTCTCATAAATTCAAATGGAGGAAGCTAATATATTTTCACTCTGTCAACAAATACTATGTTTATGACCCTTCTAGAATTTCAGCTAGATTTCTACATTTAGAACGGCTCAATGGAGAGGGGCCACTTTAACATCTTCATAACATGAAAACTTCAAAAAACAATCTCTCTGCTAAACAGTGGTATGTAAAATGTTGTTCACCATATTTGATCATCACACTGCTCCTGTGTCTGAACACTTGTGAGTAATAGTCCTTTCTAGACACTGTGCTAATGGTAAGACTATTCTTTGGCTTCTTCCTAACCCACATCCTTCCCTTCCCACTATATACCCCCAGCTTCTTATAGACTTTGTGTCACTCTCTTCCTCACAAGCTTTATTTCCTTTCCTCAAAAAGGACACACAGTGCCTGATCTTTACCCACCAGGTTGGTCTGAGTGCCACCGTTTCGAAGACTGCCTTAACTAAGCCATCTTGCCTGAGATTTGGCAAAAGTAATTTCCTTATAGCATTTCTTCAGTTCACTTTTCAGAATCCTCTTGTCATACATCTTTCCCTGTCCCTGAGTTCCCCACCAGCAGTTCTGTCTCGGATTCTTATACACAATATTGTGGACTATTAGTCTTAAAAGAGTTAATGTACTAACCGACATCAGGGAAAATCTCATTCATCCAAATATTTTTGTTAGTAACAAAATAAAATCTCAACAGATTTTACTGCCAGAGCAGCATGCTGACTCACACTGTTCCGATGGACCAAGAAGTAAAATATGAAATTAGGAGACAGCATTTAGGAGACTTGCAGACAAAGCATGGCAAACCAAATCACACTTCTTGGTATATCAAGGTCTGGCCATGACTTCTGACTTCAGCTGTTTCATTAGCTTGGCTTTGTGGAGGGAGCTCAGAAGAGGTCAGAATTGGCCAGATTCTTGAACCACCCCCACCATTTACCTGCTGTTTGATCTTGGGCAAATGTCTGAACCTCAGTTTCCTCATCTGTAAAATAGGGATAAAATACCATTTCTCCCACCCGCTTAGATTTTGAACACTTGTGGAACAGAGACTGGGTCCAGTCTGATTATGTTTTATCCAACCCAATGTTTAGCAAAGTGATCAGCTCATAATAATCATTTAAATAAGTTCCATCATTATTATTTGCCTCACCTTCAAGCCATATGTCATATAAAATAACAAGATTTGACATGCCATGAACCAAAAAAACAAAACTCACTATTGAGCTTTACTGCTAAAAAGCCAAATTTACAGGCAAGATTTTTCCCTGATATTAAATTAATGAAAAATACATTTGGGGGCAAAATTGAAACAGACTTTCCATCTTTTTAATCTTCATCATATAATGTTAATTCACGAGGCAGACCTCTGTTGTCCATTCACTCGCTTCTCCCAGTCCTGACCATCTTCTAGACTGTGAGCCCCTTGTTGGGTAGGGATTGTCTCTATCTGTTGCTGAATTATACTTTCCAAGTGCGTAGTACAATGCTCTGCACACAGTAAGTGCTCAATAAATATGATTGAATGAATAAATTAATGAACAGTCTTCCATCGTGTTCCAAAGTTGATCCTTGAATTGAAACTAGAGAATTCTGCTCTCGCCAGAGTGGTTAGGCCTCGTTGCATGAAATGGGCAGCACTTAAATTCTGAACTATTTTGAACACTCACTTTTTCGACTATCAACCGTCCCAATTTTTTTTCAGCTAAGGGACTGTTTACTCGGCTTCCCTTCCCTACATCTCAGGACTCTACCCTCATCCGAAGCCGGGTCTGTAGGGGAAGGTGGGGAAGCCTGGGACCCTTTCCGATTTGGTCTTGTCTTGCCTCGCAGGTATTCAAAGAATGTTAGAATAGGTTTGGCCTCAATCAAGTTAGATACCTGAAAGATTATTTCGCATTCTAGAATAGTGGTTTTCTATGGCTGCTAATGGGACCCCCAAAATATTTTGATTGCTCCACCTTTTGAAAAGTAGACTAATAATGAAAAAGAAGCCAAGATCCATGTAATAGTCACTCTATTTTAAGATATACTTGCTATTCCTCCTGCAGTGTGTCTGACTTTTTCACTGGCTCTCTCTTGATTTTGTTTTTCTGTTTTTTCTCTGGCACTGTCACTGGCTCTTGATTGGTCTTGCCAGTGGTATATCAGCTCTGCAGCTGCACCTTATGGTGAGCACATTTGAGAAGCACCAGCATTACCATCATCATTATTATCATCAT
Organism: Ornithorhynchus anatinus; assembly: GCF_004115215.2. NCBI lineage: Eukaryota > Metazoa > Chordata > Mammalia > Monotremata > Ornithorhynchidae > Ornithorhynchus > Ornithorhynchus anatinus. The sequence continues at coordinate 39,807,565 of NC_041737.1, read as the reverse complement.
TTCTGAAGAGCATCTTAGCTAAGTTTTTTTGTAGTTATGCTTTGATGATAATAATGGTACTGTTTAAGCACCTACATTATGCTAAGCACTTGGATAGATACAACATAATCATATTGGACATGGTCCCCATTCCACATAGGACTCCCAGTCTAAGAACTAGGGAAGGCAGGTATATCATCCCCCATTTACAGATGAAGAAACTGAGACCTAGAGAGGTTAAATGATTTGCCCAACGTCACACAGCAGGCCAGTGGCAGAGCTGGAACTGGAGCTCAGGACTCCCGGTTTCCAATCTCAGACCCTTTCCAGTAGACCATGCTGCCTCCTATCATCCATAGACTTGGCCCACAGTCATTGCCAGTGGACTCTGGTTATTTTTCCCTACCTTACTATTATTGGTGAGGGAGGTTTTAGCCTTTCTTAATAATCTATCTGGGGTCGGAGAGGGGAGATGGAGAGCATGAATTGGGTTTTTACTTTTGAACTGGTGAAGGGGAAAATCTGAATCAAATCTTAATTAAAACAGGTGTAAATTGAGGACCAGGTTTTGAGAGTTTGACTCTTTTTACCCCAGTAGAGAACCTTTAATAACCTGAAGAACTGAAAATGAGCATGTTGTATTTCATTTCTTGTTTTAAATTAAGAGTAGTCAGTTTTGCACCAGAGCCAAGGGCAGGTGGTAGATTTTAAACAAGCAAAAAAACTGTCCTAAGCTGACTTCTTTTCGGTTATCCCCCTGGGTGTGTGGGGCCCAGGGTAACTGACCTGCTTCAGGGCGCTGCCAGCAGAGAAGGAGAGGGACTGAGGGAAAAATGTAAAGATAAATTTTCCCCTTCAGTCTGGGCCTCTCCCCTTCCTCCCCTGTCACAGTGCTGCCATTTCCTGTTCGCGGTGCTCCAGGTTGGCCCAAGTCCTACATCCTAGTGGTTCGTGCTCCGCCTCCTTGGCCAGAGAGCTGCCAGTCCGAAGGTAGTATAAGCAGCATGGCCTAGTGGCAAGAGCACGGGCTTGGGAGTCCGAGGGTGTGGGTTCTAATCCCAGCTCTGCCACTTTTCTGCTGTGTGACCTTGGGCACATAACTTCTCTGTGCCTCAGTTACCTCATCTGTAAAAATGGGGATTAAAAAGTCTGAGCCCCACTTGGGACAATCTGATTATCCTCTATCTACTCCAGCACTTAGTGCTCAGCACATAGTAAGTGCTTAAGAAATACCATAATTATTATTATTATTATCTGCTGTGTGACCTTGGGCAAGTCACGTAAGTTTTCTGTGCCTCAGTTACCTCATCTGTAAAATGGAGATTAAGACTGGGAGCCCATGTGGGACAGGGATTGCGTCCAACCTTATTACCTCAGCTTAGAACAGTGCTTGACACATAGTAAGTGCTTAACAAATCACTGACAGTCAGTTCAGGTACCAGAGCCCAAGCATGAAACCCTTCCACCCTGAGTGCTGGCGACTCGGAGAATCCTGCTTGCTGGGAGGGGAGGGGACTCGGGCATCTGCCCCCAAATTGCCCCGAGGATGGGACGGCTCTGCCTATGGGGAAGAGTCAACGGAGATCATTGAAATCCATTCATGATACCCAACCATCTGCTATTCCAGAGTTTCAACCTCTTCTCTGGGGATACACTTGCCAGAGTGATGAACTGCCTCCCTTTGTATGCTTTCTGCTAAAGTGCTAATTAATAGCCAAATGAGCGAGTAATGGGTAGTGGTAGAAAGGGGAAAAGAAACAACTGTGGAGGTGGATCTTGGCAGCTTAACTCCTTTAACGTATTTTCCGCAACTAACCCCTCGTCTCCTCACTCTAGTCTCTCTCCCTTCTGCATTATCTAGGTCTTTCTGTCTGTATTCCCTAAGCATGTTATGTATATCCCCTCACCTGCCCAGCACATATATGTAGATATCCTTGTGCTCTTCCATTCCCTTATTTGGAATTTATTTTAATGTTTGTCTCCCCCACTAAACTGTAAGCACCTTGAGGGCAGGAATAGTGGGTACCACCTCTATTGTATTCTACTCTCCTAAGTGCCTCAAACAGTGCTCTGCACACACTGAGTGCTCAGTAAATACCACTGATGACTAATTGATCCATTGGCAAAACTAGATGATCAGCTCCTAAAACACTGAGATGCACCTATCCTTTTGAAAAGATTCCACCTAATTCTGAGGCATTCATGTGATCAAAGCAGAAAAAGAGATTAGGAAGCATTCACTGCTTCTCTGTATTGGGTGAAAAAAAGGGAAACTGGAAGGAGAGGTCCAGTTTGGGTAATGGAAACCATCCCAACTTAAACATATATGGACATGCTGTTCTTTTAAGGTTTCACCAAAAGTGAGTGTTACGGTCAGATTTAAGGTAATTGCCCCTTGTACGGCTTTGCGCAAATAACTGTGTATCTTTTTCTCTTTGTTTTTTCAGCGGTGATGAGTTCCTCAATTTTCTTCTGAAATTAAGCAAACAGTGTGGTCACCTCACAACAGCTGTGCAGGATATAATTAGCCAGTTTCCAGTACATTCTCACAAGGTATTTCATCAGGGAAATTAAGCAAATATAGATCATGGGTAGTAATAATAATAATAATAATAATAATTGTGGTATTTGTTAAGTGCTTCCTCTCTGTCAAACAGTGTACAACTGCTGGGGTAGATACATCACCCGCATGGGGCACACAGCCTAAGTAGGAGGGAAAACAGATATTGAATCCCCATTTTGCAGATGAGGGAACCAAGGCACAGAGAAGTTAAATAAGTATTCAAATTAAGATAATTATGGGAGAAAATAAGTAAACTGATAAAATCACATCTCTTCTACTAATTATGTAATGTATGGCCAGGGAGCTGCTTAATGATTGTATTCTGCTCTACTGTCTTCCAACAGCATGTTGTGTTACAAACTTCTAGAATAAAAAGATCCTTCCGATGATTGTGGGGAGAAGGGGGTCATTGTGTTTAATTGACTACTTACTCTGATAGGAGATTTAATTGTTTAAAGTACAAAGTGATAGAAGACTCAAGCAAAGGTTGAAACAAAGCAATGTATGTCTCATCATGCACAAACAATGTCACTAGGAATTTTGAGGAAATACTAATGGAAATGATTATAGTTTAAGAATAGAAGTGGATAATGACCTTTAAAAACACACAATTATGTTTGTTTCAGCCATTTGTGATTAAATTTTTGATTTTTCCAGAGTTTTCTCTGGTCTATGATCAGAGAAGCAGCGTGGCTCAATGGAAGGAACCCAGGCTTGGGGGTCAGAGATCATGGGTTCTAATTCTGGCTCTGCTGCTTACCAGCTGTGTGACTTTGGGCAAATTACTTCACTTCTCTTTGCCTCACTTCCCTTATCTGTAAAATGGGGGTGAAAACTGTGAGCCCCACGTGGGGCAACCTGATTGCCTTGTATCCCCTCCAGCGCTTAGAACAGTGCTTCGCACATAACGCTTAACAAACACCACCACTATAGTAAGAGAAGTATGCATTTTTCATTTGTATGGATACCTCATGGACGCATCTGATGTAAATGTTTTTGAACATGCATTAAGCAGACGTATTAGTCTGTTGCGATGTAGGTTGATTGCAAATGTCTCTTCATACTGTACGGATTGGGTATTTTTCAATAATTGCATTTAGAGCATAATGTGGTTATTTTACAGAAGGGTTTCTTGTCCCAAATTGAATGCATGTGCAGTTATCAAAGATGGTTTTCCAGTCACTTAAGAAAATGGTTTTCTGTGTCTTCTAACAGATAGTTCTGGAATGGGGCTCGCCTGAATGCTTTACGTCAGTGTGTGAAGATCTGGTACACAATGCTCAAAATCTAGGGGAAGAAGTTGGCAAACTTAAGCACTTGATTCAGAAGGTAGGCATCAGAACACACAGAGGAAAGGTAGATTTGGGCTAAATGTTTCATGTAATCTAGCCCAGCTTGGGAGATAGTTTCAATAACGTTACTTGCTTGAAGAAACCTCCGCTGATCTCTCATGCAGTGTGATGTATCATCCCAGGGCTTAGTACAAGTGCTCTGCACACAGTAAACACTCAATAAATATAATTGAATGAATGAGGAAATTAATTCCCCCCGCCCTGTACCTTCAGGCAGTAGGAAAGCAGTGACATTCTGGAAACATTTGTCCTATGTTTCGGCAACTATTCCACACACACAAACACATACACACAAAACAAAACAAAAAATCGACCACCTGAAGTCCATCGTAGATGGGGATGAAATACAAGAAGGCTCTCAGGAAAGTACAGGTCCCAGAAATCTCTGGAGGAGACTGAGTGGATGGAAATCCTAATCGCGATGTTTGGCTGTGGTGCTCCTCCCTTAGTGACTAGCCCATTCAGGCCTCCACAAGTTAAAAGGAGCCATTTCCAGAGCAGGAGTCAACTGGGTCCCCGGATTCGAGTGAAAGGTGTTTGACGTTTTCCCTACGGGTGGACGGGAGTCATTCTACAACGGTGCATCGCGCTGCTCTGGTGGGTGCGATGGCCCGGCACATACCACGGGGTCCAACTCTGGGGACAAGAAAACCTGCTGAGAATCGTGCAGCCAGTCGGGGAGGTCCCCAAGAGCCCCAGCTGGCCCCTCTTGAACAGGAGGTGGTGGTCACGGTGTGATCTGGGGCATACCGGCTCCAAGAAGGCCTCGAGATCCATGATGAGCCATGGTGCCTTGCGGTTAATATCCGGGGGATGCAAATATTGTCCCAATAGGAATTTTGGTGGGGAGCGGGTGAGGGGGGAAGGTATGAGTTAACACAGATAGTGTACAGAGGTGACAAAGAGAGAGGGTGGGAGAGGTCAAGGCTAGACGCTAACACCACATCACTCACTTTCAAACCAACACAATGACAGGATCTTGTCAGAAAGGGTCATTTTAAGTAATTGGTTAGTAATGGAATGACCGTCCCAGGATTCAGTAAATGGAGCATCAGTGTCAAAAAGGAATCTGTTGCTGAATGAAGCCATGTGGACATTGGCCTCAGGATACAGTATCACCAAGGTTGGCACCGAATCCCCACTTGGTGCCGTAACTTGAAATTAATTTTGCCGGCTTCTCCTTATCAAATATTTACATTGTAGATTCTAAAGGGAGTTATGCCTATTAATGTTGGAAGTATTTACATCATCACTCTAGCCCAGGATGTTTCCAGTAAATATCACTCTGCAAAAGTGCCTGATTATTTTTATCTTTCAAAGATCTTTTATTTTTTGTTTGTTTAATAGAGGTGCTTCAGGGTGGGAGTCATGTGGGGTCAGAGGCAGGGTGTGGATAGGCCAGAACATTCCTTCCAGAGAGGTGTTAAAGCAGCCATTTAAAATTTTAAATGCAATCTGTCTTTGAAATGTTATTTGAAATAAGTTTCAAGTGTCTAGTGAAGCACTTACTTGGAATAATATGAGTCTTGTTAACTGTGGATACATTTAATGTGGCGTGAAGTCTTAGGGAAGATTTTCCTTGTGGGCAGTTTAATTGTTTGCCGTTCGGCGTTAATCGTTGGAAATAGATGGGATGCAGAGTCTACTCTGTGCACTTCCTAGCCCTCCTCATTGGTTGTTTGCCACTGCAAGTTGTGGATATTTATTCCATGACACCCGCACACCCACACCCAAACACACATACACCCTGCCCCCAGTGAGAACTTGTAAAATGTGTATGAAAACATTGCTCTTATAAGAAGCCTTCCCATTTAGGGCTGTCCACGGTGAATGGCTTTATTGTTTTTGAAGACATTTGTGTTCATTTAAATCTTCCATTTCAATCTTGATTGATGTAAGATAGCTCTTGTTGAAGATTGCATACATATGCAAAGCCCAAGTGCTTGGTCGCTGACAACTTCAGCCCAAAGTAAAATGGGAAAGAATGTTATCTTCTTTGGAGGAGATCCTTTTTAAAGTTTCTTTTATGTAAATTGAGTGAAATATTGCGGCTGTGAAATTCTCGTGTCAAAGGGTTATTTCATTTTCATTTTTCTTCATAACCTCTTTCATTTCTTTCCCCTTGCTATTAGTTGCACAATGACCAGAAAAATGACTCCTGTCGTATACCACCCATGGAAAATGTGTCTACCGGAAAGAAGAGATTATGGAAGAGAGCCGCGGTCACTGTGTGTGGATTTGGGCTTCTCTTCATCGTTTGCAAGCTAACTTTCCTGCGAAAGTAATGGCAATACATATTTCAGCAGTGGACGGTATCAATTCCGATTCCGTTCAGTCTCTGGAAGACCCCACGTGAAGGTGATGAAGATGAACCAATCAAGGGACGAGCCTAACTTGAACTAAATGGGGCCCATTTGGGCGAGTGCAGTGCCGTTTAGAAGTGAACACGCATAATTACTGAACCCTGCTTTTATTTTATCCTTATATCCTATATTTATAAATATAATTTTTTCCTGTTACATTATAAAAAGAGGTCGTGCTTTAATCGCTATGTGTTGGACTATTGATCACCTTCAAATAAAGGTCTTAACTTTGCCTTTCATGTTCTAGTACCGTGTTTATTTGAGAAAGCAATAAAGCGTTAAAAATACCTTTCTGGGGAATGTTTAGCTAATTTTGAAAAGTAACGTTAACTGTGGTGCTGCCTTTTATAGACTCTGTTTTAACTTCAATTTTTAGAGAGAAGTAGAAGATGATTCTCACGGTCCCTTTTCACCTCTATGCCTCTGTTAGTTTTAGGGTTTTCTCTTGAATTTCTTCCTGACTTTCTGTCAGCCCAATTACATTTTCATTGCAATCATAATGCTAATACAAAGCTTGGAAAGTGAATCAATTTTCTGTTGAACACAGAAAAGAAAGACAAAATCTCATGTTTTTATAAGTATGAGGCAAAGGAAGATGGGGCTGGAAAACATGGAAGTAAATAATGTTAGAGACTGGGAATAGCTAAGAGATAATTATGAAGCAAGCTTTGGAAGCACTTCAAAATCCTGTTAGGGTTGATAAGAGCAAATTAAGTGTGCTTGTCATGCACGCTATGATATTTTGCATAAGTATGAAAGTGAATGTTTGGGCTGTTGTGAATGCCACAAGGTAGGCCGGTGGTAACAGCTCTCCTCCTGTCTAAACTGAGGAGAGAGAGGATTCAGCTTGAATCAGAGAAGTGAGAGAAAATGGAAGATAGACCCAATAGAGCCAAAAAGAAAACCCTGACTAGAGCGGGATTACTTTTAGAGCAATCATGGGGCTTGAATCTTGTTGCCTGGCTGAGGGCCATGTTTAGAACAGATGTGGTAAGTCTGCAACTGCTTGAAAGGTAAACACCGAGAGGGGAAGAAACTATGGCAAGAGAAAAAGGGAGGATAATAATCAGTAGTGAGTCCTGCCCGAGGGATAAACCAAAACAATGGGGCTGAACTAGCTATTCCATTATGCAGCTTTGTGCTTGTGCTTGTCACCTGGAAACCTATCCCACCATGGAGAAGGTGATATTAGAAGTCTGAAGCACAGGGCACTGAGTGATGCCGCCCCTTTATAGAAATGGACTCACGTTAAGGGAAAAGTTTAACTGAACCGGCACCATCTCTTGATAATGGGTGGTGAAAACGTAACTCGGGGAATGTGGGCTATCTCCGTTATCCAGGGACATATGCAATGTCATCTTTAATGGGCTTCAACCAAAGTTCTCCTGTTAACTGTTTCATATGTTTAATCAGTCTCATAATTTTTCCCCTTTTGCAGGTTTAACGTCAGAAAGTACTGATTCCACCAGTGGTGATAAATACATTTTCTTTGCCGCCCAAAAAACCCAAATCATGTTGTATCCCAGTGTATGCTCCCCTTTAGCAACCTACCCACTCCACTAGAAATGCTGTCTACCTGTTCATGGATCTGTTCCGTATCTCTAGGGGTTGTAACCTTTCCTATTGGTCTGTCTTCTAAATTACTGAGCTGTCACCCTCTCTCCACAACCCATCCCTCTTGCCAACCTAGATCTTTCCAGATCCCCACTCGGCTTCCATTCTTTCTGATGGCCGATCATAGTGATACAGGCGCCTCTCAGGTACCTTTCTCGCGTCTCCCACATAATCTCCCCTTTGCCTTCTTTTACCACTGTGATACCTACGTCCTATTACATTGTCTCCCCAGTTACTACTTCTGCCCTAAGCTCTATGGGGCTTGGGAAAATAATCATTAATAGTTGCGGTATTTAAGTGCTTACTAAGTGCACTGAACTAAACACTGGGATAGATACAAGATAAGCAGGTCCTAGATGGGGCTCCCATTCTAAGTAGGAAGGAGAACAGGTATTGAACCCCCATTTTGCAGTTGGGGCAACTGAGACACAGAGAAGTTAAGTGACCTGCCTACGGTCGCACAGCAAGTAAGCGGTGGAGTCAGAATAAGAACTCAGGTCCTCCGACTCCCAGGCCCGGTTCTCTCCACTAGATCACACGCTCCCCCAGTGACAACACAGCTTTTGACAGAAGCTTTTGCAGACCCTGACTCCCTTCTTTTTCCCTACCCTAAAGAGATAAAGGATCTAATGGGGTGACATGAGGTGGGATCAGCAGCTAGCAGCCTGACAGAAGCCGTGATAGTCAGAAAGAGGGAGCAGGCAGACCCAAATCAAGAGTGCCCAGTAGATTACACTCTTCTTGTGGCTATGGAGAGGCAAGTGCACTCAAAGTGGGATGGGAATCGATCAGTTGTTTTTATCGGGTGCTTACCGTAGGCCAAGCACTGTACTGAGCACTTGGGAGAGTACAGTATAAGAGATTTGGTAGGCATGTTCCCTTCCCACAAGGAGAATACAGTTTAGAGCGGGGACATGGACATTAAAGTTACGGATGTGGTCGTGAGTGCTGTGAGACTGAGGGTGGTGTGAATAATGAGTACAAATCCACGTGCAAGGGTAATGCAGAACGCAGAGGGAGTAGAGGAAGGGAAGGCTTAGTCAGGGGAGGCCTCTTGGAGGAAATATGATTTTAATAAGATGACATTTGCATCAATCCCTCAACCTTCCGCCAATCTGTCCAGTGAGCGGCTCATCATCAAAACTGGGCCAAGACCGTAAGCTCGCTGTGGGCAGGGAATTTATCCGTTATCCCCTATTCTCCCGAGCACTTAGTTCAGTGCTGTGCTCACAGTAAACTCTCAATAAATAAATAGGATTGACTGACTACAGCGTCTAGGCCCAGGCCCGAAACAGACTGGGCGATGTGCTTCTCCCTGTGATGGCAGGGCTGCCAAAGCCTCTGGAGTGGGATGAGAGTCGGGGGGTCAGGAGTGAGCCTGGAAGGTTGGGGTGTGTTTGGGTAGATTCTGAAACCTCCCCCAACTTTCTTCCAAAGTTAAACACTGCCATCTTGGTGCCAGATTGTAGGCCAATCCTCATCTTTGACTCGTCTCACTCGTTCACCTCACACATCCTATCCGTTACCGAGACCTGCCGGTTTCACCTCTACAGTATCGCCAAGATCCGCCCTTTCCTCTCCACCCAAACGGCTACCTTACCGCTACGGGCTCTCGTTATATCCCGGCTAGACTACTGTGTCAGCCTTCTCTCTGATCTCCCTTCCTCCTCTCTCGCCCCGCTCCAGTCTATTCTTCACTCCGCTTCCCGGCTCATCTTCCTGCAGAAACCATCTGGGCATGTCACTCCCCTTCTCAAACACCTCCAGCGGTTGCCTATCGACCTCCGCTCCAAACAAAAACTCCTCACTCTAGGCTTCGAGGCTCTCCATCACCTTGCCCCTTCCTACCTCTCCTCCCTTCTCTCTTTCTACCGCCCACCCCGCACGCTCCGCTCCTCCGCCGCCCACCTCCTCGCCGTCCCTCGGTCTCGCCCATCCCGCCGTCGACCCCTGGGCCACGTCCTCCCGCGGTCCTGGAATGCCCTCCCTCCTCACCTACGCCAAACTAATTCTCTTCCCCTCTTCAAATCCCTACTTAAAGCTCACCTCCTCCAAGAGGCCTTCCCAGACTGAGCTTCCCTTCTCCCTCTACTCCCTCTACCGCCCCCCTTCACCTCTCCGCAGCTTAACCCTCTTTTCCCCCCATCTCCCTCTGCTCCTCCCCCCTCCCTTCCCATCCCCTCAGCACTGTACTCGTCTGCTCAACTGTATATATTTTCATTACCCTATTTATTTTGTTAATGAAATGTGCATCGCCTCGATTCTATTTAGTTGCCATTGTTTTTACGAGATGTTCTTCCCCTCGACTCTATTGCCATCGTTCTTGTCTGTCCCTCTCCCCCGATTAGACCGTAAGCCCATCAAACGGCAGGGACCGTCTCTATCTGTTGCCGACTTGTTCATTCCAAGCGCTCAGTACAGTGCTCTGCGCATAGTAAGCGCTCAATAAATACTATTGAAAGAATGAATGAAGAGCCCCAAAGCCCAGATTTGAGTGAGCAGCCCTGTTGCCTTTCCCCCTACTAGCAATGGAAAAGGTAAGCTCTGAGGTAGCCAATAGGGCCAGAGGTGTGCTGCCTGCTAACCCACCAGAGTGACCCAGAGTCCTGAGCGTTGGTATCGTTGGGACCAGGGGCTGGAGAGGTACAATTAAGAGTCCTCAGACTCTTTTTCTGACTTTCCCCTTTACTGCCAACTTTGAAATCCCACAGGGAAAAGAAAATCGTGGAAGGACTCTTCTCACAGAAATCTCGAGACAGGAGAGCCTATAGCTTTGGAAGAACAGTGAGCAACCTGCTGGGGTGCTAACACATAAACCAGATGTGATTTGTAGTGTCCCCATCCCTGGAGCCGGAGAGCAGCCATTTTGATCAGAGGCGGAGCTTTGGGTCTTCATGTGGAGAGAAGAATCAATCCGTCAATGATATTTATTGAGTGCTTACTGCGTGCAGAGCCCTGTACTAAGCACTTGGGAAAGTACAATTTAATAGAGAAGCTAGTGCGTTCCCTGCCAACAAGGAGCTTACAGTCTGCAAGGCTATTTAGAACGGAAGACCAAAAGCAATGAATGTTTTTGAATTTGCCAGTTTTCTACCTTTTTCTTTAAGATATTCGTCTTGACACCCCCTTCCATTTCACTGTCACCTATAAAACATTTGTTGTGTCCAGAGCTTGGAGGATTGGATGAAGCCTTTGTGTCCTAGCTGTCTGACTCAGATCAACCAACCAATCAGTGGAATTTATTGAGCCCTTACTGCGTGCAAAGCACTGTCCTAAGTGTTCATATGTGGCCACTGCCCTAACAAGTGTCAACAAAGAGGAACTGCCTCTCATCTGAGAGGTCCTTGCCTGCAAAGGATCTAGGGGTTATGAAGGTGAGGAGAGGAGAGTCCAGTTTTCTGATGGGGGCAGTGCTGGCCCTGAAGAGACTGTAGCAGCAACCAGTGACCAGATAGGATGGATCTGAAGAGGGACCGTTGCCTGGTAGGTGAAAGATGCCAAATCTACACATGTTTATAGGATTTAAAAAAGAATGTGGATTTTGTTCTTCCTCTTAACACTGGGTTACTCTTTGTTCTGAACTTGCTTTTATCTCAGGGGCCTGTTCCTGGATTTGAGGCCAGATTAGAATTTAACATGTAAAATGATAGAGGGAAAGTTTGTTGTTTTTTTTTATGGTATTTGTTAAGCGCTTACTATGTGCCAGGCGCTGTTCTAAGCAATGGGGTAGATACAAGGTCAACAGTTTGAACACAGTCCCTACCCCACATAGGCTCACAGTCTTAATCCCCATTTTACAGATGAGGTAACTGAGGCCCAGAAAAGTAAAGTGACTTACCCAAGGTCACACAGCAGACAAGTGGCAGAGCAGAGACTAGAATCCAGGTCCTTCTTACTCCTGGGCCCGTGCTTTATCCATTAGGCCATGCTGCTTCCGGTGGCAAAGGAGACTGAATGTATGGCTGAAAGAGGGAGACACTGGCTGGCTCATTCGGATTGTTTCTTCACAAGCCGATTAACAACAATAATAATAATACTGTGATATTTGTAAAGCACCTATGTGCCAAGCACTGCGCAAAGTGCCGAGATTGAACAGGGTCCCTGCCCCATAGAGGGCTCACAATCTGAAAGGGAGAGAGAACAGGTATTTCAATCCCATTTTACAGATGAAAACTCGGGCAAGGCCACAAAGCGGGCAGGTGGCAGAGCTGGGGTTAGGGCAGATCTTAGAACCCACCCTGGTTATTCATTCATTCAACCGCACTTACTAAGTGCTTACCATGTGCAGAGCACTGTACTAAGCTCTTACCAAAGTGCAATCAGAATGGTCAGCCGCCAGCGATTGGCGCCTTGGGAGCTCATGTGGACACAGCAAACCAAGCAGTATGAATGGTCACAGCTCAGGTCTGACTGGGATTTAGTGTCCAGTTGGTTTTGCTGGCTAGAAGAGATGTGCTCAGAGATTAATGGACCTATAATAATAACAATTGTGGTATTTGTTAAGGGCTTACTATGTGCCAGGCACTGTATTAAGCACTGGGGGAGATTCAAGCAAATCAGGTTGGCAAAGTCCCTGTTCCCTGTGGTGTAACAGTCTCAATCTCAATTTTACAAATGAGGTAACTGAGCGAGAAGTGAAGTGACTCACCCAGGGTGACCCAGCAGACAAGAGGTGTAGCCGGGATTAGAACCCATGACCTTCTGAATCCCAGACCCCTGCTGTATCCACTAGGCCGAGCAGCTTCTCTGGCTCTAAAAACGCCTTAACCCTCTGCAGCAGCCTACCACATCCCTCTTCTTCCCTCCCCGGGCTGAATTCTCTTGTCAGGTTCTGCACTGCACTGTGCCAGAAGCAGTCCATCCCAGACAGGGTTCTCTAAAGTAGGTCGTGAGGAACTGCCGTGGCTCAGCTTAGCGTGTTGGGTGGTGATGGTCTCTGCTTGAAAGAGAGACAGATCTGGCCCAACTTCCTTTGGTAGCCAGGGTTTGTCTCTCGGTCTTTTCTTCCTTGGCATACTAAGCCAAAGCAGGATAAGGCTATCAGTCAATCAGTGGTCTTGACTGAGCATCCCACTTCACTTCTCTGTGCCTCAGTTCCCTCATCTGTAAAATGGGGATGAAGACAGTGAGCCTCACGTGGGACAACCTGGTTACCCTGTATCTACCCCAGCGCTTAGAACAGCGCTCTGCACAAAGTAAACGCTTAACAAATACCAACATTATTATTACTGGGGGCTCAGCACTGGTAGAGCACAACACATCAGAAATGGTAGACACTTTCCCTGCCCACGATGAGTTTATAGTCTAGAATGCACTGAAAACTATGTTTCCAACCCTGACTGTACCCTTAATTTACCACTCTCCTCTACTACTACAAGTTCAGGGAACTTTAACTTTAAAACCCACCTCCACCAGTTGACATTCGAAAATACTATCCTAGGGAGGAAATTCTCTCAAGATGGATCGTTCCGGTGCTCTTCCCTCATTTGATCTTAAGAAATTAACTTGACCAATCTATTTCTCAGTTAATGTCCTTAAAAATCATTATGCTTGTCAGAATGCATAGGTTTGCCTTATAAGGCACGCGGATCGTAGATTGCCTTGTTTGAGGATGTAGCTGACAAGGAGAAGATGGAAAGGAAGCAACAGTTTTTATTTGCATCTGAATTTTATTAACAAAGTGATTTTACTCCTATGGTCATGTTGCTGAATTGATTTTGACTCAGATTGAGTAAATAGAAACAGAGCTAGAGTTATGCAAATGCCGGAGATGGAGGTGATTATCAAAATAATGATTCCCGAGTTTTTAGAAATATCATCCCATTTTTAGTTGTTGTTCACCTAGCAGGTCAGTCTTCTGCTGCTGTCCACAGTGATGCCACATTGTCCCAGCCATTCTTCCCTTTTTTTAATGGATTCTTTCTACCCTCGTTTGTGGTGTTTTTTCCACTTCAGCTCACCTTCTAGTGGCTGAAGAATCAATACGTACAGAAGAAGGTGTTTACTACCTGAAAATTTGCCATAAATGGATTTTCAGTGTTAATAATATGTCGTAGTGCTAGGGTAACTTAATTTTATGCGATGGAGTCAACGGAAAGGTAATGCTTTAAATACATTCCAGATGTCCTGTATTTTAGTAACTTGCTTACAAGCAAGTAAGAAAACATAATCCTTCTAAGGTCCCTGATAAAGCTACACCTTGGAAAACTGAGGGTAGAGACCTTGTATACGTAGCCCCTACTCAAGAGAACTTTACGTAAAAACTGTTGAAATCTCTGCAGATTAATTTTTCTGAAAAGGTTGCGTAACATTCTCATTGGATGTGTTGGTATCCTTCCCATGAACTTAAAATCTTTGGAACTAGACCATGAGATTAGAACAAAGTTCCAGCAAGTTACTTCCTACTGTACCGTACATTCTCTTTGCTATATTTATTTTTTTAAGAGAAGGGCAATCCATCTATCCCCTCAACTGCAGTGGTTGTTCAGAAACTCAGCCACACCCTGCCCTGTGAAACATTCCCTCAGAACACTTAGTATTTCTTTCATATATATATGTCCTTAAAAATGACCAGAATCCCCCACAGTCAATCAATGGCAATTTTTTTTATAATGGTATTTGCTTAATGTGTACCAGACACTGTACTAAGTGTTGAGATAGAAGACGATCAGATTGGGCCCAATCCTTGTCACTCTTGGGGCTCAAAGTCTCAATCCCCACTTTACAAATGAGGTAAATGAGGGAACAAAGAAGTGAAGTGACTTGCCCAAAGGTCACAGCAAACAAGTGGTAGAGCTGGCATTAAAACCCAGCTCCTCTGACTCCCAGGTCTGGGCTCTATCCACTAAGCCATGATCCTTTCTTATCAAGAACTTACTTCATGTAGAGCACTGTACAAAGCACTTGGAAGAGTACAATTCATTCATTCAATCGTATTTACTCAGAGCTCACTATGTGTAGAGCACTGTACTAAGCGCTTGGAATGTAGAGACAATCCCTGCCCAATAATGGGCTCCCTGTCTAAAAAGGGGAGACCGCAAAGCAAAACAGAGCAAAACAAAACTAGTAGTCTGGCGTAGATAATATGCCAGCATGAAAGAGTTGGTAGACACTTTTCCTTGCCCACAGTGAGCACAAAATGCTATCATGAGAAAAACAAGGTAGCTGTCTTATGTGCACACATGCATACATATATTTAACATGAATATGTGCATAGAGAGAACTTCTCTTCATTTTGGGAATTGACAGTGTTCACAGTGGGAGCATAATGCAATGCATTCCAGTGTTCATTAACCCCCTCCCCGCCTCACAGTACTTGTGTATATATGTACATGTTTATTATTCTATTAATTTTATTAATGATGTGTATATATATATATCTATAATTCTATGTATTTATTTTGATGTTATTGATGCCTGTCTACTTGATTTGTTGTCTGTCTCCCCCCTTCTAGACTGTGAGCCTGTGGTTGGGTAGAGATTGTCTCTATCTGTTGCCAAATTGTACTTTCCCAAGTGCTTAGTATGGTATTTAGTACTGCACCCAGTAAGCGTACAAAAAATACTACTGAATGAATGAATGGAACCCAGTTACCATTACTACTATTACCACCTCTATTACTACTGCTGTTATCCATGCGCGCAAATGTACCCAAAAAGACCGTTACACTACCAACACGCTGGCATTATTTGCACATAAAGATCATTCCTTGCTGTGACATGGCCCTGTCTCATAAGAGGGGTTTGGATCTGTTTGGGATTTTTTTAGCCTGAAGATCCCCAAATGATCGATCATTTTCTGCAAGAGACTTCTGAGAGCCCTGTCACCAACTCTCGAGAATCCCAGAGGAGAGAGTCCTCTCCTTGCACTTCAAGGAGGGAGTCTCTGCCAAGGTAACGTCTGTCTGAGCCATCGCCCGTTCCACTCTTCCCGGTTATAACACCAGAAGCCATAAAGAGGAAGGGACATTAAAATAGAGCCAAGTCTGGTTTTTCCCCTTGGCAGTTTGGTGATCTTTGTGTCAAAAAAATTTATTCTGTCTCCCCTTTTATGATTTCCCAATTCCTCTTACCCTGGTTTGGTGTCCTCAGTATCTTCCTGCTGGGGTATGTCATCATTGGGATTAAGTTGGATCCAATTCTCACGTTATCCCAAATTAGTTATGTGTGTTTTTGGTTGTAGGAGAAGAGAGGGGAGTGGAAAGAAGAGGTACGTACAGTAGGTATGGAGAGAGTGAGAAAGAGGAAAAATTCACCCTCATCTAGAAAGAAAAAGAGAATCAAGAATCTTATTTTTTTAAAAAGCAAAAAAAAAAAAATCCAAGACCTGTTCATTGTACAATACTAAGATTTTTTTGAACGATATTAGAGGACACTGATTTGATCTATTCTCAGAGAAACGCTATTCTGATTCCATTTATCCTACAGGAGTAACCGGCAGCAGAGAACAGAGAAAAAGGGTTGCGAGCTGCAAACAGGAGAGAGTAGAAAATTAAAGAGGGTTGAGATAAAAAGCAAGGGGGGGGCGGGGAGGGGAGGATAGTTATGAGCAACTTCCAAAAGGATTGTCCTGGGGAAACAAAGAGGAGAATGGTTTGGATAGCTAACATTTCATGGATTGCCAAGGAAATTCTCATTCATTACTAAAAAGGCTTAATTTGCATTCTCCACCTGTTTTACTACTCTTTTATAGCTTTACCTTAAAAATACTGGTAAATAAAGATAAGATGAATTTACAGAGAGGGGCTTAAAATGATTCTCTGAACATTTCAGAGGTAGGCTCTAATAAGCAACAAATGCATCAGGGCAGTTCAGCATAAAAAAATTTATTGGCACCAGAGGTGAATGTATTACTCACCAGAAGATATGCCAAAAAAAATCCCCACCCTCTTCCCACCCCAACAGGGCTACAAATGATTATTTATTATGCGGTGACAGAGTGCTTTGGAGAACAAAACATAGAAGTCGTTGCGATCATCTGGGTGTTCTTGAAAATTCATTTTGATATGTAACATTAAGACGAAAAATGTTTAGCACTGTGAAATTGCACTTAAAACAAGTTTATCTATGATGTTAGTAATTGCAATTGTCGTTTCATTGTTAGGGAGAGAGCCTCGCCTTTGCAGGACCATTCAATGCTTCACACATTGAAATAATTTTGTAAACTGAAGTCAGGCATTGGATAAAGTCCTACAGCATTTTTCAATCAACCAGTGGTCTTTACAGCACTGTATTAAGTACCTGGGAGAGCAGATTAGAGCGAACCACAATCTCTGCCTTCAAGGCGTTTACAGTCTAGCAGTTCCCACTTAAAATTTTCTTTCAAGGGATCTTTCCAGTTTCACTCCATCTGAAGGTCTAAATATATCCAGAGAAACCTTCCTCTGCAGAACTGGTAAATCTATCACTTTAGGGACACTGCTTTTTTGTTCTCATGTGTTTTAGCCAGTGAATTGGTGTGTTTGAAAATGTTCATCCTGTGGGATAAATCTAGTGCCAGATAAAAGCTGACTTTACAAGGTTTTCCTTTGGCTTCAAAGAGGACCGCACTGACGGGAAGATCTTATCACAACTGATAAGACCGACATATGACCAATCCTCCTATTCACATTGTGTGCGGGAAAAGAATTCCCCTCTCACTGCAGTTGCATTTGCTACCTAAAGAGCCTGGTGCCATTTTTGTTAATCCCTCCTTATGTTACAGTCTTCCCGATGCCACCTTTCGAAGACAGAAACCGAGTTTCTAATTACTGTACATCTATCTGGCCCATCTATCTTCTGCTACCTCTCCGAGATACTTGATTTATACAGTAAATCTGAGGTTTGGTGATCGTTGTGTCTAAAAAAATTTCTTCTGTCTCCCTTTTATGATTTCCCAATCCCGCTCGCCCAGAGTAACTGTCCTCCTCACCCAATCGATTAGACTGTAAGCCCGTCAAACGGCAGGAACTGTCTCTATCTGTTGCCGACTTGTTCATTCCAAGCGCTTAGTACAGTGCTCTGCACATAGTAAGCGCTCAATAAATACTATTGAATGAATGAATCTGCCTGGGGAAAGTGTGTTACGGTGAATATCGCTTTGATACTAATGCACGACAAGAAATCTTTTCTAGGCTCTATACCCAGATGATAGTTTTATACCCAAGTTTTTACATTTTGAACAAGTCCATTTATTTTAGTCTATAGTAAGCAGTGTGGCTTAGGGGAAAGAGCTTGGGTTTGGGAGTCAGAAGGCAGGAGTTCTAATCCCAGCTCTGCCACTTGTCTGTTACATGACCTTCACTTAATCTCTGGGCAACAGTTCCCTCATCTGTAAAATGGGGATTAAGACTGTGAGCCTCACCTGGGACAACCTGATTACCTTGTATCTACCCTAGCACTTAGTGCTTGGCACATAGTAAGCACTTAACAAATACTATAACTATTATTATTACTATGTGCAAAGTGTTGAAGTGGTTATTTGGGGTGTGGGGGGAAGCTTACAGTCAAGAAAATAAGAATAAAACGCCACCCCTGCCCTCAAGGAGCTTATGTTCTAATAGAAAAGAAAGGATTCCCATAATGCTAACAAAGTATTAAAAGTCAAGAATCGTGGATGACGGCATGTGGTACATAAGGACACATAATTACAAGCAGCAAAAGGGCAGATACATATAAAAAGGTACACAAGAGGCTATGAGGTAGAGGTAAACAAGAGGCTATAAGTATGAGTACAAGTACTTATAGCCTCTTGTTTACCTTATATATGTACCTACACTTTTTCTGCTTGTAATTACATATATATGTATATATGTTTACAGCTTCCACATTTATAACTTTTAAATAAATATGTACACATGGGAAAACTGCAGTGATTGGAATTCCCAGAACCCAATGGAATTAATCCACTGAGGAAATAGCATGGTTTAGTGGACAGAGCACAGTTCTGGGAGTCTGATGACCTGTGTTCTAATCCAGCTCTGCCACTTAATCTTCTGTGACCTCGAGCAAATAACTTCACTTTTCTGTGCTTCAGTTTCCTCATCTGTTAAAATACCTGTTCTCCTTTCTTGTGAGCCACCTGTGAGACAGGGACTGTGTTCAACTTGATTATCTTGTAGCTGCCCCAGCACTTAGTATTGTGCTTTTTTTTAGTGGTATTTGCTAAGCGCTTAGTATGTGCCAGGCACTGTATTGAGCACTGGGATACATACAAGGTAATCAGGTAGGGCACAATCCCTGTCCCAGATGGGACTCACAGTCTTAATCCTCATTTTACAGATAATGCAACTGAGGCATAGAGACCTGAAATAACTTGTTCAAGATCACACAGCAGACTAGTGGATTAGAATAATAATGTTAGTATTTATTAAGCGCTTACTATGTTCAGAGCACTGTTCTAAGCGCTGGGATAGATACAGGGTAATCAGGTTGTCCCACGTGAGGCTCACAGTCTTAATCCCCATTTTACAGATGAGGGAACTGAGGCACAGAGAAGTTCAGTGACTTGCCCAAAGTCACACAGCTGTCAAGTGGCAGAGCCGGGATTCGAACCCATGACCTCTGGCTCCCAAGCCCCGGCTCTTTCCACTGAGCGACGCTGGATTAGAACCCAGGTTCTTCTGACTTCCAGGTCCATCCTCTATTCACTAGGCATCACTGCTTGACACATAGCAAGCGCTTAATAAGTACCACTGTTGCTTTACTGTTAACCAGAATAACTTCATGGAGGAGAAGGGTCTTGGAGCCCGTTTCTAGACTGGTGAGCCTGTTTCTAGACTGTGAGCCCGTTGTTGGGTAGGGATTGTCTCTGTTGCTGAATAGTACTTTCCAAGGGCCTACTACAGTGCTCTGCACCTAGTAAGTGCTCAATAAATATAATTGAATGAAGTGACATCCTCCACTTGGCATTTCCCTCTGTGTGTGTTTTATTCTAAGAATATTTGAGTTTAAATTTACCCGTCATCTGATTTCTAAGGTCTCCTTATCTTTATAGCTTCTCTTGTTACTGTTTCCTCTTCAAAATCCGAGCTTTAGCTAAAATCATTTTGCCAATTTTAAAAATAACTTACATTCGGACTTACCACCCCTTACTGGTTAATCACTGAATGACTTAACTTGACTGCTAATTGTTTTCTTAACTGGATTTCTCTGATGTCAGGAACCATTTTACATTTTGCATCCTTTCAAAGCCTCCTTTAAGAGTCCCAACACCTCTTATCTCTCTGCCGACAGCAATTCAGAGGAATATTTTAGTTTGACTGAATCCTTTTGAATTTCCCTGATAGTAATTCAACCAAAGAGCTTTAGCTTCAAGGGTATATGTGATACCACACTAATAGTTGGATCATTTATGTGTGACCATCAAATTTCTATTTTTAATGGCTTCTACCTAACTCTTCTTTTAAATGCTTTTACAAATGTGTGTGCCCATTTTAAGATTTTCTTCTTGAATCATGTGAATCAAGTTCATTTTTAATTAACAGCAATGTAAGCCACATCCATTCTCCGGCATAGAAAGTAGAGATATCACAATAGATTTGGAGCTGCACACATTATATCAGAATAAATAGGCCCCTGGATAGGTGAGTTCTATAGAACTAGTAATGGTAGGAATAGTGGTATTTACTGAACACCTACCGAGTACAACACATTGTACTAAATGTTGGGAAAGTACGAAAAAAAGGGAGCACCCCTACCCAGCTCATGAGATGTATTTTAAGTGCTTTTGCTATACAATTGCTATCTGTATCCTGTATTAGATCAGAAAGCCCGACTGATTCCTAAATTCGGCATTAATAGGAATCTTAAAATTAGGAATCTTAAAAATCAGAAAAAACATGAATGAAGTGAAGTTCCCACAGCTCAATTACAACACAACATGGTCGACATCCCCCCAGTTCTTGTTCCTGAGAAATTTACAATACATAATACTCAGAAACGAACATGTATTGACACTGACAAAATTTTATTTTCTCAAGCCAGTAGTTATTTTAATCAAAAGGCACGTTCTATTGAGTCACAACTTACATGCTGCAGAATGTGTATGTTGGCCAAGTACTTTAATGATAAAAATGGCAATACTTTAGCATTACAAGACATTTTCCATTGTTGCTCATTTGAAAAGCAGATTTCACGATATGATTAATTTGTTCCGTGTTTTGTAACAAAAATTCCCATTTCATGTTAATCAGAATTGCTTTTCCATGTCATTTTTGTTGCAAGTTTTATTCTCCTAATTTTAAAGGAATACCTTCATCTTAATCTTACCCTAGTGTATAAACTCTACTATTGTGCATCTCTGTGGTATTGTGTTAGTTAAAAGGGTTCTGATTGCAAGGAGTTCTGCTAGTGTTTCTGATTCTCCATTATTGCTATGAAGAAACTTTTTTTCTTGATTTCAGGTAAATAGCTCTAAAAAGTCTTTACGTTGGAAACTGACCACTGCTGCAGCTCATTTTACCACATTGTCCTTAGGGGTCGTAACGTGTTTATGTAAAATGTAAGCTTCATCATCTCTGGGGCAAATTCCTCCTATCAAAGAACTAAATCTCTAAGTAAATCAACTGGATGTATTAAAAAAAAAACCCACAACCTCACCATAAATGCTTTCTTGGGTCAACAGGGCCACAGTCAGAAAATTTTCACAGATGTGGTTAGCGCTGATGCTATCGCATATAGGAGGGATTGGTTATCAGTATTTGATGCCGTTCCCTCTTGTTCATTCGGACACATCCATGGAATGTATTTTTATTTGGACTCCTGTCTTTTCCAGCTACTGTAGGGCATTTTCGTAGCTTTGAGGGAATCTGAAGGAATACGCACTTTTATTTGGGGGAAGAATTTATATCACATCTTATTCTAGTGCAGCACACCAACACCAAGTGGGCGGCCAATAAATGCTTCTATCGCTACTACTTTTAAGATGGCAAAGTTGAGTTTCAGATGTGGAATCTAGTCCTGGTTCCAACACCTCATTCAATCAACCAGTGGTATTTATTTTCTGCTTACTGCATGCAGAGCACCGTACCAAGTGCTTGAGAGAGTACAGTACAGTAGAGTTGGTAGGGACGATCCCTACCCATAAGGAGCTTGCAGCCTAGATGGGGAGAGAGATGTTGAAATAAATAAAGGGAAATGGGCAACGTAGGAGGATGTATTCTTAAATGCTGTGGGGTTGAGGGTACAGTGAATATCAAGTGCTAAAATGGTGCAGATCCAAGTGTGTAGGTGATGCAGAAGGGAGGGTGAGTAGAGGAAATGAGGACTTAGGGAAGGCCTCTTGGAGGAGATGTGATTTTAGGTTGGCTTTGAAAGTGGGGAGAGTGGTGGTCTGTCATGAAGGATGGAGCCAGAGGGGAGGGGGAAATTCCAGGCCAGAAGGAGGGCATGGGCAAGGGATTGGTGATGAGATAGACAAGATCAAGGTAGAGTGAGTAGGTTGGCATTAGAGGAGCAAAGGGTGTGTGAGCTGGGTTGTAGTAGGAGATCAGTGAAGTAAGGAGGGGGAGAGCTGATTGAGTGCCTTAAAGCCAAGGATAAGGAATTTCCATCTGATGTGGCGGTGGGTGGACGACCATCGGAGGTTCTCGAGGAGCGTGGAGACATGGGCTGAATATCTTTTTTTAGGAAAATGATCCAGGCAGAAAAGTACAGTATGGATTGGAGTGGTGGAGAGACAGGAGGCAGGGAGATCACTGAGGAGGCTGATGCAATAGTCAACTCAGGATATGATGAGTGTTTGGATCAGCGTGGTAACGGTTTGCCTGGAGAGGAAAGACAGAATTGACAGGATTTCATGTCACTGAATACGCGGGTTGAATGAGAGAGATGAGTTGACGAGAATAGCACAGTTACAGGCTTGTGAGTTAGGGAGGATGGTGGTGGAGGCGGCTACAGTAATGGGAAAGCCAGCTGGAAGGACAGACAGGGTTTGAGGGCAAAGGTGAGAAGTTCAAACTTAAGTTTGAAGTGTTGGCAGGACATCCAGTTGCCTGCTATGTGACCTTGGGCAAGTCATTTAGCTTCTCTGTGCTTCAGTTTTCTCATCTGTAAAATGGGAATCAAATTTTTGTTCTCTCTCACTCTTAGACTGCTAGCCTCCTTTAGGACAGGGACTGTGTTCGATCGGCTTATCTTTAATCTCTCCTAAGGCTTGGCGCACGGTAAATGAATATAATCACCGTCTTCATTATTATTATTACAGTCTAGTTCCAGTGTTAGAGATCTAAATACAATAGTAGAGTGAGGTATACGGAACTGTTAAAAAGAAATGATCGAGAAATCTGGCCTGATGAAATACTACAAAATGAATACTTTGTCATTGAATTTTAAATGACAAAATTTAATTTAAACCTTGAAAGGTTTAGAAGCGTGTGTAATACTATCAAGCCAAAGGTGCATCCTGTGTGTCCCTCAACTCTACTTTCTCAGCTACAATTACTGCTTGGTCATAGCTAACAGTTAATTGGCTTTCAACTATGCCATTTTGGCATTCTCCTGAGCTAATCCATTAGAGAAAGTAGGAGTCTGAGATCTCCCCTCTTGTTTGCCGGAACTTGTACCAAGGACCCCGGTAAAAGGCTGAAGGCAGTCGATTTTCTGGGTCCTTCCCGATAAGTCTCCCTTGCAGAACCTATTTGAGAAAAAATATTTCTGAAAGCCTTCAAGCCTAATTGTATAAATTCCCTGCCGGGGGTAATTCTAAAGCAAGAGTTGCTCTAGTTCGTATCGGCTCCCTTTAGTTACCTAGCACCTCTATTACGTGCTTCCTTACAACCATCAAAATTGGAAGCATGGTGCTTTGGTATTGTTAAATTGTGAGTTGCTGTCATAGCCATAGATGCCAAAGAGTTGGCATGAATTGGACCATTTGGCTAAAGAAGCAACATCCTCCATTTTTTTTTTTTTTCAGGGAAAAGGTGGGGTGGGGGTGGGAGAGTGCGGGAAAAGGAGGTATTTCTCCCTCTCCGGGGGCTAAATTAATAATGGCTCTAACAAAGGAGTGGGTTGACTCATCTGGCTACAATGCTAGAACAGGGTTTGGAACTAGACTAATTTGAGTCTCCACGGACTGGATTGGTTTCCACAAGCTGTAAATGAGATGTTACAGTAGCTGCTGAGAGCCTGTGTCACTGCAGTGTGCTTAAGTACACGAGAATGAAAGGCTAAATTTGTAGGGTTGAAACAGCTCCTCCTCATCAAGCAGAAACTGCTCACCATTGGTTTCAAGGCTCTCCACCAGCTTTCTGCCTCCTCCACATCAACTCTCTTTACCCATTACTCTACAGCTCACACTCTCTCAGCTCTCCAAAAGCCCACCTTCTATACGTACCTCTCTTCAACTCTTCTGCTCCGAGTCTCTTATTCTCTGTTCCCCCTGCCCCTTAAATCCACCGGGCTTCCGCTCACTCCATCTTCAAAGCCCTCCTAAAATCCCACCTCCTCCAGGAAACCTCCGATGTATTCTCAACCCGATCACGGCAGCTCCGCATCACCTTTGGAACTTAAACATTTCATTGCTGTCAACAACAACAACAACAACAACGTCGGTATTCGTTAAGCGCTTACTATGTGCGGAGCACTGTTCTTAGCGCTGGGGTAGATACAGGGTCAGCAGGTTGTCCCACGTGGGGCTCACAATCTAAATGCCCATTTTAAAGATTAGGTAACTGAGGCACAGAGAAACGAAGTGACCAGCCCACAGTCACCCAGCTGACAAGCGGCAGAGCCGGGATCCTCAGCGCTCTTGTAGCTATGCATATTTTGTGTCGATACTTATCCGTCTGGTCGATTTATTGCGGTGTTGGAGATCCAAACACCCTAGCAGAGTGAGGTTTGATAATGAAAGAAATGAAAATAGTCTCATCCTGTTGTATTTTTATTACCTCCACTCGCGTCCTTCACTTCCCAGTTCTGCTATCTGTAGATAGTCGTCATCGCGGCCGTCTTTCCATCTACCCCGTCCGATGGTAGGCTGCTGGAAAAGAGTGACTCTGCCTGGCTTCTGTTGTAGTCCCAGTGTTCCGCAGAGTCTGCCCTTCGGGAGATGCTCCGTAAGGGCCATCGATGATCATGACAGCGATGATGATGAAGAAGATGCTGCGGGCCCTTCGGGGTAGCCTTCTCCTGCTCTGCCCCATCGCCTGTTGGAAGTCAAGGGAGGTAGGGACATAGGTCAGTGGCTTTGGTGGCCCAGAGAGAGGGAGAGATCAGAATGGGGCTCTGGCTCTCTTTTATTTCCCCTGGCCTCCGGTGGCTGGTGCACACCCGGTTAGGCTAGGGGGTCGGCCTCTGCCTTCCAAGTGGAAGAACGGGTTGGCGGGAGAAGCGGCCGGGGGATGTCGAGGGTTGGGGACAGGGCAAGTGTGGGAGGGGAGGGGAGGGGAGGGGAGGGAAGTGTCTTGCCTCCTCCCTCTCTCCCTCTCGTCCCGCACCCTCCTGGCCCCACAGAGCGTCTTGCCCACATCTGGTTGGGAAGCTGGAGCTTGCCTTTCCCCCCCAGCATCTTGCACTCTGTGGATTTAATCAGGACCGGGGATGGGCTGAGTTGTTCCTCTTGCAGAAGCGTCCAGCTTCCCCCACTAGTGGCACCTCCCACCCCCGATCCCACCCCCCAATCCCACCCAGCGAGAGTCCGGGCCCCCGACGGCACGGGCCTGCCGAGCCCCGGCTGCAGGGTCGTTGGGTCTTTGGGTCGCAGGGCCGCAGGGAGGGGATCTTTGGATAATGATAATGTCGGTATTTGTTAAGCGCTTACTCTGTGCAGAGCACTGTTCTAAGCGCTGGGGTAGATAGAGGGTCATCAGGTTGTCCCACGTGAGGCTCACAGTCTTCATCTCCCTTTGACAGATGAGGTAACTGAGGCACAGAGAAGTCAAGTGACTTAACAACAGTAATAATAACGTTGGTATCTGTTAAGCGCTTACTCTGTGCAGAGCACTGTTCTAAGCGTTAGGGTAGATAGAGGGTAACCAGGTTATCCCACGTGAGGCTCACAGTCTTCATCCCCCTTTGACAGATGAGGTAACTGAGGCACAGAGAAGTCAAGTGACTTAACAACAATAATAACAACGTTGGTATCTGGTAAGCGCTTACTCTGTGCAGAGCACTGTTCTAAGCGCTAGGGTAGATAGAGGGTCATCAGGTTATCCCACGTGAGGCTCTCAGACTTCATCCCCCTTTGACGGATGAGGGAAGAACTGAGGCCCAGAGAAGTCAAGTGACTTGACTCTGGGGCTAACGGGTCGCCCCGGGGAGGGGCCGGGACCCGGGGCGGGGGTGGGGGGCAGGCGAGGCCGGACGCCGATTGGACGGGGGGCGGGCGAGGCCGGTGGGACGGGGGATCGGAAAGAGTCCGGACTTGGGAGTCGGAGGTCATGGGTTCGAATCCCGCCTCTGCCACTTGTCAGCTGGGTGACTGTGGGCAAGTCACTTCGCTTCTCTGGGCCTCGGTTCCCTCATCCGTCAAATGGGGATTAACTGTGAGTCTCACGTGCTGACCCTGGATCTCCCCCAGCGCTCAGAACAGTGCTGTGCACATAGTAAGCGCTTAACACACCTCAACGTTATTATTATCGGGTCCAGCTGACACAGAGGCTGTCTAAAGCCTCTCCGGCACAGCTGGCCCCGCATCTGCCCGCCATCGTCTGCCCGCCCAGCCGGTCGGGGCCCGGGAGCGGGGTCTGCCCCATCGCCGGGCCCCCCGCCCACCGACGCCGGTGGGTGGGAAGAAGGGCAGGGCCGGGCGGGGAAACAGCCGAACGGCAGCTGCAGATAACGATCGCAATCACTACGGAATCGGTTAAGCGCTCACTGGGCGCCAGGCGCTGTGCGAAGCGCTGGGGTGGAGACAAGCAAATCGGTTTGGACGCCGTCCCCGCCCGCCGAGGGACTCACCATCTCAACCCCCATTTTCCTGATGAGGAAACTGAGGCCCAGAGAAGTGACGTGACCTGTCCAAGGTCACACGGCAGGCACGTGGGGCAGCGGGGATTCCAATAATAAGAACAACGTGGGTATTTGGCAAGCGCTTACTATGTGCAGAGCACTGTTCTAAACGCTGGGGTCGATGCAAGATAAGCAGGCTGTCCCACGTGGGGGGTCACAGTCTTAATCCCCATTTTACAGATGAGGTCACTGAGGCACAGAGAAGTTAAGTGACTTGCCCACGGTCACACGGCTGGCAAATGGCAGAGCTGGGATCGGTTGGACCACCGTCCCTGCCCGCCGTGGGGCTCACCATCCCAATCCCCATTTTCCAGATGAGGAAACTGAGGCCCAGAGAAGTGAAGTGACCTGTCCAAGGTCACACGGCAGACACGTGGCGGAGCGGGGATGAGAACCCATGACCTTTCGACTCCCAGGCCCGTGCCCTCTCCGTATGCCATCCTTTAGGTGGGGGCGACTCGTTCTTTCCTTTTGGGGTCCCCCCCCCCCCCGCCCCCGAGCCGCCGCCCCGCACAACCCCGCACCCATCACTCCAGATTAGGAGCAGCCTCTTGGCCTCCCTCCCTTCCTCCTCCCTTGGCCCCAGGGAGGTGGGGGGACGGTCCTTCTCCGGGGAGGGAAGGGAGCAGTGGGAGTGATGATGATGGCATTTATTAAGCGCTTCCTAGGTGCAAAGCACTGTTCTAAGCGCTGGGGGGGAATACAAGGTGCTCAGGTGGTCCCACGTGGGGCTCCCGGTCTTAATCCCCATTTTACAGACGAGGTAGCTGAGGCACAGAGAAGTGGAGTGAGTTGCCCCAAATCACCCAGCTGACAAGCGGCGGAGTCGGGATTAGAACCCCCGACCTCGGACTCCCAAGCCCGGGCTCTTTCCACTGAGCCACGTTGCTTCCCACGGGCATGGCCGTGAGCGCGGGAGCGCTTAGTACAGTGCTGTGCACGTAGTAAGCGCTCAATAAATACGATCGAATGAATGAATGAGTCAGGATAGCGTCTCTTGGGTGTGCAGGGTGAGAGCGGGGTGACCTGTCGGGGGGTGGGGGTAATGGAAATGTGTGAGAGAGAGAGAAAGAAAATAAAGAAAAGAAAGAAAGAAAGAAGAAAAGAAAGAAAAGAAAGAAAGAGAGAAAGAGAGAAAGAGAGAAAGAGAGAAAGAGAGAAAGAGAGAAAGAAAGAAAGAAAGAAAGAAAGAAAGAAAGAAAGAAAGAAAGAAAGAAAGAAAGAAAGAAAGAGAGAAAGAGAGAAAGAGAGAAAGAGAGAAAGAGAGAAAGAGAGAAAGAGAGAGAGAGAGAGAGAGAGAGAGAGAGAGAGAGAGAGAGAGAGAGAGAGAGAGAGAGAGAGAGAAAGAGAGAAAGAGAGAAAGAGAGAAAGAGAGAAAGAGAGAAAGAGAGAAAGAGAGAAAGAGAGAAAGAAAGAAAGAAAGAAAGAAAGAAAGAAAGAAAGAAAGAAAGAAAGAAAGAAAGAAAGAAAGAAAGAAAGAAAGAAGAAAGAAAGAAAGAAAGAAAGAAAGAAAGAAAGAAAGAAAGAAAAAGAGAGGGAGGAAAAGAGAGAGATAGGGAAGATCCGGAGCGAAGCGGGCTGGGTGTGCCCGTCGGGTCGCGCTTCCCCACCCGGCCGGGCATCGGGGGTCTGTCCCCACCCCCGGGCGGCCGGACCCGATGCCGTGGGCCTGGGATGCGATGGGATGCGATGGGACGGGACGGGACGGGACGGGACGCGGATGGGACGGGACGGGACGGGACGGGACGGGATGGACGGGGGTCTCGGGCGGCCGCCTCGGACTCGCTGAGCGGGCCAGAGGTGTTTCCCCCACCCCCCACCCCCCCCCGCCCCCCAAACACACACACACACACACAGAGAGAGAGAGGCCCCCCGCCCCCTCCCCTCCTCCCAACGCCTCCTGACATCATTCCATCCATCAGAGTGAAGAAAGCAGAACCCACCCAGGCTGGGAGCAGCCGGCTCCGGTCCCAGCTCCAGCCCACCAGCCCGCAGCCTCCGTCCCCCCTCCCGCAGCCTCCGTCCCCCCGCCGCTCCGCGGGGCGGTCGGTCCCGCTGCCAGGCGGCGCGGAGCCTGCGGAGGGTGGGAGCCGATCGTCCCCGCGCTGCCCCTCCCGGGCCCTGGGGGCGGCCGGCCGGCCGGTCGGCTGTCTGTCTGTCTGTCTGTCTGTCTGTCTGTCTGTCGGGGGCCGAGGTCACCTCCCCCCAACCCCCCCCCGGAGCCTGAGGAGCCTGAGCCTCTCCCGTCCAGAGTCGTCCGGGGAGCCCCGGCGCTGCCCGCCTGCCGGTCCTCCTCCTCCTGGGGGTCCTCCCGGCCCCCGGGCCGCGCGTCTGACCCGATGTGCGGGTCCGGGGGGTGACTATGAACGCCTCTGTCCTCGGCCTCTGCCTCTCGGGCCCCCTGGTCCTCCTCCTGGCCTGGCTGGCGCCGCCCGTCACCTCTTCATGGTGGTAAGTCGCGCCGTCTGCATCCCTCCCTCCGGCCCCTCGCCGCTCCCCGCACGGTCCCCGCACGCCGCTCGCTCGGGACCCGGGGCTGGGGAGCCGGTGCTTCGGGGCCCGATGCGGGGGAGCCGGTGCTCGGGACCCGCTGCGGGAGAGCTGCTGCTCAAGACCCGGTGCTCAGGACCCGGTGCTCGGGACCCGGGGCTGGGGAGCCGGTGCTCGGGGCCCGGTGCTCAGCTGGTACTCGGGACCCGGTGCTCGGGATCCGGTGCTCGGGATCCGGCGTTCGAGACCCGGTGCCCAGGACCCGGTGCGGGGGAGCTGGTGCTCAGGACCCGGTGCTCAGGGCCCGGTGCTCAGCTGGTGCTCAGAACCCGGTTCTTAGCTGGTGCTCAGGACCCGGTGCTCAGGACCCGATGCTGGGGAGCCGGTGCTCAATGCCCGGTGTTCAGCCGGTGCTCAGGACCCGATGCTGGGCAGCCGGTGCTCAAGGCCCGCTGCTCAGTTGGTGCTGGGGAGCCGGTGCTCGGGACCCGGTGTTCAGCCGGTGCTCAGCCGGTGCTGGGGAGCCAGGGCTGGGCAGCCGGTGCTGAGCCCCGCAGATCGGACCCCGGCCCGGGCCCGGGGCTCGGACGGCCGCAGACGGGCAGCGGGACGGGGGTGAGCGGCAGGGGACCCCGGAACGCCCCTTCCCCCGGGACGCCCGCACACACGTTGGGGAAAGCCTGGTGCGGGGTGGAGAGGGGGGTCTGCTGCGGGGGCAGCACCCCGCCCCCCCTCATCCTAGATGGAGGGGAGACACCCCCCCCCTCCCCGGGCTAGGTCCGGGGGGCAGCCCCCCGACAGACGGTCCCCAGGAGAGGCGCTCAATCCATCCGCGCTTAGAGCAGCGCTTGGCACATAGTAAGCGCTTAACAAATACCATTACTATGATTATTATCATCTCCCATCGTCCGTCCGGATGCGGGGAGCGCCCAGCGCCGCCCCGTCCTGCCTGGGCTTCTCAGGTGCTCTGCCCGCCGGCTCATTCATTCATTCACTGTACTTACTGAGCGCTTACGGTGTGCGGAGCACTGTACTAAGCGCTTGGAAAGTCCAGCTCGGCGAGAAAGAGAGACAATCCGTGCCCACAACGCACTCAGGGTCTGGCCCCTGACCCACCGAGAAGCAGCTGGGGGGCTCAGTGGAAAGACCCCGGCCTTGGGAGTCAGAGGTCGCGGGTTCTCATCCCGGCTCCGTCGCTTGTCAGCTGTGTGACTTCGAGCAAGTCGCTTCGCTTCTCTGGGCCTCAGTTACCTCATCTGTCAAACGGGGATGAAGACTGTGAGCCCCATGTGGGCCAACCCGATTACCATTGTATCTACCCCGGTGCTCAGAACAGTGATTGGCACATAGTAAGCTCTTAACAGATACCGTTATTAGTGGCAGCAGCATGGCTTAGTGGAAGGAGCCCGGCCTTGGGAGTCACAGGTCGTGGGCTCTGATCCCAGCTCCGCCACTTAGCGGCTGTGTGACTCCGGGCGAGTGGCTTAATTTCTCTGGGCCTCAGTTACCTCATCTGTCAAATGGGGATGAAGACCGTGAGCCCCGTGTGGGACCTCCTGATTACCCTGTATCTCCCCCAGCACCTGAAACAGTGCCGGCACATAGTAAGCGCCTAACAGATATCATCACCATCATCACCGACCCACAGACCCACCGACCAACTTCCCCCGGGCCCCGGTCGGGAGGTCGGGTGCGAGGGCCGGGCCGGTTCCGTAGCCTTCCGACGGCGACGAGCCCTTCGCGCCCTGCCCCGGCTCACGGGGAAAGCGGATCCCGCTCCCCCGGAGTGCTGGGATCTCCTGCCCAACCGCGCAATCCAATGGCAGATTAGATCGGGGCCGTTGAAAACTCACTGGAGCCTGGCTGGAAAGGGTCGTAGTTCCCCCTGAAAACCTCCCCGAACAGGGAAAGCGTTTAGCCCTGACATTACCGACACGGGATTGAAGACTGATTTATCAGACTGACCGTTTTTCAGGGGAATGACTCTTTCCGTTTCAATAGGTGTATAAACGTTATTTATTGCCGTGGCTTTTTGTCACGTTGTCTCTCGGCTGTCACTTGAATGTATTTTGGGGGAGTCACAGCTTTAACGATTTTATGATCCTATAAAATAATGAAAACACGAGGAAAAAGACGTTTTCCGTG
Organism: Ornithorhynchus anatinus; assembly: GCF_004115215.2. Classification (NCBI taxonomy): domain Eukaryota; kingdom Metazoa; phylum Chordata; class Mammalia; order Monotremata; family Ornithorhynchidae; genus Ornithorhynchus; species Ornithorhynchus anatinus. The sequence goes on along the minus strand of NC_041737.1, from coordinate 39,776,132 downwards.
TTTGATTGCTTCAAAAGACACCTATGGAAGCTTGGATTTTATAAAAAGGTACCTCTCTAAACATTTCACTACTAATAGAGAACATATGGACGGAGATGATGATGTAATTTAACTTTTTGGTTAAAGTACTTTATGGAGCTGTAACACGGAGTTTGAGTCTTCCAAACCCTTAATGTCATTGCAAACAATAGAACGATATTTTTCAAAGGGGGTCTATAAAAACCAAATATAGCTATAAAGCGGGAATTAAAATCTCCCTCTTTGGGAAACGGTCGATCGGCCGTATTTATTGAGCCCCTACTGGGCACGGAGCACTGTACTAAGCGCTTGGGAGAGTACGGTGCCGCGGAATTGGGAGATGGGTTCCCCGCCCGCATCGAGCTTACAGTCCCAGAGGGTAGTCGGGGTATGACACTTGGTAATATCAGGTCCCGAGCGGTTGCTCCTGAGGCAGGGTCCAATCTTTGATGGCCACCAGGCTGATTCTAAGAGAAGAGGAGCTAAGGCCTACGAAGGCAACCTCTCCAAGGAATCCTGGCCCTTTTTCCTCGGAGACAACTTTGCAACTTCTGATATCCCCCTGCTGACACTTATTTGTCTCATTCGAATGATCCTTCGTTCTTCTTTTCAGGTTCTTATGGTGGTAAGATGCCCTTCGCCCTCTAGACTGGTAAGCTTATCGTGGGCAGGGAACACGTCTGATGATTCTGTTGGACTCTCCCAAGGGCTTAGTACAGAGCCCTACGCATACTAAGTGCTCAATCAATACCGTGATTGATTTTTGTGGGCTACTCTTTGCCCCCAGCAGATTGACTAGACCCCAGGAACGTTCTCCTCTATCGATGGGCTCCAGCTAGTGCCAGGTATATGTCCGTAACGATACTAATAATAGTCCTTGTGGTAGCTAAGTGCTTACAAGGTGCCAAGCATTGTGCTAAGCACCAGGGTAGATACAAGATGAACAGGTGGGATACAGTCCCTGTCCCACGCAGGACTCACAGTCTAAGGGTGAACGGTTGTTTTAGTCCCCATTTCGCAAAGGCTAGGAGGAGTTCCAGTGATTTGCCCCAGGGCACTCAGCAGGCAAGCGACAGAGGTGCTGGTAGAACCCAGGTCCTCTGACTCCCAGGGCCGTGCTCTTTCCTCCAGGTTGCGTATGCACCATCCAGAACACACGTTGGGTGGTAGCTCCAACCCCAGCATTTGGCTGGCTGGACTCCCTTTCTGTTAAGATTTCCATTTACAGAGTTACTCCTCATTCACTGTGCCTCCCTCATGGACAGGGTAACGTAGGTGGGTAGAATCCCCAGCCAAGAAGTTGGACTGCCAGCAAAATGACTCCCTGGTCATTTTCTCTCAGCAGATCCTCAGAACCGGGTCCCAGCCCTCCGTTCATTTTCCTCAAATGTTAACACTGCTCAGGTTATTTTGTATTTTGCATTTTTTTCTCCTGGACTTTGTTTTCTCTCCAGGAATTTTCTTCTTTACGCTTATCCTCAACAATTAGTGTTACTCCCCAGTCGATCATCTGTCTTTGATTTTTTTTTTCTGCTCCTTTGAAGAATAATCCCTAGAAAATTTCAACCCCAGTTTATTTAGGTCCTCAGCCAATGGTACCTCTAATTTAGGTTATTTTATTCCAAGGTCAGCCTCATCAGTTCCTATTCCATGTCCGTGGACTGGAGTTCCCTAGGGATTTCTTCTAGAGGCACCGTGGGTGGGGTCTTCCTCTCAACCCTCTCCCAAATATAGATTTTTCTCCCTCCTTTCCTTCGTTGAATCTCTGTAATCACTTTGCTGGTTGGGTCAGCATTATGTGACTCCTAGTATAGGTTTGACAGGCCGGGTTTGGCCTAATGGCCTGGGGCAAGAGTCAGAGGACCTGTCTGCTCTCTTCCCCGTGCCTCAGGATTCATCTTTTGCCTATAAAATGGGTCTGACAGAGTGAGACACTTCTGTGAGAACAGTGTATTTGAGAAACATTTCTGTCTCCATACGGAAGGTGACCATTATTATCATACGAATATCCGATCCGCCTCTCTTTGGCTTTCCAGGAACCTCTCTGGTTGGTTCCTCCTCCCCGTAGAGAGCCAATGTCTTCTCTCAGTCTGCCCATCAGTCAGTCACATCTATTGAGCACTTACGATGTGAAGAGCGTTGTACTGGGCCCTGGGGAGAGTACAGTAGAGTTGGAAGACACGTTCCCTACCCACCACGAGCCTACCAGTCTAGAGGGGGAGATAGACATCAATTTAAATACATAAATTAAATTATGGATATGTTACTAAGTGCTGGGGAGCTGGGGGGGAGGTAAATAAGGGTGCAAATCATCGTGCAAGGGTGATGCAGAAGGGAATGGGAAAAGAGGAAATAAGGGCTTAGTCAGGGAAGGCCTCTTGAAGGAGAAGTGCCTTCAATAAGGCTTTGAAGGTGAGGAGAGTCAACGTCTGTTGGATATGAGGAGGGAGGGTGGGCGTTCTAGGCCAGAGGCAGGACGTGGGTGAGAGGTCCGTGTCGAGATAGACGAGATGGATGTATAGTGAGTAAGTTGACATTAGAAGAACGAAGTGTGCAGGCTGGGTTGGAGTAGGAAAGCAGTGCAGGGTGGGCGGGGAGGGGGGCGAGGAACAATGTAACTGAATGCTTTTAGGCCAATGGTAAGGTGTTTCTGTTTGATGTGGAGGTTTATGTGGCAACCCCTGGAGATGTTTGAGTGGGGAGACGTGGAATGATTGGCTTTGTAGAAAAATGATCCAGGCAACAAAGTAAAGTATGGATCGGAGTGGGGCGAGACAGGAGGCTGGACGATCAGGAAGGAGGCTGATGCGGTAATCGAGGCAAGATAGGATAAGTGCTTGTATAAACTTGGTAGCGATTTGGATGGAGAGCAAAGGGCAGATCTTACGTTGTGACGGTTTGCCTACTCCCTTTCGCCACCCCAAAGTTGCTGCTCTGGCCCCTTTCCTTCCCTTCCTCCATGTGCCACGTGTTTGCCTCCCCCAGGTACATGAGAGCGGCGGGCTCCTCGAGGGTGATGTGTGACAACGTGCCAGGCCTGGTCAGCCGCCAGCGGCAGCTGTGCCACCGGCACCCGGAGGTCATGCGCTCCATCGGCCTGGGCATCGCCGAGTGGACAGCGGAGTGTCAGCACCAGTTCCGCCAACACCGATGGAACTGCAACACCTTGGATCGGGACCACAGCCTGTTCGGCCGAGTCTTGCTGCGCAGTAAGTCTTCCCCCGTCTACTGGGGCCAGGGACCTCCCCTGTCCCGGGTTAATCATAATAATAATTATAATAATGACTGTGGTATTTGTTAAGCGCTTACTACATGCCAGACACTCTGCTGAGGGCTGGGGTGGATACAAGCAAGTAGGGTCCCTGCTCCACATGGGGCTCACAGTCTCAATCCTCATTTTACAGAGGAGGTAACTGAGGCCCAGAGTTGTGAAGTGACTTGCCCAAGTGGCCGGTGAGTGGCCGAGCTGGGATTAGAACCCACGACCTGACTCCCAGGCGCATGCTCTATCCACTTTTCCATGTTGCTTCTCATGCCCTTCGCCCAGGTAGAAGGGGACGCTGAGAGCAGATCCCCTTCACCTTCCTGAACCAGTGCGCTCCGAACCACGCGTGGTTTGTACAGGTCAGAATTCACTGAGTCCAGAATCTATTCAGAAAGTCACGCTGGGGTTGCTGTTCATAGGAAAGTGCTTCACTTTTCCTAAGTTCCTCATGATCTTTTTCCTTCATCATTCTCTACGTTGGACCAGGCCGGGGCTCCTTCTCCCCATTTCCCAGATGAGGACGCGGCCCCCAAAAGGAGAAGGAGGCTTAAATTTCCAATCCTGGATGCCTCCAGCCTCTGCCGAGCCCTTGAGACCCACTAGTTAAGGCCCGTTCTAGCCTCTGAAATGCAACAGAAGGGGAAAGTGGTTCCCCCGGGGAGTGTATGTGGATCCCGGGAAGACCGCTTGCTCGTCCTCTCTTATCGAGGAGGAGTGGGGGCGTCTCCCTGCTGAAACAGAATCTTCTGAATTTCCCTTGACCCGGGGCAGCACATTTGCTCTTTGGAAATCTGGCAGAATCACAGCAGTCGATGTGGGAACATCTGAAACGGGGAATTTTACACTTGTTTATGTCCCACCCATCCCAAGCAAAACCCTACCCCTGTGAAAACCGTCCCGGCTGTACACTCAGTAATGCTTAACAGAGGGTGTTTCTACCATGCAATCATCACACCCCTAGGGTTTTATGAGGCCAAACGCATAGCTGAGTGTCTCTAGAATGCCCCCCGGGAGCCATATTCTCACTGTTAGTGTATCCCTAGAGTTAATTTACTGTTGTACTGTGAATTTTTTCTCTAGTCTGTCTGCTGGATTCTTCTGCATTCCTTCTGGTGTTTCAAGATTGCGGAGCAACTTTTAAAAGGTTAACAGCAATTTCAGCTGAATGGCATTTCAAGAGTTTACAGAGATTAGCTCACCAATGATTCAATTAAAATGCCTCTCCTTGTCAGAAAAGGCTTACCAATATGCAGGATGTGTAGTCATTGGTTTCATTATTCACAGACCTCCAAGCATGAAGTACATTGATATTTAGCAGGATTCTTCATCTTCAAAGTGCTTCTCTCATGACTGTGAAGCACCTTCACATTTGGCTTTAAAAGAATCATATCTGGAACATGAACCTATAAAAAAATGCTCTTAGAATGGACTCTCTTGGCGCTGTATTCAAGAAACCTTTAGGTCACAAATCAGAGCAAAACGAAGAGAGGTGTAATTTATGATCATTGACCCCAGGAAAAATATATCTGCCTCACGTACAGATTCATTCATGAAATATTCTCTGGAAATGTTGGCAGTGTTTTCGTTTCAGTCAGAACTGCCGAGTTGCGGGGGAAAATTGGACAAACTGAACTATGGTCTCAGGTGAAGCGGTGATCTCGACTCTAATTGCCTCAGATTTTTCAGATGAGGCTGGAGTCCACAGGGGCATGCAGAAAATACAATTTTCACATGATTCAAGGCTCATCTTCTTTGCGTCCGCTTGAGAGAGGGCCAGATTCCGTCCATAGATACACACGCACGCCCCCGTTAAATCAGCGTCAATAGCGCTTTGACTGTATTAGGGCAGAATTTGGCCCCAAACTGCTTATTCTGGAAATAATCATACAGTTCCAACAAAGCCTTCCAAAGATTTTATGAATTAATTATTCGGTGGAGGGCTGTAGGGGATTCAAATCCTGGAGCTGCATGGAGCAGTTGTGTTTCAAGCTGCCTCTTGGGAACTGGAGATGTTCATGGGAAGGGTTGCGGGGATGGAGGGGAAGATCAGATTTAACTGCAAGCGGACCCTAGGTGAAGGGGAACGAGGAAGCTGGCTGTCGAGTGAGGCCTAGGGTGGATTTGAGGAGAGGGTGGGTTTCTGGGGAAGAACACGCTGAGGAGCTCTCTGTGGGACTGACCTCCAAGAATGCTCTCAGGTCCTCCACCCCTTAGCCCTGATTGTGTTTGAGCTACTGTGCCCTCATCCCAGCAAACTGGAGTCTTTCCAGAGCAGAACCTAGTGGGCCTGGAAGTCAGAAGGACCTGGGTTCTAATCCTAGCTCCGCCTCTTGTCTGCTGGGTGACCTTGGGCTTGTCGCTTCACTTCTCTGTGCCTCACTTTACCTGTAAAATGGGGATTAAGACTCTAAACCCCATGTGGGACAAGAACTGTGTCCAACCCGATTTGCTTGTATCCACCCCAGTTCTTAGGAAAGTGCTTGGCACATAGTAAGTGCTTAACAAATACCATAATTATTGTTATTATTATTATTATCATCCACCTCCATAAAAAAGCTGAAAGTGATTTTGAGATTAGCTTCAGAGTCTAAGCCAGTTTCTTCTCCAACCTGTGCTCGCCATAACCTCCCAGGTGACATCTGATGTTACATGCGTGAATGAATTGGATTTGCTTGACTGACCTCAACTGTTTATTTGCAGAAACAGACTTATAGTAGTAATTATGGTATTCATTAAGCCCTCACTTTGTGCCAGGCTGCACGGGAGACTCCAGCTCTTGCAAAATAGCAACCCTCTGCTCTGTATTTAGGACTGGGGCTCCATGTCTTTTATATCTTGCTTGCTTGTATCCACCCCAGCGCTTAGTACAGTGTCTGGCACGAAGTAAGTGCTTAACAAATACTATAATTATTATTAAATCTCAATCAATCAATGATATTTATTGAGCCCTTATTATGTGCAGATCACTCCACTAAGTGCTTGGGAGACTACAGTACAACAGGAGCAGCAGACACATTCCCTGACCATAACGAGCCTTCAGTCTAGAGGGGGAGACGGGCATTAATATGAATAAATAAGTAATTTATAATATATAATTTAAAGAAATGCTGAAGAAGTTTAATCTTTTCTCCAGTCCTAAACTAAATTTGGCATTTTTCCAAGGCAATAATTCTAATGTAACCCAGTGGCAGAGCCAAGCACTTTACAGGATTTATTTGCCACCAGTCACCAATTTAGGGGTCCTCTTTTGATGCCCACTTCACCAGGCTGATCCCTCCCCCCAGTAAAAATACCCTCTGTTACTTTCAGACCTGTTTTTGGTCATCGATACACTGTTGTCAGTGGGTTCTTATCCCACCTCTGCCACTTGTCTGCTGTGTCACCCTGGGCGAGTCACTTAACCTCTCTGTGCCTCAGGTACCTCATCTGAAAAATGGGGATTAAGACTGTGAGCCTCACGTGGGACAACCTGATAACCTTGTATCTACCCCAGCACTTAGAACAGTGCTTGGCACATAGTAAGTGCTTAACAAATATCATCATTATTATTATTATTTCCTTCTTCACCCCTTCTGCTATAAGGGTCCTGCCTTTTGCAGCACCTGCTAAGATTAAAATCCACTATGGGGTGATTCTTAGGTGAGGAAAACTCACACAGCGTATCAGTCTTCCAGCTGAAGACCATTCTCATGAATTCAGCTCTACGGGGCTCTACCCTCCGGTCATTTCTAGAGAACTGAAAGGAAACCTTGCCCTTTGGTGAAAAGACAAAGCAGCATAGCTCTATGGCTAGTTCGCTGTCCAACTAGACCATTCGTGATATCTGTCACCCAACCTGGGGCTGAACGTTTCGAAATGGCATAGTGTCTCTCAACGATCCCCTTTTATCTGGTTCGGTTGTCCGCAGCTCTTATTTCTCCAAACGGAACTTTCCTGTTGAAATTTGTGATCTTTATATTGTTAGTTGGAATCCTTTGCAGAAATGACATCCGATCATCACGTTTGTCTCTGGAGAAAGCAAACTGCTACTTGTGGCAAATATTCAGGCAATTTATTTCAAGTCACTGCTTGGAGGGGGGTTGTGTGCGTATGTGTGTGTGTATGTATGTGTGTGTCTGAGAGTGTATTTTAAGGGCTGAGGTAAGTGTAATTTAATAGGGTGTCGATATGGTTTTCTGATTTTTAATAATAAAGCTAGCAGGAAAATATTGCATAGACTATATTGCAAAATTTAGCCCTGAGCGGCAAAGCGAAAAGAACAGAAATTCCCTGCAAAATGGGGATTTTTTTTCCTCCCCGATATATGATTCAAAAAGTCACACTCTTCTTAACATTAGGTATTGAATCACCTAACAGCTTTCTGAGTTCAAGTCTTGTGCTGATCCTTAGTTTTTCAGCTTCTCAATTGTTTGCAAATATATTTACAGTGGCAACCATGCAGGAAGAGGCCTTCTAATGACACTGAAATACTGCATTGCCTGAAAAACAAGAAGCGGGCAGGCCCGAAAGAGTTTTATATCTGCCATTATACCACAGCGCTGTATTATGACTTACTGGAGATTATTAAAATAATATAACAGAGTTACTGCACTGACATATGGACCTTTCAGCATGAAGGGAAAAATGACTGGCCAGTTTGCTAATAAAATGGGTTTTGAAGAAAGTAGTCCAAGTTGTTTGTCTGGCATGAGGACGCAGGCCTAATTAGAGTCAGAAAACATGTTTTCTCCCAGCCAAAGCTCCATGTCCTTTTACTCTCTTTACACCGCTTCCAGTGATTAGTCCCACATCCCAGAAAGAAGTCAGTCACATAGAGGATGCCCTAACCCTGGTAATAACGCATTCAGTTCTCATCCCTTGAACCTGAATTTCAACCTAAATTACACTGCCGCTCTCCTCCTCACCGTCTCCCGTTCTCGCCTATCCCGCCATCGACCCCTGGCCCACTTCCTCCCGCTGTCCTGGAATGCCCTCCCTCCTCATCTCTGCCAAACTAACTCTCTTTCCCTCTTCAAAGCTCTACTGAGCACCTCCTCCAAGAGGCCTTCCCAGACTGAGCTTCCCCTTTTCCCTCTGCTCCCTCTGCCGCCTCTCTGCCCCCTCCTTCACCTCTCCTTAGCTAAACTCCCTTTCCCCCCTTTCCCTCTGCTCCTCCCCCTCTCCCTTCCCCTCCCCTCAGCACTGTGCTCATTTGCTCATTTGTATATATTTTATTACCCTATTTATTTTGTTATTGAGATGTACATCCCCTTGATTCTATTCATTGCTGCTGTTTTTGTCTGTCTCCCCCGATTAGACTGTAAGCTCATCAATGGGCAGGGATTGTCTCTATCTGTTGCCGAATTGTACATTCCAAGTGCTTAGTACAGTGCTCTGCACATAGAAAACGCTCAATAAATACTACTGAATGAATGAACCTGAAAGTTGATGCTAAGCCAGTAGCAGGTAGTGTGGATCTGCAATAGAAAATTACGCAGTTGATTCTCGCCTCTAAATTAACTTGGACATCAGTGATTTGGTTATTTTAAGTAGACAATTACTTTTTTCCTGAAATATCCCACTAACTGAAATCAAAGCGTATGGGGTGGGGTTATTCTCAGGTCTGCCCCTGGAATGTTATACTATGCAGTTGAGTCTCAGGGCTTGAGCTTCCTGAGGTGAAAAATAGGACAAGACCACCAAATTTAATGAGAAGTAAATGTAACATTGGCCCTCTTATTAGACAGCGACCCCACAGTAAAGTTGTGTGCTGTTGTGAGGTTGGTTTTGCACCCAGTGCTGTTGTCGCTTTTGCCTCTTTGTCTTGCAATCCTCTTGAAGTTTCTACACCCACCGAGCCATTCCCTTCTGGACTGCTGTGATTTGGAAGTGTACTGAGAGCAGTGTTTCAAGCGAGAAATGGGATTTATCCCGGATCGTTTCTAAAATGATTTAGAATGGATGAATTTCTCTTTAATTACATTTTAATTAAATCAGTTCATTTCTGAAATAATTAGAGGTGCTATCAAAACCCACATCTACTTGGTCAGTGAGTAAATGGAAAACAAGGGGCACCAAGGGATAACAGAAATGGAAAGTCCAGGGCGCCTCTGAGACGGGCATTCTCGTTGCAGGTAGCCGGGAGGCTGCTTTCGTCTATGCCATCTCCTCTGCCGGAGTTGTCTTTGCCATCACCCGGGCCTGCAGCCAAGGGGAGCTCAAGTCCTGTTCCTGTGACCCCAAGAAGAAAGGCTCTGCCAAGGACAGCAAGGGCACTTTCGACTGGGGCGGATGCAGCGATAACATTGACTATGGCATCAAGTTCGCCCGTGCGTTTGTGGACGCCAAGGAGAGGAAAGGAAAAGATGCCAGAGCCCTAATGAATCTTCACAACAACCGTGCAGGAAGAAAGGTAGGGGCCCAGATGTGGTGGGAGTGCTTACACTCTGCAACGGAGGCTCTCCGTTCCCAGGGTTGGTGCTGCTTAAAGGCCCAAAGTGCATCTGATAACCCTCATGTAGCCATAGAGGGCCAGGGGGCAGGGGGGTGTCCAAGAAGTACCGTGGCCTAATACACAGGCCTGGGAGTCAGTAGGACTTGGGTTTTAATCCCGGCTCTGCCACTTGTCTGCTGTGAGACCCTGGACAAATCACTTCACTTCTCTGTGCCTCACTTACCTCAACTGTAAAATGGGGATTAAGACTCTGAGCCCCACATGGGACAGAGACTCCGTCCAACCTCATTTGCTTGTATTCACCCCAGTGCTTAGAGTGTGTGGCCCTTAGTAAGCACTCAGCGAATGCCACAGTTAGTATTATTATTAGCGGGGGCCAGTGCCACCAGAAACCATTCTGTTAATCCTCTCTGAGGCCAAAGAATCAGCCTGTTCCTTGTAGGGCTGCGTAGTAGTTCTCTGGCAAAGGAGGTTGAATGTTGGGGAGAGGAGTTGGCTAGCAGGCTTCCAAGCAATCAATCAATCAATCAGTGATATTTATTGAGTTCTTGCTATATGGAGAGCACTGTACTAAGCATTTGGGAGAGTATAGTGCACCAGAGTTAGCAGACACGTTCCCTGCCCATCATGAACTGACAGTCTAGAGACGAGTTTACAGTCTAGAGACAAGCTCACAGTCTAGAGGGCGTCACAAGCTTATAATCTAGAAGGAAGGCTGCCCCTTTCGTGCTGCATTCTTCAGAAGTGGGGGGGGGTTGGATAATAATGATAATAATAATGGCCATAGTTGTGGTATTTGTTGAGCACTTACTGTGTGCCAAGCACTGGGAAGCAGCGTGAGTCGGTGGAAAGAGCACGGGCTTGGGAGTCAGAGGTCATGGGTTCTCATCCCGGTTCCGCAGCTTGTCAACTGTGTGACTTTGGACAAGTCACTTAACTTCTCCATGCCTCAGTTATCTCATCTGTAAAATGGGGATTAAGACTGTGAGGCCCATGTGGGACAACCTGATCACCTTGTATCCCCCCCAGCGCTTAGAACAGTGCTTTGCACATAGTAAGCACTTACTAAATGCCATCATCATCATCACTGTTCTAAACACTGGGGTAGATACAAGATAATCAGGTCAGGCGTACTCCCTGTACACTTGGGTCTCACAGTCTAAGAATAATAGTAGTAGAAGTAGTAATAGTATTTATTAAGCACTTTCTGGGTGCAGAGCACTACACTAAGCTCTGGGAAATACTCTCCTCCACTTCAAAGCCTTACTGAAGGCACAGCTCCTCCAAGAAACCTTCCCTGACTAAGCCCTCTTCTCCTCTTTTCCCACTCTCTTCTGTGTCACCCTCACATTCTCCCTTCATTCATCGTCCCTCCCATCCCCACAGCACATATTTACTTTATTTATTTAATTTATTTAAATTACAGCTGTAATTTATTTATTTATTTGTGTATATTGGTGTCTATCTCGCCTTCTATACTGTGAGCTGACTGTGAGCAAGGAATGTGTCCGTTTGTTGTAGTATTGTACTCTCCCAAGCGCTTAGTACAGTGCTCTGCACATGATAAGTGCTCAGTAAATGCGATTGAATGAACGCAAGTGGGAATAAGACATGAACCATGTCTCTCGAAGGGTTCTCAATCTTTGAATGAAGGTCAGGGAGAGGACTGGAGATAAGATACACCACGAGCCATGAAACAATAAAATATTAATACATTTTAAGAGATTAGGACAAATAAACAATACATAAAATTAGAACAAAAGTCAGAATAAAAACAAAAGTAGGAGGGAAAACTGGTATTGAATCCCCATTTTTACAGATGAGGAAGTTGAGGTACAGAGTAGTGACTTCCCACTGGTCACATGTGAGATTAAGTGGCAGGGCCTGGATTAGAACTCAGAACCTCAAAATCCCAGACCTTTGCTCTATACACTAGGCCATGCTGTTTCTCTTGGGCCTAGGTGGGGTTTAGAGTGACTACTAACCCTTCATTCTCCCTAATAAAATGCCTCAAGTACAGACGGTGTGGCAGGGTTGCCCTCTGCCTTATGGATTCTCCCCACTGCCAGGAAATCAATCAATCGATCATATTTATTGAGCGCTTACTGTGTGCAGGACATTGGACTAAGTGCTTGGGGGAGTACATCACAACAGTATAACAGACACATTCCCTGACCATAATAAGCTTACGCTGCACAGACTCCCGGTAGATATCCCAAAGGGCTGGAGTTGTCCCAAATTGGTCCATGGAGGAATCAAATTGGTACTTGATGGGCAGGTCATGACCCCTGACCTTAAAACTTCATTGGTACAGTGCAGAAAGTAGCACGGTAAAACCAGGAGTTCCCAGCAAGACTTCCGGGAGAGAGAAGAGAGAAAAGGAGAAATCAACTGGGAAGATGAAAAACTTCTTCTCGGGCTCCTTAAGAAACTCCCTTTGAAAAGAGAAGGCACTTGGTCAGCCAAAAAAAAATAATCTGATGAGTGTGATCTGAACTGTTTACAAATAGTACCTCCCTTGATAGGCAAAAACCAGCATTCCTTAATTTTGCTCATTTATAGCCATAAAGTAGAAACAGCTGCCAAGAATAATCATTGGTTGTGCAATTGCTGCAACTATTGTCAATTACTAGTTGTGCAAGAGGTTGAAAAAAATGCCTACTGACCTTTTTGCCTAGACATTTATGCAGCATATGTAAGTTATAAAGCGTTCTACATTTGATGGGAATGTGCTGCTTAATTATAATAAAGATCTTGAACAGGCAATAAGATAGCCCATTGCCTGTATCTGAAAAGATGTGTCTTTTTACCCTTACTATCTCCAGGGTTTAAGTGATGCTCCTGGTTTATCTCAGAGATGGATTTTTTTTCTTGCCCAAATGAAATCTTAATTTTCACGAATATATGTTTAGCTCTGCTGTACAATAAGGCAATGGATCTTGACTCACTGAAGTTAATTGCACAGTAATATAAATCTACTTTAACTGTAAATCACGTGGCTCCTGACTTTACAGATGTGAATGGCAGCCAGGCTCAAAAAGTATCCCTTCCCAGCAAAGGCTTACGAGTCTCAGATCAGTTCATCCTTCAGTGAAAACGTACTGGCTTTAAAAAAAAAAAAGTAGACATTCATCCCTGTGGGTAGACAGGATTGTTCAAAGTCCTCTAGGCTGTGAGCTAGCTGTGGGCAAGGAATGTGTTGTACTCTCCAAAGTGTTTAGTACATTGCTCTATACACAGTAAGTGCTCAATAGATACCACTGATTGATTGATTTAAGAACCAAGTAAGATCCTTCTCCATTGGAATGAGCTGGAACCAAGCTCTTTCTGTGACCAAGCTTTTTTTCTGGAGAAATCAGAATCTGAATGTGCTTAGTCATTAAGCAGACCCAGTAAATTTTGGGATTGCTGTCCTCCCTGACTTTGAGAACAGGGGTAATAGAACAAGGAAAGTCACAGCTTGTAAAACCCTCACCCTCTCTGTCATCCCCCCACCTCCTCCCTCCTCCAGTTTGATGACCACCGGTGGCTTCTGCTTCTGAACTGCTGGAACAGGCATGGAGTGAGCAAGGTGGGAGGGAGGGAAAGGTATAGCTGAAGAAATAGAGCTGTGAAGAAAGGAGATGGGTATAATTGCATTTGGAGCCAATCGCGTATAGACAGAGAGCCCATTAACATAGCTTTTCTTTGCTCTTTACTTGGGGATTTCGGATTCTCAAGAACTGTTCTCATCTTCAAGTCCAAGGAGATTCTTGCAGTTAAAGAGAGAAGACCATCTGAGCAGATGTCTGGAGGGTTTCTGCTTCCCAGCAATGTGAATAGAAAATGAGAGCAGGGAGTTTATTCTTATGTCTGGTTCATTTTCTTTAGGCATTTTTTTAAGCTAAAACGATTTTTAAAATGCAAAGCAAAAAAGACACAGTTGGAATTTTTCTGAGCCTTGCTAATACAGCTAATTTTTTTTTTTATTGATGGGAATTCCCATTGGTCATTTCCACAGAGGAGGTGTTCTTGGACAGACCTGGCCCCAGGATTCATGAGAGAGGAGTTTTCCTTGAGAATGGAAAATTACCTGGTATTGTTAGTTCAGGAGCCTCTCTGACTCTGAGCCTGTGGTTTGAGAAGGCCTTATTTTAGATGAAAAACTCCAAAACGAATCTTGATTTTATGCAACACTTTGATTTCCAAAGAGCTGTCACATCCCTTTAGACTGTAAACTTGTGGTGGGCAGGGAACTCGACTTCATCTTCAAATGCCGTCGAGTCATTTCCAGACCCACAGAGACTCCATGGACACCCCCTCTTCAGAATGTCTCATCTTCTGTCACAAGGTCATTCTGGTATATGTATCTATAGAGTATTCCTGGTAAAAATACAGACCACTGCCATCTTCCATACAGTTAAAACTTGGGTCTCTGCCATTGTCACTTGATCAACAGTTGTCATTTTGATCACTTGATCATCCGCCTTTGACTCTTTCCCGTGCCCCTGCTGCCCAGCACAGGTGAATCGATTTGTCTGACACTTGAGCTTAGACCTTTCCTTTATGGTTAGCCCTGTACGGCATTATTCTAAGTTTCATCAGCATATGCAAACTCTCCTGCCATGACAAAGCATCGATTCATAGGAGAGGAGAACGTATCTACCCACTCTGTTATATTGTACTCTCCTAAATGTTTAGCACAGTGCTCTGCGCACAATAAGTACTCAATTAATATGATTGATTGATTACTTCAGCTATTTTTGTCTTCACAACTTCCCTGTGAGTTAGAGAAAGGCAGGTATTATTTCCCAATTTTGCCGAGGGGGACAGTGAAGAGGTCCAGTGACTTGGTCAAAAACTGCCCAGTAGGCAAGTGGCAGAGTTAGGTCCAGAGACCAGATCCTCTGACTTTCAGATCTGGACTGGGACTCCCACAGCACAAGTGGAGCCACACTGGACTACCACAAACAGACTCTCTCAGTCCATGGCAGAAGGAAAAACCAGGCACCAGTTGCCAAATAAGTGCACGGGCCGGGGAATTGGAAGGACCTGGGTGCTGGTCCTAGCTCTGCTGCTTATCTGCTGTGTGGCCTTGGGTGAGTCAGTTTACTTCTCTGTGCTTCAGTGACCTCTTCTGTAAAATGGGGTTTAGGACTGTGAACCCCATATGGGACAGGAATCGTGTCCAACCTGATTATTTTATACCTACTGCAGTACTTAGAATAGTGACCGGCATACAGTAAGTGCTTAACAAATACCACATAAAAAGAGGAAAAATAACTCTGAGCAAAGCAAGAACAGAGAAATCTGAATTCCCACAGCATTCACGGACATAGCCTTAACGTTGCTGCCTCTACCTGAAATTTATTGTAATGTCCGTCTCACCGACTAGATCACAAGCTCCTCGAGAGTAGGAATTGCATCTACTTACTCCACTGTACTCTCCCAAGCCCTTAATATCCTGCTGTCCATATGGTAAGCTCTCAATAAATACCATTATTATTACTACAGTTCTTATTTTGGTATTTGTTAAGCCCTTACTATGTGTCAAGCACTGTCCTAAGCAGTGGGATAAATATAAGTTAATCAGGTTGGACACAGTCCCTGTCCCTCATGGGGCTCGTAGTCTAAGTAGGAGAGAGAACAGGCATTGAATCCCCATTTTACATCAGAACAGAGAAGTTTCATGACTTGCCCAAGGTCACACAGCAGGCAACTGGCTGAGTTGGCATAGGAATCCAGTGCTTCTGACTCCCAGGCCTGCGCTCTTTCTGCTAAGCCACACGGCTCCATTGCTTGATTACTAGTGACTGATTATGATTTGATTGAGATTTGAGTGGGAGAAGAGCAGACTGTGGGCTCTTGGAAGTTGGGTGGAAGCGTGATATGCCAGAATCAGGTGGTTGGCGCAAGGACAGCTGAAACAGAGTCCCGTGGGCCATTAATTCCAAATCTCCAGGGAATCCCCAAATCAAAGCAGGGATCTCAGTTTAAATTTAAAATGAAAAGAAGTGGCAATGGTCAGCTGTGTTTCTCTAGCAGAAGAAGACTAAAATCTAGTTCCCACTAAAACATTTCTCAGGAGAGGACCAAAAATTGAAAAAAAATTCCAAATCAGCTAAGCAAATTAGTATAGACTCGGGCAAAATAAGGGCAAGTGGAAAGGAAACTAGCCCCTGAGGCCAAAATAAATTTGTAAAACATGGCCATTTGGCATTCTTACACAATTTTCTAAGCATGTTTATTCATTAAACCTGTCCATTCAGTGTAATTGCTTTTATGCAGGTATACATAAAATACAAATTCCAGAAATATGATAACCCAGGAAACTGTAATCTTGTATTTTATGTAGTACTGGTAAGCTTACAGTTAACCATCTTGCATCCAACTCCACTTCCCTCAAAAGGCACACTTTTCTCCCATGAACAGAACTCTGTAGTAGGTCGCTTTCCAGGCTCCTGAGAGTAATCTTCCAGGGGTCAAAAGTTTAAGCACCCAAGGTCAAAGTTTTAAGCATTAGATCAAAAATAAGTACCAAAGGATTTAACAATTAAGCAATTAAAATCCTACTGTGATGTATTTATAGGTCAATTAATGATCCCCCACCCCCAAGGGGCTAAACACTGAGGAGGATCTTAAGCCTTAGTCTTTAAAAAACAGGAAGGCTTCAAAAGTTGTCTTTGGCATACTGATAAACTTCGATTTTGAAGTTCCAGAGGAGAAAACAAGTCAATAAGCATTCCTGGAATACAAGCTCTGGATTATGTGCTTAGTGCTTAAAGAATAGAGATTGTCCTGGTCCTCAAACTCCTTTAGAGTCTGATGAGAGAGAGATCAGGGCCATAAGCAACTCACACCCCCTGATCCAGGGAACCACAATAACAACGAGGGTGTACTGGGAGGGAAGGCTAGTTATTTTGTTGATTGGAGAGTGGTTGGCATTAATAGTAATAATAATAATAGCTCTGATATTTGTTCATCAGGAATGATGAATGGTTAAAACACAACCCAGACAAATAGACAAAATAAAAACCAAATCGGTAGGGTGCTATATCTAGAGAAAAAGAATTTCATTCATTCATTCATTCAATAGTATTTATTGAGCACTTGCTTACTATGTGCAGAGCACTGTACTAAGCACTTGGAATGTACAAATCGGTAACAGAATTTCAGGCTTTTCATGTCTCAGAGTCCAAGATGCAGGTAGCCACAGCAGTCACTGCAGCAGCCACCAGTCTTCCTGGGGTTTTGTGCTCAATAAATAGCATCACTACTATTAATTAATTCTTTCATTCATTCAATCATTTATTGAGAGCTTACTGTGTGCAAAGCACTGTAATAAGCATTTTTGGGAGAGTACAATGCAACAGTAAACAGACACATTCCCTGCCCCCAATGAGCTTACAGTCTACTCGTCCTCAACAGGTTTGAATGCCAAAGAGGATGACTTGTTGAAAGTAAATTTATTATTTAAATGGCTTATGGGGAATAAGATGTGATGCCTTGGTTTTTGTTGACACATAATGTGTTTAATAGTAAGGGGAGTGGCAACAGTGAAATTCATTTCTTGATCCCTACCTTAAATGGATAAAATGACTCTTCAGAGAAGTTAAAGACCAGAGACAAAGGTATTTTCTCATAATTTAACAAGAAAGCTGAATTGTGTGTATATGCTTGTGAGTAAAACAGAAATCCAATAGAGAAAACAATGCTAAATTCTTGGATTGGAGAGAATATCTGAAGAAAATCCCAAAGAGATGGGAATCATCCTCATTTGTGGGGATGGGCTATACAGTTCCAGTGGATGTTGCTAGAGCTGGAGGCTTCTGGGCCAACTCCAAAATTAAGGGAAGGGAAGAGAGACTGTCAGATAAACAAAACCTCTTTCACTTCCTTTTCTCCTCTTTATATTTCACCCTCTTTTCCGATAGGCCGTCAAGCGGTTCCTGAAGCAAGAGTGTAAATGCCATGGGGTGAGTGGATCCTGTACTCTGAGGACCTGTTGGCTCGCCATGGCGGACTTTAGGAAAACAGGAGATTATCTGTGGAGAAAATACAACGGGGCCATTCAGGTGGTCATGAATCAAGATGGGACCGGCTTCACCGTGGCAAACAAGAGGTTCAAGAAACCAACCAAAAATGACTTAGTGTATTTTGAGAACTCTCCAGACTACTGTATCAAGGACCGGGATGCAGGTAAGGAAGACACACCTTACCTATCCATCTTTATTTAAAATATTCTAGTCAGGGTATCCCAAGAGGTCAGGAATGAATTGCCATAGTGATTTCACTTTCAACAGAAATGTCTCTTCATAAGGCTGATGAGAAGAAAATGTCTGTCAAAGATCCTGAATCCCAGAAGGCTAATTAGCAATTATCTAAACTACCCTCCTTCTGTAACAACTCTGGTTCTAAACTTGAAAATCCAACAAGTTCACCGGATGTTCGCCTTTGGGGAATTGGAGGCTATCCAGCATTGCTGCTTCTCTTCCATGCCAGTGCTTTTCAAACTTGTTTGAGATTTCCACAAATGATAGAGCCTTCCCATTTAGAACATAAGACAAGCCTTGGCCCTGACTTTACAGTCACTTTTTCACTGGAACACAGCACGAGCAGGTCACTAATCATTAAAGAAAGACAATTGTGCCTGCCCAACCTACAAATTTTCCTTTCAAATGCTTGAATTGACTGAACACCATCTCAAGTTTACAAGCTTTCCCCTTCCCTCTTGATAACCAGGAGAAAGTAAGAGGAAGAAGAAAGGGGAGAGAAAGGTGGTGTTAATGTCCCCTGACATTTCAAGTAGCCTAAATTACAAGTTCCAGAATACAGTGGGGTGTTAACTGGGCAGACCCCCAAGCCTATTCAAGCCTAACTATGGACTTTTAAAGAGTGCAAGAGTAACATAGAGATTATGGCAGGGAGGCTGACCAATCTAAATGGGACAGTTGAAATTCCCAGGAATCTGTATAGTTTTCTAAAATTGTCCAGGACTGGGCTATGAAAGCTGGTATCATCCCAGCTCCCTAGGTGCATATGCCCAGACTTTACCTGGACTGTGTCTGTGACATATTACTTAAACAGAGAGGCTTAAACCGTATTGCTGGTCTGGCTTGTCACTCTTCTTTCATCCTGAAATCAGTGGTGACTCCACCAGTGGGGAGAAGGGCTGTGCTCGGAGATGATGATCAACATCTCTGGATTCTCCTACCCAGTGGAAAGATGTATTCTGAAGCACCACCACAGGGATGAGAACCACCCAGAGAAGGACACTGCCCCACGATAGCAGCTTGTAAACTTTATGTATCATCAACAACAGTAGTATTTATCAAGCACTTGAGAGAATACAATACAACGGAGTAGGCAGATGCTTTCCCTTCCCACAACGATCAGTGATTCACAGTCCTTAGTGGTAATAATAATAATATTTGTAAAGTTCTTACTGTGTGTTAAGTATAATATTAAGTGCTGGGATAGATACAAGATAAGCAGGTTGGACTCAGTCCCTGTCCCTCATAGTGCTGACAGTCTAAATAAGAGGGAGAACGGGTATCTAATTCTGCTTTTACAGAGAAGTTTGAATGACTAATCCAAGGACTCACATCAGGCAAGTAGCAGACCTGGTGTGGAACCCAGGTCCTCTGACTAGCAAGCCCGTCCTCCTTCTACAGGGCTATGCTGCACTGGTAGAAATGGTCTCTCTAATGGCCATGCTTTGGATTTATAAAATGCCTTTAGTCTGAGAAGTGCAAAATCTCTCACCTTACAGTCTATCTCTATCTACTAATCCCTTAAATCCAGCTGAATTCTCTCAGTGCCTTTCTCCCTAGTTGAGAGTTAGGTGTCCAGCTGAATTCTCTCAGTGCCTTTCTCTGTAGTTGAGAATTAGGTGTCTTTGGAAGTGACAAAAGTTCTTTCAGGCAGGAAATTTCATTTCAAATCACTAAATAGGAACTAGGGAGTTTGTCAGTCATAAAATATTTTAAAAGAGTTTCCTCAAATTTCAGTGCCAAGCAAAATTTATTACCATTTCTGGCTTGCTTTTTGCTAACATAAGGCAGTGGACCTCAACAATTAATCTGGACATGTCATTTCTGTGGAAATCCTGAATATCTCAAGTTTGTGCTCTTCTTCACAAACACTGTGGGGGGAAATAGAATGGGAGGAGAAGAATGGTGAAAAGGGCCCAGAAAAGGGTGATAGCATCCTAGTCTGTCCTTATGACAAGATCCAGAATGCTGAGGCACCAAACTACTATAGAGATGCTCTATATTTCTTCAGAAGTGCAATTTCTACCTTTGGGTACCCATAGAAGTAGATGTTCTGAGAACTGTGACTTAAGATCAGAAGTCAGACCTAAGGGTTCAAGAGGCAGTTGCTGACCAAGCTGTACAAAGTTAAAACATCTTAAGGTGCTAGAGTTATTTGCCTCTCAGTTGCCTGCAGAAAATCCTCCAAGTCTAATGGGAGAACAGACTCGTACTGAGAAAATCCTTTGGCAGAAGAGCCGGAGAGTCAGTCAGTGAGGCAGTCAATTGTATTTATTGAGCACATACTGTGTGTGGAGCACTGTACTAAACACTGGGGAGAGTACACTATAACAATAAACAGACACATTCCCTGACCACAGTGAGCTTACAGTGTCTAAAGGGAGTGACAGACATTAATATAAATAAATTACAGAAATGTATATAAGTCAAGGACTTAATTGTCAAACACAAGCTCTGCTCCTAGAGAATAAGCAGTGGGTATTTCTATTTTCAGGCCCTCAAGCAGCAAGGACCGCCCCACCAATTCAGCCTAGGATGTAAGTTCCTTGTGGCCAGGGAATATGTCTACCAACTCTGTTGTACTGTAACCTCCCGAGTGTTTAGTACAGTGCTTTGCACACAGGTAGTGCTCAATAAGTACAATTGAATGAATAAATGAATGAGAAAATTGAAACACCAAGGAAGAAGGAGAGAAAATACTTATAACAGATCATCAAGTTCAATGTTCAGAAATGGAAAATGAATGCAACCTCTTGGGAGGTATTGCCTAGGATCAGTCCACCAGGAAGATGGGCCTGGCAGTCAGAGGACCTGGGTTCTAATGCCGGCTCTGCCACTGTCTGCTCTGTGGCCATGGACAAGTCACTTCACTTCTCTGTGCCTCAGTTCTCTCATCTGAAAAATGGGGATTCAATAATACTTGTTTTCCCTCGTACCTAGAATGTGAGCCCCGTGTGGGACCTGATGATCTTGAATCTACCCCAGTGCTTAATAGAGTACTTGGCACACGGTAAGCTCCTAACAAATGCCATGATTGTTAATGGGACACTAGGAGTCCCTCTTTCTGAATCCTCTTGCTGTCCAAAAAGAACAGAGGAAGAGAGGGCTGGAAGCAGCAAATAGAGAAGTCTGAACCTGTTTATCCCCATGTTTGCCCATTTTACAGCTGACCATCCTGATTTTTTTTTAATGGTGTTTGTTAAGCGCTTACTAGGTGCCAGTCACTGTACTAAGCGCTGGGATGGATACAAGCAAATCAGATTGAACACAGCCCTGTCCCACATGGGGCTCACAGCTTTAATCCCCATTTTACAGATGAGATAACTGAGACATAGAGGAATTAAGTGATTTGCCCGAGGTCACACGGCAGACAAGTGGAGGATCTGGGATTAGAACCCTGGTCCTTCTAACTCACAAGCCTGTGCTCTATCTACTGTGCCACGCTACTTCTCAATTCAAGTCTTGAATCACCTGGGGACACAGATGTGGCCCACCTGGAAAGGAAACTCGTTCACATCTCATCAGGAAAGAACCCGACGAAATTTCCAAAGGCACCTAATGTGAGGATAGCTTCGGCACTGCCACAGCTTCAGCTCAAATGCTCACAGAAAATGAACAGTCCTTGTTACTGGCCTTCCTCGTGGATATGGGAGAGGCAGAGGGATGGTGAG
Organism: Ornithorhynchus anatinus; assembly: GCF_004115215.2. Classification (NCBI taxonomy): domain Eukaryota; kingdom Metazoa; phylum Chordata; class Mammalia; order Monotremata; family Ornithorhynchidae; genus Ornithorhynchus; species Ornithorhynchus anatinus. The sequence goes on along the minus strand of NC_041737.1, from coordinate 39,754,493 downwards.
TAATAGATTCCCCTTCCTCTTCTTTTTGAATAGGAGAAATACCCTCTGTTTACAGTCAGTCAGTGGTATTTTCTGAGCAGCTACAGTGTGTTGAGCCCTGTACTAAGCAGTTGGAAAAGGACAAGTGAGGAGCAGAGTAGGCCTAATGGATAGAGCAAGGGACTGGGAGTCAGAAGGACCTGGGTTCTAATCCCAGCTCCGCCACTTGTCTGCTGGGTGGCCTGGGTTAAGTAATTTAACTTCTCTGTGCCTCACTTATCTCATCTGGAAAATGGGGATTAAGACTCTGTGGGACATGTACTGTGTCCAACTTGATTAGCTTGTATCTACCCCAGGGCTTAGTACAGTGTCTGGCACACAGTGACAAATACCATTTATTTTAAAAAAAGGGAAAATGGCCCCTGCCCACAAGGAACTTACAATTGGAATATTTTTCCAGAATGGACCCAAGGCAGACATTTCTAAAGACATGGCCTGAAATTCCCAAATGAGGGAAAATCATTAACACTAAATCTCAACAACTAACTCAGTTCCCAGGCTCACCTCGGTCCCAGGAACACCTTGTGCTGTTCAAACCACACTGTTTGCAGCCCTGCTTTCCTGCTTCTTTGTGCCCCGGTTCTCAGGAGTTGGGTAAAATCATGAAAAGGGAATAGAGAAAGACCACACATCTGTGAACCAGAAAATCATAGCACTCCATGCCAAAATATCACACCTAATCTGGTGTAAACCCATTCTGTTTTAATAAACCACAGTACTGGGGATTTGGCATCATGTTTCATCAAGCTGGGATATACAGATGCCTTCCAGTGGGGATTTGGGCCTCTACAAAATACCTCAAAGCAGAGAGGATATCAGAGTAAATGCAGCAGGCATTTTCAGAGCCTAAAAGGAGGTTTCATGCCTAGCAATCAATCAATAGATGGTATTTATTGAACACTTACTGTGTGCAGAACACGGTACTGAGTCATTAGCTCCTCACTAGATTGATCTTTGAGTGTAGGGATTGTGTCTACCAACTCTGTCATAGTATGTACTCTCCTAAGTGCCTAGCACAGTGCTCTGCAAACAGAAAGCAGTGTGGCCTAGTGGATAGAGCATGGGTCTGGGAGTCAGAGGGGGATCTGGGTTCTAATCCCAACTTTGCCACTTTTCTGTGGCCTGACCTTGGGCAAGTCATTCCACTTCTCTGTGCCTCAGTTATCTCATCTGTAAAATGAGAGATTAAGACTGTGAGCCCCATATGGGAAAGGCACTTTATCCAATCTCATTAGCATGTATCTAAACTAGTGCTTGACACATAGTGATTAACAAATACTATTATTACTATTATTATTTTATTATCTGCCCCAGTGCTTAGGAGAGTACCTGGAATAAAGTAAGTGCTTAGTAAATACCCTTTAAAAAAAAAAGGTGAGCAGTTGCCCCGCTGACAGTGCGATTGTAGCCAACAGGTGCTATCTACCCTTTCCTTCCCTCAACTTAGGTAGGGTCCCAAACAGTGTGCTGACCTGGAGTGAAGAGGGTGGGGAAACTCTCGGAACACCCCCGCTGTAGGGGTTCTACCTAAGGTAATTATAATAACTGTGTACATGTTAAGCATTTACTATGTACCAGGCACTCTTTTAAGCCCTGGGGTAGAATCAAGATAATCCGATCCAGTAAAATCCCTCTCCCATCCAGAACTCACAGTCTCGGCTGGAGCGAGAAGAGGTATTTAATCCTTATGTTCTTGATGAGGAAACTGAGGTTCAGAAAAGTCAAGCGATTTGCCTAAAGTCACACAGCGAGCAAGTGGAGGAGCTGGTTCTAGAATTTAGGTCTCTTGACTTCCAGTCCTGAGCTCTTTCCACTAGGCTGCACTCTTTTTCATGGTGCAGGGAATTCAACTTCTCTTCCTAATTCCTTGCTCATTCTTTCTATAATCAGGAGAGAAGAAACATTTATTATTGAAGAGACTCTCCTCTTATTCCTCTGCCCTTTTCTTACTAGTTTGGATAAGCTAGCAGAGAAAACAACTGACCCTGTTGCTTAGCAGAATGCCCAACACCCAGGCTTTTAAATGGTCTGAGAGATCTTAAAGGACAGCATTCAAGCAGCAGGTAGGCATCCCTCTGGGTTACAGAGCTGGGAAAAAGAAGATGGCTTCTTTCACACCCTCCCCATCTTAGACCATCCAGCCTCCCTTCATCATACCGATGATGCACAGATTTGAAGTCACCATTTTACCTCACCTGGATTCCAGCCAATTTGACATACCTAGTTTGTCCTCCCTAGTTTGCTCTTTAACTGTCAGCTGCAGCATGATTGAACTCATCCAGAACGGGGGCTTGGGAGTCAGAGGTCATGGGTTCGAATCCCTGCTCCACCACCTGTCAGCTGGGTGACTGTGGGCAAGTCACAACTTCTCTGTGCCTCAGTTCCCTCATCTGTAAAATGGAGATTAACTGTGAGCCTCACGTGGGACAACCTAATTACCCCGTATCTCCCCCAGTGCTTAGAACAGTGCTCTGCACATAGTAAGCGCTTAACAAATACCAACATTATTATGAACTCCATGAAAGTGTAAGCTTCTTGAGGGATCATGTCTACTGGCTCTATAGTACTCTCTCGAGCACTTAGTACAGTGGTGTGAGGGTAAATGACACTTCATTTACAAAAGCTACTCCCACCCTTTTTCCAGAGAGACATCTTCATCAACTAATTGTATTTTTTGAGCACTCATTCTTTGCAAAACATTGAACTAAGTGCTTGGGAAAGTATGGTGTAACAGAGCCGGTAGACCCGTTCCCTGCCTGTAGTGAGAGTGTATCTTTCAAAATGCCCCAAAGAGACCCCACCATATGCTACAAATGGTGTAACAGTAATAATTAAGGTACTTGTTAAATGCTTACTGTGTTCCAAGCACTGTTCTAAGCGCTGGGGTAGCTACAAGTTGATCAGGTTGGACACAGTTCCCTGTCCCATATGGGACTCACACTCTTAGTTCCCATTTTACAGCCGAGGTAACTGAGGCACAGAGAAGTCAAGTGACTTACCCAAGATCACTCGGCAGACGTATGGTGGAGCTGGGATTAGAAACCAGGTCCTTCTGACTCCCAGGCCTGTGCTCTATCCACTAAGCCATGGAATCCCATCATCCCTGTTTTGCAAAAGTGCTGGCACCAGTACAATGGGTATGATGTGGGCTGCTCTCTTCACACCAGTATCTGTATATTTTTTGTGAGGATTCTCTGGGCAAATGAGAGCAAAAACATGTCAAAGTTCAAAGTAGGGGATACAGCATGCTGCTGGTCTCTTTATCTGCTACCACCTGAACCTCTGTTTTAAGAAGGATGTTATCCCACAGAAAGAATTGGTAAGGACCTAGATTAAGGAGAACGAAGTCTTTGATTTACGGGCTGCCAGATCCTGGAGTGATATGGAAAACATCCTGAACTCTGATCATCAGAAGAATTCAATCCTGGCAGTGCCACTGACTTGGTTTGGGACTTGGAAGAGGATTCTTGGTATCCGTGGCTAAATATCCACTGTCCCAACTTTCACTTGGTATTTATGGATCTGATCAAAGATTAATAATAATTATTATGGTATTTGTTAAGTGCTTACTTTGTGCCTGTGCCAGGCTAAGCGCTGGGGTGGATACAAGCGAATTAGGTTGGACACAGTACCTGTTCCACGTGGGGCTCACAGTCTCAATTCCCCTTGTACAAATGAGGTAACTGAAGTACAGAGAAGTGAAATGACTTGCCCAAGGCGGCACAGCAGACAAGTGGCAGAGCCAGGATTAAAAATCATAACTTTCTGATTCCCAAGCCTGTGCCTTATCCACTATACTTCGCTGCAGCTCCTGCACTTAGGCAGAGTGTTCCTGCACTTGACCACAGACGATCCCCTCGAGCCCCAATTTAGTGCCATCCATTTCCTCTGGGACTGGAGGAATTTTAAGAGGGGAGAATGATCAGGTCCCTGCTCTCAAGGAGTTCACAATCGTGGAAGAGCCCAGGATTTGCAGCTACCACTGAAATGATGCTTTTGATTCAAGAAGCAGTTTGGCCCAGTGGAAAGAGCACTGGCCTGGAAGCCAGAGGACCCGGATTCTAATCCCGGCTCTGCCGATCACTTGCTGTTTGACCGTGGGCAAGTCTCTTAAATACTCTGTATCTCAGTTTCCCCAACTATAAAATGGGGATTAAATGCCTGTTCCCCCTCCTACTTAGACTGCGAGCCCCATAAGGGACAGGGACTTTGTTTCTACCCAAGCACTTGGAACAGTACTTGACACAAAGTAAGCGCTTAACAAATAATAATAATATTAAATTTTTTATTTAGTTTCTCTGCAGCTAAAATTAACACAGGGTGACAAGGGATATGAAACAGTTTACGGGTGGAATTGAAGTTGGAGAGTCATTCCTTCTCCTTTTTGTTAGATGCTGAGATCTCCAGGTGCTAAATCCAGCCCTTGTTGGAGACTAGGCCAACAAATTAGTTATTTATTCCTAGTTAAAGTTCTTCCCTTCCCTGTTCTGGAGGTGATGGGTCAGGAAGCTTTTATTTCAAGGATGCTGATTGTCAGCTGCTCCATCAGCCTGTATGAAGGGGAATATCTTGGGCTGCTGGATTCAGTCGCTGCCTGAACATTTATAGGCCATTTTAAATGACCAGAACCTCAATGTCTTTTAAGTCTCATAGAGTATGATAGCTGAGTCCCAGTTTAAAAAAAAAAATGCAGCATCAAAACTGCCAGCCCTAAGTAGTAGCAGTAGTAATAGTATTTATTAAGTGCTTTCTGTGATCAGAGCACTGCCCCAAACCCTGGGAGAGAATAAGCTAGGTGCTTGGTATATGGTGCGATTTACTAGGATTTCTTATAAGTTGCCTGATATTGGAGAACTGGTTCATTTATTCAATCGTATTTATTGAGCGCTTACTGTGTGCAGAGCACTGTACTAAGCACTTGCAAAGTACAGTTCAGCAACAAAGAAAATCCCTGCCCACAACTGGCTCTTCTGAACTGAATCTGGAGACTTCAGTCGAGGTTCCTGGATTATATCTAAAAGCAAATTTCCCGGCTTCAATTTAAAGTAATTTTTTTATGGTATTTAAGTGCTTACTATGTGTCACCCACTGTTCTAAGCCCTGGGGTAGGTACAAGTTAATCAGACTGAATGTGATTCAGGTCTCTCGTGGGGCTCACAGTCAACACAGGAGGGAGAAAAGGTGTTGAATACTCATTTTGCAGCTGAGGAAATGGAAGCACAGAGAAGGTAAGTGACTTGCCCTAAGTCATGCGGCAGGTCATAGAGTAATTCATAGATGCCTCCTGTTTTAAACCCTGAAAGGTACCAGTGAACCAAATAATTTGCTTCTGTGAAACTTTCTCCTATTAGAAAGAGACTACTATGCTGATTTTCTCTTTTCATTCACAAAAAAAGAGGAGAGGTTTGATGCCGAATCAATTAGTCAATCGGTGGAGTTTACTGAGCACTTACTAGGTGCAGAGCACTATACAAATCACTTGGGAGAGTACAGCACAAAGAGTTGATAGACGTGATCCCTGCCCTCAGGGCTCTGAACAAATTTCCCCAGTCTCCCACTGGACCTGATCCATCTGCTGAACCAGAACCATCCTGGGAGGGTGACAGAAATGAACAAATCTGTCAGCGGCTCCTCATCCTCTTCGGAATACTCAGATCAGGTGTCTTTGTTCTGGATTCATTATACGCTGTCGTGCAAATACGCATACGTGACGTGTGAGATTATTTTTATTTTCCCTCAGAGTAAATCACGGATAAGATCTCTTATGGAATGTCCTGCAAGAGACATCGCATCACTAAATGTCTGTTTTCTGAAAGTTAAATTCCAAAATATTTTCTGAATCAAAAATTGAAATGGAATGGCTTATCCCAGATGGCTATACTCTGCTAAGGTCAAAGTATACTGCATTTACCTCAGTCCTCTAGGGGCACGTCCAGTAGCTAGGGGTTTTCCCTGACTCCTTTAAGCATTGTCAAGCACTAAATGGTATGGATGCTAAATAACGTGATTCCTCGGTATGGATTTGAGGTAGATCCACAAAAATGTTTCCGTTAGTTCCCCTTTACGAAGATTCCCCCGATCAAATCAGCCTTAGTTGCAAGCATTTCAAATATACCCCAAGTGCTAATATTTAAATTGTCCATCGTAAGTCATTTTGAGGAATATCAAGCTCAAAACACAGACTTCTGTGAAAGATAAATGGCAGAAAAACATGGACCATTCATTCATCTTCTTCCAGCCTTCAAATGGAGGATAAAAGCCGTAACCTCTCACCTATAAATACACCCTCCCGCCTCCCATCACCCAGACAGTAAGATTAGACGGAGACAACAGAGTGCAGGTGACATTTGACAGACTAAATACTTCATCAAATTCGAGGTAAGATCTCGAGCACAGGACACACTGAGATGGCTGTTCTCTTGGCTGTTTTTATCTGCCTTGGTTATTGCCTCGGGCATCTGCCAATCAGGAGGAACCTTTTAAGTGGGTGATCAGTTCATCTCTAAACAGAGGAATGCCGCTTATCCCCTCCAGAGAGTGTCTGCACCTAATCCCAGAGCGTTATGGACTTCCTGATGTGAGAGGTTGACCGGAGGCCGGGGTCATCTTAGGGTCTCCTTACCAGTGCCAAGAAACAAGCAGAACAACCTCTTCTCCAGTCAAGTTCAAGAGACAAATTGAGACGAACAGTTGTTTTACTTGTTCCCCGTTGAAAGAGGGATACCTGCCTGACAGCTATGTGGCCAAGGCTGGATATGAGCTATCAGGTATCAGGTTCATTTCACACAAACCCCATTACCACAAATGGTGCTCAGAACCACTTGAAACCTAATCTCCAACAGGGTTATGACAGATTTGCGTGCTAGGCAGTTAGTTGGAAGAGAGTTGCCAAAGCTTGTAGATTGCATCCCATCGGTCAGGTTCAAATAATACCCAAGTCAGAGCGGGGACAGGGAGAGGAGGAAAATGATGAAAGTTTGGGTGGGATTCATGTAGGGCAAGGAGGAGAAATTCCAAGTCATTTTGTAGGCCGGGACCTCGAGGCTGTTATCTAAGGAAGGGCTGGGCGGTGGATTTTGCTGCAGAATGATTTTAGAGTTGTTGGAACACATGACTTAGAAAAATATACAAACACTGTTCTTCCCAGCACTTTCTTTGAGATAAGGAGGCATCAAGCCAGAAGATGGGACCACTGGGTTCTGACCTCTACTCCGGGACTAGCTAACTGGCTAACCTTGGGCTTCTCTGCTTCCCTACTCCAGCTTGCAAAAGCGGGTATTGCGGTAGGATTTATGCACATTGAATAGAAATTCAGGCCATATGGAAGGTTTGGTAGCAGGTTGTATGTTAATACATGACTATTAACCAAATAGTTTGTATGGCAAGCAGTATTCTATTACTCCAAAATAAAGCCAATTGGATTTTAGATGAATCTTTTAAAGCTAATGCTGAGAAAGGAAAAATGATTTTGCATAGCCAAAATATACTCTCTCCTTGTCTAATCTTCCATCTCTTTATCTGCCTTGGACTTTGAGCTTATGTTTATAATAATTGTGGTATTTGTTGAAGGCTTAGTTTTTAAGAGGCATTGTACTAAGTGCTGGGGTAGATATAAGCAAATCAGGGTCCTACAGGCTCAATCTCCATTTTACAGATGAGGTAACTGAGGCACAGAGAAGTGAAGTGACTTGCCCAAGGTCACATAGACAAGTGGTTGAGCCCGGTTTGGAACCCATGGCCTTCTGACTCCCAGGGCTGTGCATGTGCGTGTGTGTATCTTTGTGTGTGTGTGTGCTGGCGAATGCATGCCCTGTCTCTGTGTGATTATGCATCTTCTGAGTGTCTGACTGTGGCTATTTCATTATTGCCTTGCTCCTCGCTCCATCTCATGAAGAACTTTCATTGTAAAAAGGAGAGGAAGGAGGGATAGAAGTGGTTCTGTTGTTTTTTCTGTTACTTGGCACTCTTTTTCCTTTCTGGAACTTAAGGGCAAGGAGATACTTTATTTGTTGGCCTGCTGGTGCCCCACTGGAATAATGAGACCAGAATCTTGGTGGTCTACGGGGTGGGTCTTGCAGAGGGCAAGACTGAAAATGAGGGGAGGACAGAAAGGAAGAGGGTAAAATAGTCTCACAAATGAAGAAAGAAGGACAGAGAGTTGGAGAAAAAAAGGGGGGGACAAGGAAGCGGAAGGAAAAGGAGAAAAGTGGAAGAAGGGAATAGAGCAAGAGGGAAACGGGGGTGACTCACGGGTTCCTGCCTTTTATTGCCACTGCTGCACTTCCATCATTCACCTAAGCAGAGCAGTGGTGAAGTGGGGAGGTAGTGAGGTTGGGGAAGTATGGGATGGAGGTGGTGATGGGGTGGGCAGGGGTGGTGGAAGTGTCAGTCTTTCTTTAGAAAGAGATGCCAGTGGGGTCTCATGCTGGTGAGAAGGTTGTCCTGTTTGAAGAAATGCTACCCCGGGGTCCATAGCCAAGAGAATCCAGAGGTGAGGTCTTTGAGAAAACGAGCTCCCAGGTGGGTGGGCTCATTGGTGAGAGGGTGAAAGGAACCAGTACCACAATTATTTGTTAAGTGCTTACTATGTTCCAAACACTGTACTAAGCACTTGGGGAGATGAAAGCTAATTAGATTGGACACCATCTCTGTCCCCCATGGGACTCACAGTCCTTATTATTATTATTATTGTTATTATTATGTTGACCATCAGGTGGGGACAGCATCCTGTACAAACTCCTCAGCCCCAAGTAGTATATATGGGACAGCACACTCAACAAAGCATCGGGAAGGCTCAGAGAGGGTGTACTGTATCTCCCAAGAAGCAGTGTGGCTTAGTGCATAAGGAACAGGCCTGGGAATCAGAAGGACATGGGTTCTAATTCCAGCTCCACCATTTATCCGCCGTGTGACCTTGGGAAAGTCACTTCATTTCTCTGAGCCTTGGTTACTTCATCTGGAAAATGGAGATTAAGACTGTGAGCCCCTTGTGGGCATGGACCTAATTATCTTGCATCTACCCCAATTCTTAGTAAAGTGCCTGGCACCTAGTAAGCCCCTAACAAATACCATAAAGAGTGTTTAGACAGTGCTCGGCACAGTGTCCTTTAATACTGGTGATGGTCTTCATCATCAGTAGTATTTATTGAGCACTTACTCTGTACAGAGCACTGTACTGAGAGCTTGGGAAGTACAATAAAGTAATTGTGGTACTTGTTAAGCACTTACAATATGCCCGGCACTGTTCTAAACTCAGGGGTAGGTGCAAGTCAATCAGGTTGAAAACTGTTCCTGTCCCGCATGAGCTCACAGTCTAAGCTGGAGGGAAGCCCTGATCCCTACCCTCAAGAAGCTTACAGTCTAGAAGTTTACAATCCCTAACATCAATTACAGCTAGGAGGAAGAAGGAAGAGGGAGAAGGAGGAGGGAGTCTGTCTCTGAGTTGCCGCTTCTGATGATGATGTTCTGTACTCTCCTGTGTGCTTAGAGAGTGCTCTGCACATAGTAAGTGCTCATTAAATAACATTGATGACTGATGACCATTGAAGATCATAAGGAGGATACTTTTGTTGGTGTGGCCGATAAAGGATCACCAACCTGACTGGTGGTAGGTTTTCTCCAGGTTTTGTTGTCAAATCAAACCCCTCATGCTGATGCTATCCAGGAACGAGTTTTCTTCTGCATCCACATATTAAGAATAATAATGGTATTTATTAAAAACTTATTAGGTGCCAAGTACTGTACTAATCACAGAGTTGGATGGAGTAGATGCAGATTGAAAAACAGTGCTTGTCTCTCATGGAATACATAGTCTAATGAGGAGGGGAACAGGTATTGAATCCCCATTTTTCAGATGAGGAAACTGAGGCACAAATTAGTTAAATGACCTACCCAGTCGCACAGCAAGAATGGGCCCGGGAGTCAGAAGGACCTGGATTCTAATCCTGGCTCTGCCACTTGTCTGCTGTCTGACCTTGGACAAGTCACTTCACTTCCTCTCTGCCTCAGTTAACTCACCTGTAAAATGGGGACTGATTGTGAGTCCCATGTGGGACATGAACTGTGACCAACCTAATTAGCTTGTATTTACCCCAACCCTAGTACAGTGCCTGGCACAGAGTAAATACTTAATAAATGCCATTAATAAAAAAAGTGGCAGAGCCAGGATAGGACCCAGGTCTTCTGACTCCCAGGCTTGTGAGCTCTTTCCATTTCGAGGTCCCCTGAGGCCTCCTGAAATGTGAAATATATACTACCAGTAACACCTATTTGAGGTGGGGGCTATTATTATTGCCCCAATGTAAGTGACATCCCCAGAAGACAGGCGGGTCGAGGAAGACTAGATCCCTCCCAGAGTGGCTATTAATTAGCCAGCTTGGGGGGGTGGTGCTCCACATTTCACTGTTTCATCAGAGCAGATGCGGTGGGCTGTGCTCCTCCCCAGAGATTCTCCTGGCCAAACCAATTTAGACTATGGATTCATTCTGCACAGGAAGGAAAGTCAGGACTGCCCTACCCTTTCCCTTTGTTCCTGATTCGTAGAAAACTTTACCTCCTGCATTTGGAGATCAGACTTGGGAGAACTAGCTTTGGGTGCTGTTGCCTCGGAAGGAAGTTGAAATGACCAGTTGAGTGTCTGTGTCCAACCCGATTAGCTGATACCCCCCGCAGCACTTAGTACTGTGCCTGGTACGTAGTAAGTACTTAATAACTATCATAATTATTATTATTCCCACATTGGAGGATCTGTACTCTGGAAAGCTCCTGTCCATCATCACCTTTCTAGGCCATAATTGTGTTCTGGCTGTTCTCTCCAAAGAGAGCGGGATGGTTTCCGAGAAACCGTGTGTCCAGCTGCTTGACCTTCACCCTAGCCTCCTCTTCTTGCAGATTCCACTGCTGGAGATTTAGTTTGCGTCCCACAGCCACCCCTGAATTAGGCCCTTGAAAACTTTGGCTTCTTTTGTCCGTCCCTCTCTCCCTGAAGAGTTTTTTATGGCTTGAGCTTGTCGTGTATCAAAACAGCCTGAAAGCCAGATGTTCACATTTGGGAGTTTCCACCTCTGGACCATTATAGTTGTGCTGCCTGCCTGTAGTGTATTAGATTGTGGTTTAATCAAGAAAAGGAGAAGTACAGAGGAAGGGTTTGAAGGTTTATTTTAGTGATAAGTTAGGTATGGGACTTTGGGTTGTTTTTTTGTATTGCTTGGTCTGGCCTACCCCGACATTGGCAAAGAATCCAGTGAAAAGGAAATAAGATTCAAAAAGGCTTAAGTGTGTTCATTATTGTGACAAGCGTTTGGAAGTTGGAAGTGCTTAATCGGGCAGATGGAGTGCAAATTGGAGCTAGAGATGTCAAGCCTCGGTTGGGAGTTGCATCCCGTAAACCTGGGGAAAGGACGGTCTGTCCCAGTATAAGGACCTTTCCAAGCTGTAAATTACTGAGCTCTGCGTGAACAGCCACGACCAACGAACAAATGTTTCAAGTGGAAACAACTGAATGTGCAACTGCACTAGGCCAGTCCATGTTCATTCGGGGTGGCCAGGTGGAGAGAGCCACCTCTGGGAGTCAGGAGATCTGGATCCTAGTCCCGGCTCTGCCACTGACCTGTTGTATGGCCTTGAGCAAGGCCATTAGCCTCCCTGGGCTTCACTTTCCTCATCAGCGAAATAATAATAGTAATATTTGTTAAGCACAAGCTATAGTAATAACTGTGGTATTTGTTATAATAATAATATTAGTATTTGTTAAGTGCTCACTATGAACGAAGCACTGTTCTAAGCGCTGGGGAGGATACAAGGTAATCAGGCTGTCCCATGTGGGGCTCACAGACTCAATTCCCATTTTACAGATGAGGTAACCGAGGCACAGAGAAGTTAAGTGCCTTGCCCCAAATCACCCAGCTGACAAGTGGCGGAGCCGGGATTAGAACCCATTACCTCTGACTCCCAGCCCGTGTTCTTTCCACTGAGCCACGCTACTTGTTAAATCCTTACTGTATGCCAAGCACTGTGCTAAGGGCATAAGATACCTGCTCTATATTTACCCCAGTGTATAGCGCATAGTAAACCCTTGATAAAAGTAATAGCAACATTTGTGGCATATGTTAAGTGCTTACTGTGCCAAGCACTGTACTAAACGCTGGGGTAGGTACATGATAATCAGATCAGACACAGTCCCTGTTCCACATGGGGCTCATAAGCTCAGAGGGAGGGAGAAGAGGTATTTAATCTCCATTATCCATTTGAGGGAACTGAGGTACAGCGAAGTGAAGTGACTTGTGCCAAGTCACACGGGAGAGGCAGGGCTGGGATTAGAACCCAGGTCATCCGACTCTCAGGCTCATGCTCTTTCCAGTAGGCCACGCTGCTTTACCGTGATGATTATAATTGCCAAACCTTATTCAGCGGCCACGTGCCCGACGTATAGATGGGCACTCTTCTCAGAAGGTGCTCTGAGGGTTTCTGATGGGACAGAGAAATGGAACCGAGCACACACATTCCATCGGTCTGGGGAAAAATGGCCCCTTGTGATGGAACATGCAGTTCCTCCCTCTGGGATATTTTTGAGTACACAGTCCAACAGAAGTTGTGAACTTCTGCAATTTTAGCATCAAAATAGGCTAGGTCTTGCCTTGGTACAAGTTCCAGAAAAACCCCAGGTTGGGTTTGAAAAGGCAAATCAGGCCCTTGATGCTGATTACAAAGACCTGGGCCATTTATGCTTGCTGTGTGTTGGATGCAGGTGATACCTAACCAGTCTTATGGTTGTGAATGAACTCTTGGAAGGATGATGGAAAGAGGACGTAGCCTGGGCCTTGAAGACTCTCTTGACTCCTTGGTTGATTGATCGATTGATTGAGGGAGGGGTGCCTGAAGGGATCATCATCCTCATCCTCAGTGGTATTTATTGAGCGTTTACCATGTGCAGAACGATTTACTAAGTGCTTGGGAGAGTACAACAGAGTTAGTAGACATGTTCCTGCTCACAGTGAACTTACATTCAAGAAGGGGAGACAGATATTAATATAAATAATTTAACAATCAATTGCATTTATTGAGTGTTTACTGTGTGCAGAACACTGTATTAAGTGCTTGGGAGAGTACAATATAAGGGAGTTGGTAGACATGTTCGTGGCTCAGTGGAAAGAGCCTGGGCTTTGGAGTCAGAGGTCATGGGTTCGACTCCCGGCTCTGCCTCTTGTCAGCTGTGTGACTGTGGGCAAGTCACTTAACTTCTCTGTGCCTCAGTTACCTCATCTGTAAATTGGGGATTAACTGTGAACCTCACCTGATTACCCTGTATCTACCCCAGTGCTTAGAACAGTGCTCTGCACATAGTAAGCGCTTAACAAATACCAACATGTTCCCCGCCCGCAGTGAGCTTACAGTTAAGAGCGGGAGACAGACATTAATGTAAATAGATAACATATCAATCAATCCCATCTGTTGAGCACTTACTGGGTGCAGAACACTGTACTAAGTGCTTAGGAGAGGTCAAAATAACAGAGTTGGTAGACACACTCCCTGTCCACAACGAGCTTGCAGTCTAGTAGAGAATAAATTGTGATATATCATTTATAGATGTTTCTGTTCCCTGATAGCTAGTTCCAGGGGATCCCAGCAGGTCTTAGCATTTTGACCTTTGGTCAGGAAGGGCTGGCCGATTCCGGGATCCCCTTCTTCTAGTGGAGCAGTGTGGTATAGTGGACAGAGCACGGGCCTGGGAGTCAGAAGGACCTGGGTTCTATTCCCAGCTCCGCCACTTGTCGGCTGTGTGACCCTGGGCCAGTCACTTCACTTCTCTGTGCCTCAGTTCTCTCATCTATAAAATGGGGACTAAGACTGGAAGCCCCACATAGGATAGGGCCTGCCTCCAAACTGATGAGTCTGTATCTACCCCAGTGCTTAGAACAGTGCTTGACACAGTAATCGCTTAACAAACACCACCGTTATTATTAAAGTCACTCTTAATCTCTGTGGATCAGGCCCAAATTTGTGACGACTGCTTTGTCGGCGTTTCTGCCTCCCGTTAACCTCCAGCTCCCTTCCTGGCTTCTCTGTACCTCAGTTTCCCAAATGTATAATGGAGATTAAATACCTGTTCTCCCTCCCTCTGAGTTTGTGAGCCCCATAAGGGGCAGGGACTTGTCTGATCTGATTATCGTTTATCTTCCCCAGTGCTTAGTACAGTGCTCGGCCTATAGTAATTGCCTCACATACACCAGTAGTATTGTGGTTATTTTTATCAAGTGATTACTATATGCTATGCCCTGGGGTGAATAGATTCCCTGTATCGGTAAAACTCTCCCGCCTTCTCTCCCTCAGGCTCCCTAGGGACGGCGGGCCGGGTGTGCAACCTGACGTCCCGCGGCATGGACAGCTGCGAGGTCATGTGCTGCGGGAGGGGCTACGACACGGCCCGCGTCACCAGGATGACCAAGTGCGAGTGCAAGTTCCACTGGTGCTGCGCCGTCCGCTGCCAGGACTGCCTGGAAGCCCTCGACGTGCACACGTGCAAAGCCCCCAGCAGCGCCAGCGAGGGCGCCCCCACATGACAGCCTCGGGCCCCGCCTGCGGACACACTGGACTCCTCGCTTCCCTCCAGGCCGTCTCTCCCCAGGCGTGCGGTGGACTCGGACCCGGCCCGCCGCTGCCCGCTCCCCTGCTGGACACCGACCTGCCATAGTCGCTCTCATCCGCGTCCCCTCCGACGGACGGTCCAAGGCTGGAACTCCTCTGGGGGCCGAGCTGGGGGATGATGGGATTCGGAGCCGACATCTCTCCCCGTCTGGCTTCCCCAACCCCACGGAGGGAGCCTCGGCACCACGGAGAGGACCATTCGGTGCGAGCGAGCCTCCCCGCCTCCCCCGCCGTTCACCGCTACATGGTTTTGTCCCATCTCACGCATGCCTCCTCGAAGAGGGAGAGAGAAGAGAGCAGTACCTTGCGGAGAACTACCGACTGGCTCTCTGAAAGCCCACCAGTTTTCTGTCTCATCGGGGGATTTTCGCAAAAACCAGAACCAACCACTAATTGGTAATTGCCCAGATAGGATGGGTTGGGATAAACCCGGGGTTGGAAAAATGAGCCTTTCCGGTGGAAATCGCATGCGATGTTAACATCTGATGCAATGAGGTGGGGTAAATGTATGCCCTGGTTCGGTTGCCTGGTGAATCCTAACTAGTGGCTGTTGTCCGTGGATTTGGAGGAATATCGAAATGCCTTGGACACAAGGAATTGTTCTTTCAGGTTTAAAGCACCTAAACGTGGAGACCTCCGAGGGGATTTTCAAAGCAGTGTCTACCGTACTCCGGTTAAGGTAACCGTGGAGCAAGAGAATTTGGAAGACGGGGTGGCGGTTCTGGGCAGAAGAGCAGAAGAACGGGGATCGGTGTCTACTTCAGAATAGCAACCCTGATCCTGGCACTTTTTCATCGGAGGAGTCGAGAATGGTATCGCCTGGGGCGATGAGGCCTGCTCGCTTAAATGCTGGCAACAGGCTTTCCACAGCTGACTCAGACATGGCAGCAATCTTTAGTAGAAGCAGATTTAAAATGGAAGTAGGCCACCAGCAGAGCTACAGAGCACCTCGTAATATCGACCGTGCCTCGAGTGCAGCGTCAAGACCAGTCACATTTTAATCATATTCATCTGGTGATCACGGAACGAGGCGGTAACCCAGCCGAAAGCGAATGACACGTATCCTTCCTTACAGACCAAATAACCGGAGTGGATTATATTGCAAGAGTCTTGGGTTCTCCCACTATATTTAAGCGGCCAGGCTACAGTTAGGGGAGGATCAGTATGTGAATTGCAGCCTCCTTGTTCTCTGAGCCAAGTGTGACATGCAGGGTACTTCGGCAGACCACTGCCACTGTCGCGTTAAAGGGAGGAGGATAAAATGGGTGAGGATACTTTCTGGAGCCCATTGCAAATAGTTTCTCCTCTGCACTCTCCTCTCCAGTCCAATCACCGATGCTGCCTTACTCTGTTTACTTCTCCCTCTGACTCTGGCTCATTTCCACAGTTTAGAGACAGCTGCTGGCTGACAAGAGTCAGTATAACGGCACGGCACGGTCGGGGACGGGGTGGCGGGCTCTGTCACGTCACCGCCTCTGCGTGCTTGCGAACGATTCTCGGCTCTCCTGGAAAATGACAGGTTTGGTCAGGCAGAAAAACTCACCACGGTCATTTGGAAAAGGGGCAAAGGTGGCCACTCTGGGTGTCTCACCCACCTAAAATGTGGTGAAGAGGGGTGAAGAGCAGATAGCGACTGCCTCGTGGAGCCAGTGACTCGTTGGACTGACGGCACTTTGCTCTTTATCCTCAAGGGCAGGACTTTCCCAGGAGTCAGAAGGTTCTAACTCTCCTTTCCTCCTGGTCAAATGAGGAAGCTGTTCATAAAAATAGCATCGCCAATGCTGTGTTGGGCCAATGGTCCACCCACACCAGGTCGTTA
This sequence comes from Ornithorhynchus anatinus, assembly GCF_004115215.2. Classification (NCBI taxonomy): domain Eukaryota; kingdom Metazoa; phylum Chordata; class Mammalia; order Monotremata; family Ornithorhynchidae; genus Ornithorhynchus; species Ornithorhynchus anatinus. Next base: position 39,737,992 of record NC_041737.1, on the reverse strand, counting down.
AGGAAACAGGATGCTTGGAGAAAACGTGGCAATTCCACCCCGTACATCTATCTTCACAGTTAAGGGTGGTCCGTCAACATCCCTAGCGTGCCCTCTGGTAATCAATAGAGATCACTCATCTGTGAATTTTTCCAGTCCACTCTGGAACCTGCTGATCTTTTCTAGCTGTGCAGCCACTCATGGGGGTGAATTCTATATGTTTATCATCCTCTATGTGAAGAATTGTTTCATTTTGTTTGTTTTGCACTTACCACCTTCAGGTTTCAGTGGGTTCTGGTGCATGGGATTAGACCAACAGCAATTCCGAGTTTGCCCAGTCTGCACCATTCGTGATTTCTCAACCTTGGGTCGGTACCCCTCTCAGCCTGTTCAGACTGATGACCCCTGGTCTTTCTGGTTCCTCCTCAAAAGGAAGTTCCCCCATTATCCAATTGTCTTTTTTGTCTTCCGCACCTTCTTCAGCTCATTTTTTTCCAATGCTATTTGTTCATTCTTATTATGTGTCAGGCACTGTACTAACTGCCGGGGTAAATACAAGTTAATCAGTTTAGACACAGTCCCTGTGTCTAATGAGGCTCACGGTCTTAATCCCCATTTTACAGAAGATGTAACAGGCACAGAGAAGTAAAGTAACTTGCCTAAGGTCACACAGCAGACTTGATGGAGCAAGATTTAGAACCTAGGCCCTCTGACTCCCAACTTCGTGCTCTTTCCTCTAGGCCATGCTGCTTCATGTCCTCTCCATCCTTCTGTTGCCCCACAGGATTGCTCCATCTATGTCATCTACTAAGAAGATTGAAGATTTCTCTGCTTCTTCCAGTGTCCTTCTCCTGGAGGAGGCTAGAAATGCATAAGTGTAAAACCACAAGTGTAAACTCCTTGTTGGCAGAGATCAGGTCTACCAGCTCCATTATACTGTACCCTCCCAAGTGCTTAGTACAGTGTGCTGTACACAGTAAAAGCTCAATAAAACCATCGATTGATTATAAGGGTGACTTTATTTTCCCCTGAAACCCAACAATTATGGGAAGAGTGCAGCTGAGAAAGATCAAAGAATGAACTAAAATTGACAGACTTTTTGTTGTCTCATCAACCAATCAATCAGTGGTATTTATTGAGCAGTTACTACATGCAGAGCACTGAACTAAGTTCGGGACAGAACAATACAGTAGAGTTGGTAGACGTGATCCCTGATCTCAAAGAGCTTACAGCCTAGTGGAGGAGGCGGATATTAAAATAAATGACGTGATCCCTGATCTCAGAGAGCTTACAGCCTAGTGGAGGAAGCGGATATTAAAATAAATGAGAGGTGGCATAGCTTCCCTGGCACCCCATGAAGGCATGAAGAAAAGAGCATGACCCTGACCCCCTTCCATTCCAGGTTGGCTTTGGAAACTCTCAGGACTATAACATGCTACAGCAAGGAAGCCTAGGTCTGAGAAAAGCCAGAGGTCTGTACAACGGACAGGAACTCTCCCATCATATAGTCTCTAAACTGTAAGTTCTTTGTGGGCAGGGAATATATCTGTGATAATGTTATATTGGACTCTCCCAAGTGCTTAGTGCAGTGCTCAATAAATACGATTGACTGACAGGTTGTGTGACATGCTCTGTCCCTGAAACCCAAGCTGCTGCAAAATACCAGAGAGAATGACAACTATTAGATGGTCCTTTCGCCAGAGAGACACAACCGCTTTCTCTCTACAGAAAATGAGAGAATGAGCCAAATAGGCAGGGATTGTCAGGAACTCTCATTCATTCATCCATTCAAAGATATTTTTTGAGCACTTACTGTGTGCAGAGCACTCTACTAAGCTCCTGGGAGAGTACACTTTGACAATAAACACTCATTCCCTGCCCACAATGAGCTAAAGGTTTAGTGTCCCTGCTGAGCTTTCAAGCCCCATTCTGAAATGGTAATGCTAAAGTAGGTGAGAGCACCTCAGCACAGCCTTGAGCATCACTGCCTCTGGATGAACATCAAACCCTGCCCTAGTACAGTAAACATGCGATGAGCCGTCTCTCTGCTGTGAGCAGGGAACTCACTGTCTTCCTGTCAAAGCCTCTGGGCCTGGGTGGTACCATCCACAGCGTGGCTCAGTGGAAAGATCATGGGCTTTGGAGTCAGAGGTCATGAGTTCAAATCCCAGCTCTGCCACTTGCCAGCTGGGTGACTGTGGGCAAGTCACTTAACTTCTCTGTGCCTCAGTTACCTCATCTGTAAAATGGGGATGAAGACTGTGAGCCCCACGTGGGACAAACTGATTCCCCTGTTTCTACCCCAGCGCTTAGAACAGTGCTCTGCACATAGTAAGCGCTTAACAAATACCAACATTATTATTGGTGCATTGTGTACTGCACAGCTGCCTGTCATCAAGGAGTAAAGTGTAGCCATCAGTTCAAATGGATCAACCCACAGTAAAGATATTTTGGGAGGGGGGGTGGATGGATCTGAGAGTAGGTGACTATATCTCAAAGGACAGGCATCTAGCCTTTATGGGTCAGATCTGCCAGCTGAGTCAACTGCTTCATTCATTCAGTCGTATTTTTTGAGCACTTACCGTGTGCAGAGAACTGCACTGAGCACTTGGAAAGTACAACTCGGCAACAGATAGAGGCAATCCCCACTCAACAACAGGCTCCCATCTAGAAGGGAGAGACAGACAACAAAACAAAACAAGTAGACAGGCATCACTACCATCAAAATAAATAGAACCATAGATGAATGCACATCATTAATAAAATAGAGCAATAAATATGTACAAATAAATACAAGTGCTGTGGGGAAGGGGGTAGAGCAGAGGGAGGGAGTAGGGGCAATGGGAGGGGAGGAGGAGCAGAGGGAAAGGGAGGGCTCAGTCTGGGAAGGCCTCCTGGAGGAGGTGAGCTTCAGACATCAGTTAATGGTCCCAAGAAGTCCAAAAGTAAGAAACGATAATAAAAACATAACCATTTTTTCCCCAGTTCCTACCTTGTTAGTGAGAAACTCCGTTCACCATTAGTCCTCTATTGAGCATTCGCTTGGCATCAGCAACGGACTGAATGTGGAGCCAGTGCACCCGAGAAGGTCCAGCAGAAATCCGAGACCACCCATTCTCTTTTCCCCCCCATTTTAAACTCTTCTTTCCCTCCAGAATTGTCAGCTTCCATGATTTCCACCTCCCCCCAACCTTCCCCTCTCCTAAGCTCCTGCTCCTATCTTGAGAATATAATCAATCAATAGTATTTATTGAGCACTTGCTGAGGACTGAGAACTGTACTAAACTCTTGGGAGAGCATAATACCACAGAGATGGTAGATACTCTCCCAGCCTCTACTGTTTAGAAAATGGTTTTTACCTATAGGACTATATTTTCTGGGAAATCAAGACACAGTAAATTTAGGAGACATCAGACCCTAAATTCCTCCTCTAGACTATAAACTCCTCGTGGGCAGGGAACGTGTCTACCGACTGTTGTCTACTGTACTCTCCAAAGAACTTTTAATACAGTGCTCCGCACACGCTAAGCATTCTATAAATACCACTGATTGAATAGAGAAAGAATTTTTCAACTCTGGGTTTTCAAACTTGGAATAGGTCCCTAAGATCAAATCTGATCTGTTTCCACCTTCCAGATGAAGCTGCACCTAACCCAATCTTAGGACAAGGGAAAGGGATTTCAAAACTTTTGGTAAATCACTGTAGTGTTTACATGTGTGTGTGTGTGTGTGTGTGTGTGTCTATGAGGTTGGGTAGGTGTTTGTGGGTTAATCACACTCAGGATTAATATCCCAGAAAGATGTTCAATTTCTAACCAAAGATTTCATTTTTCAAAAAATCTGTAAGTGCTACAATACACTTTTACAGTGTTTACAAATACTCCTCTGAAACACCTGGCTTTTGTCACCGGCTTCTGATTTCAAAAGGCTTTTCTTGATTCTTGATGGTTTGCTTTTTGTCTGCTTGTAGTTTTCTAAATTCACGTATCATAAATAATGAAACCCTGTGCCTCTCTGACTGTACGCTCTTTGGTGCGGTGTATTGTCCGGTCTTAGGCCTCGGAAGCTCTGTAGAGGTCGGTCTATAAGAGTCAGAAGCCAACAGGTCTCGGATCTCCCTCCCCTCCAGGCCAAGGCTGAGGAATCCAGATCCTTCTCCCGCAGGCGCCCGGAAGAACCAAAGGCAGTCCTGGAACCAGAAGCCCTGAGCCCCGGTGGGAAGTAAAACACGAGCGGCTGAGAGTCAGAGGCGGACGCTAACTACTCTAGAATAAAAATATGCCTCAAACCGTGGGCTCGGTAGGGACTAGTGGACCGTTGCTGAGTCAGACGGTTACGCCATTCGGCCTGGTACTCTGTCTCCAGCAATGGCAGCAGGATGCTGGGAGGTATTGCTTCCCACTGTCTTACACGTGGGAGTTGAAGAGCAGCACTTAGAGGTCAAGCCAGGAGGCCTTTGTGACAATAACCATTTTTTTACTGGCCCAGCAACGGTCTCTGGCTTCAGCTTGGCAAATTCCACACCTGCTTTGGATAAAGGAAACATCGGTCTGACCGGTAAATTTAGAATCAGCAGAGAATCTCAAGTTCATCTCGGTGAACGTAAATGATTCGATGGATTGAAGTCTCCACCGAGATTCCCAACAACTCCGGCTCCAGGCAAAGGCTGAAGAGAGGCCAGGCCAGCCCGAGGTGTAGACGGGTGAAAAATGGGTTCCAATTTTCCAGTTCCAGAATCCTGAGAGTCTATCTCCGTAAGCAGTTAACTGGGTCCTGCTGTCCCCCCGCCCCCACCCCGACAATTTTCTTTTTCATGCCCTTGCAGGTTTTTCTCTCTTCTGCAGGGAGGGAAATCTCATTTTTCCAAGTAAACCCAGTCCGAATAATGAACTGAGTGACAAGGATGCCCCATGAATTCATCTCAGCCAGACTGTTCAGACTGATGAGTGCAGCAGGGGGTGGGGAACTTTGGAAACCCATCTGTAAATGTTTTAGGAGCATCAGATTTCAGGTGGGGGTTGGATTCCAGCAGAATCAATAGCAGGAAATACAGAAAAGCAAATCAGAATGAGTGTCTCCAAAATTCAACACTCCCCCATGAACTCTACCATCTGCCTCATTATTCTTAGCTAGTTCATGGAAGGCTGGGCTTTTTGGGTCTTCTTTTTGGGTCGATGCTTAATAAAGGCCTAAACACTTTAGCGGACTGCTGAGATCTCAAGGTTATCTGTTGTTTCCAGGTTTGAAAGGGAAAGAGGACTGGAGATGCGATTTTCCTGAGTGTTTTAGAAGCTGTAAACAACGCCTCTCAGGTAGATGCCATGGAGATGCTCAATATTTAGTTGCCCAAGGGACTGAATATTTAGCGATGGAGGCTGTGTCACGTCCCCAGCCCTTTGATGCGTTAAGATTCTGGTTTCCAGATGAAAATGGTGTAATTAACCGAAGATGAAACGAGAAGAAACTTGCCCCAGATGGCAAATTAAAAAGCCAAATGAATGCTGAATTAAATGAAGATCTGGGCTCAGCGGTAGAACTGAGATTTAAGCCCAGTTCCCGGCTTTGTCAGCCCTCTGTCATGTGGCTTTTCTTGCTTAGGGTTTTTCTACTCCAGTAATGTTCAAAACTTTCATGGCTTTTCAAAATCCCAGAGGTAAAAGAGAAGCCACCACCCTCTGTTGGATAACCAGTGACCACAGAGGGTAGGTAAGAGGGATATGGAAACATCCCAAAGGAAGGATTAAGCTATTTATCATCGAAAGGATTGATGTTCAAAAGTTCTGACCGTCCCTTGGCACTTGGAATGTGTCTTTGTGGCCAGTGTGGTTTTTGAAGAAAGTTTCTCACTGAGAAGAAATTCTAGTGTTGGCTCAAATCTACCAAAGATGAGCACTACTTTAGGGGCAAACCCAGCTCCAGTCAAGACATCAGTCAATCAACTTATTTGTTGAGTGCTTACTGTGTGGAAAGCATTATGCTCAACACTTGGGAGAATACACTGGGTCTCAGGCCGGAAGCTGTGCCACCATCAAGATGGATGAGCTTGGATCTCGTCCCAGTTGTGAATCTGAACCCGGAAACTGGCAGCAAGTATCCGCTCGATCCCCAGAAGGCATTTCTGACTCTCCCGTCCCTCTCCTTGCTCCCTCCTCCATCTGCCACCCCCTCCTGCCTCTGCAGGACCCTGAGTCCGGGCAATTTTGCAGGGGGATAGTCAGGATCACCAACTGATCGACGACCGGCGGACACGCAGGCTGACCAGGAGGCACGAGTCAGGATCCAATCCCACGGCCAGATCTGCCCCATGGCACAATCCTAATCTGTGCTCTTCCTTCCCTGCCGTGACAAAACGTACTGGCAGTGAACCAACCTAGAGAGGCAGTAGTCACCACGGTCTGACGGACAGAGCACGTGTCTGGGAGTTAGGAGACCTCAGTTCTAGGCCCAGTTCTGTGTGGGCCTGCAAGTGCCTCACTCTTCTCGTCTGTAGAATGGATCTGTACTCTCCCAACACTTAGCACAGTGCTCTGCACACAGTAATCGCTCAATAAATACAATTGAATAAATGAATATGATATCTGCCTCTCTTGCTTCACAGGATAGAGCAATGTGACAGTTGGAAAATGTGAAAATGCTCCACAAATTCTAGGTATTGCATGAGAAAGCACTAGGGCAGGACACAGGTGGATTTGGTGGAAGTTTTCCAGTCCTCCTTGTTTTGGGTTTTTTTTTGGTATTTGTTAAGCGCTCACTGTGTATCAAACACTGTTCTAAGGACTGGGGTAGGTACAGGTAAATTAGGTTGGACACAGTCCCTGTCTCACACGGGTGACAGTTTAAGTAGGAGGGAGGATGGGAAATTAATTCCCATTTTACCTTTGAGGAAGCTGAGGTACAGAGAAGTTAAGAGATTTGCCCAAGATCACCCAGCAAGCAAATGGCAAAGGCAGGATTAGACTCAGGTCCTCTGACAAGCATTCCATATTCAGCCGATCTGATCCATTCTGAAGTTCTCAGAGCTTTTGGTGACAATGCTTGGCCCTGAAGGTCCTCCTGAGGGCTTTTTTTCTCCATCTTTCACTGTGTGGCAAGGATCCTGGTGACCGTGGCCAGGTTAAAGAATCGATTGGATAGAGGCCGACTGGCAGAGATTCTTCCCCAGAAGCAAAGAGCGGAGAAGGCGCCGGGAACTTCCGAAGGGCAATGCCTGACAGCTGACACCACACACAGTTTCCCATCTGATGTCACCACTGTCACTGTTCTTGACATGAGTAGAAAGAGGGAAGTGCTAGTCTGTTGAGAGAGCAGTGGGGAAAGACTTGCTTTTTTATGGTATTTAATAAGTGCTTACTTTGTGCTGGGGTAGATAAAAGCTAATTAGGTTGGACACAGTCCCCGTCCTCCGTGGGGCTCACAGTCGTAATCCCCATTTTACAAATGAGGCAGCTGAGGCACAGAGGATTTAAGCGATGTGCCCAAGGTTACATAGCAGACAAGTAGCGGGCTCGGGATTAGAAGCCAGGTGTTTCTCACTCCTAGGTCCATGCTCTATCCACTAGGCAACACTGGTTCTCTTTATGCCAGTCAGTGGACCACTCAAACCTAGCCCAGGAGGAGGCGAAACAGATCTGGGCTAGCATGTATTCAGGATGAAAATCAGCAGTCCCCAGATAGTGCTTCTCATCTGTGAGAAAACCTAGGAAACGCGAGCTTGTGGAGGTCATGGAGGTCATTTTTTAAAAATGAAAAGTCATCCTAATTCAGCCTGGAAACTGCTTTCCTGATTTTGGATTATGAAGAAGTTTGGGATGGCAATCAGTTGCAACCTACCTCTGGGACAGGGAAAGCAATTTGAAGGTCCTAGATGTCAGCTGTATCAAGGCCATTAGGTCATTGCAGGTTCCCGCTAGACTAGACTGTAAGTCCCTTGGAAGCAGGGATTGAGTCCTCTAACTCTTTTGAACTCTTCCAAGGGTTTGTTACAGTGCTCCGCACACAATAAACTCTCGGTAAATGCCATTGCTTGTTGATGATGATGTTTGGACACCTCCAATCCCTCAGAAACAGCAATAAGGATTTTTCTTTCATTTTTTAATTTTAAAAAGTCCTGTGAGCCCGACGTGGGATATGGACTGTATCCAACCTGATATGCTTTTAACGACCCCAGTGCTTAATACACTGCTTGGCACGTAGTAAGCGCTTAACAAATATTATAAATACCAGAAAGAGCACAGGCCTGGGAGTCACAGGACCTGGGTTCTAATCCCTGCTCCGCCACCTATCTGCTGTGTGACCTTGGGCAAGTAACTTCACTTCTCTGGGCCTCGGTTACCTCATCTGTAAAATGGGGATTGAGACCGTGAGCCCCAGGTGGGACTGGGACTGTGTCCATCCCGATTTGCTTGTATCTACCCCAGTGCCTAGTACAGTGCCTGGCACATAGTAAGTGCTTAACAAATACCATCGTTGTTATCATTATCCTTAGTAAATACCATCCTTGGACTGTGAACCCTAGTGGGACAGGGACTGTGTCCAACCTGATAAACTCTATGTACCCCAGGACTTAGAACAGAGTTTGACACATAGTAAGCACTTAATACCATAAAACAAAACGTAAAAAAAAATGACCACACATTAAAAACAGAGCTTCAAGGGAAATTTCCTGGATTATCCCACTGTTTTGACTAAGCCACCACAAAGGGATGAAATCCCACATCCTCAGAATAATCAAGGGCAGATACATGGTTAAGTTGGAAGATGTACCTCTTTATGCAACCGAAGTCACGGGAAATAGTTCCACAATCATTACTCGGTTCACCAACTGTCCTGGGACATGCAGGCCGTGTTGTTAATAAAATCCACAGTCCATGTCCCCAAGCCACCTCAGTCATGACCTCTATGATCCACAGTCTATGTGTACAGCAAAAGTTATCCAACTACCTCTATCATTATCCTTTAGTTATCTGAAATTTTTCACGGTTCAGTTGGGTCCCTTCCAGGGTAGGATTATAAAATAGTATCCATAGAAAAGAATGCTACTTTTGTTGCTCTATTCCAGGCACACTGCTCTACAGAAAATTCGATAAAGCTGGCACCTTTCCCTGAGCTTGTACGCTAAATGAATCCAGGTCAAATGAACCTTGTTTGGCTCATCTGAAGAGGGTACATGATCTACACCCTACACCTATGTGGCGGAAAAAATTCTCAGTTGGTGGTGGGAGTCATCAGGGAAACCTCAGGCCAGAGAAGCAGCATAGCTCAGTGGAAAGAGCACGGACTGGGGAGTCAAAGGACATGGGTTCATATACCGACTCCATCGCTTGTCAGCTGTGTGACTTTGGACAAGTCACTTAACTTCTCTGTGTCTCAGTTTCCTCAACTGTAAAATGGAGATTAAGACTGTGAGCCCCACATGGGACAAGCTGATCACACTGTATCCTCCCCAGCGCTTAGAACAGTGCTCTGCACATAGTAAGCGCTTAACAAATGCCATCATCATCATCATCATCAATTTCTGCTCTTTTGCCCTCTTGGGCTGCTCCCAAAGGGAGAGGATTTAAAGACAATATAGTTTTCTTCAGTATTCCCTTCTTCGGCTTCTCTCTGCTTCTTATAGAAGAGAATGCCATCGCAGAATTATCTTGCTATTCCACGGTCTCCTGACACGGAAGTACAAAGACAAATCTAGAATCCCAACATACTTGCGAGACTATCATTTATTCCATGATATCTATTGAGTCCCTATTGTGGGCAGAGCACTGCAACAAGCACTTATATCATCAGAGTGGTGTGAGAACATGGTATCAAGCTTCAGATTAAACTAGAGGCCTACCCAGCTGTAACGCTGTTCACTGGTTCTTGTGGTTCTGAAACCAGAATCCCCTCTCTCACCAACCCCCAAATACTTCAACTGGATTTCTACACAGTTCTTTCATCAACCCCCTGTGTGTCATACTCAACATCAAAGAGCAGGAAAGACTCACTGAAAAACAAGTGAGGTTGCTAGCACTGAAACTATGCTTACTTTGACGTTTTCCCTGGGAAGAACATTTGTGAAGTCGAGTTGATGACCCCATCATTCCCAGGAAGCTGCTGTTGGGTAAGCAAAGAAAGGGCTGGAGGAGGACATAGGGTGACATTTAGTGTGCAGTAAGGCACCGCCTCAGACAATGAAACATGGCAGTGGAATGCTGGGAGACAACTCCAGCATGTGAACCAGTCCAGTGGGCCGATGTCCAAGAAGGCGTAGCTCTTTAGGAGTAGAAACTTTGAGAGCGTTGTGAGTTGAAGTCAGTCGGTCTGTACTTAATGAGCTCTTACTGTGTGCAGAGCACTGTACTAAGTGCTTGGGAGAGTACAATATAACAATATACTAGACACATTCCCCGCCCACAGTGAGCTTATAGTCTAGAGGGGAGCTTAGAGTCTACAAGGCAAAACAGCACCAACCACTCCAGACAGCCAATGTGTCACCACCTCAGGGGTCAGTGTTGGGGTGTGAGGAGGGTGTGGTAGAGGTTGTTAGCCCCACAATAGTCTTTTCAGCCACCCAGGCTCCCCTGGGTCTATTTCAGAAGTGGCACCTTCAAATCCAAAGGACAACAATAGACACTGACTCCCCCAAATGGGAGGTAAGCATGAGGACTGGAAAAAAGTTGGAGGGTCGAGGAAGAGCACGAAATGACAGGTATGAACAAGAGAGGAAATTTTATCATGAAGTGGGGGCTTCCTGGGGAGAAAAAAGGGTGGTCAGGGTCAAAGCCAGACATTATATTGAACCTAACATGTCCTCTCCAAACTCCTTGAGTGAGCTTCCTACTACACTCACCGTCTCCACTTCCTGTCCTCTAATTCTCTTCTTAATCCCTTCTCATGGAAACTGCCCTCTCAAAGGTCACTAATGACCTTCTTCTTGCCATATCTGACAGCCTCTACTCCATCCTAATCTTAGATTTCTCGACTGCCTTTGATCCAGTGGATCAGACCCTGCTCCTTGACACTTTATCCAACCTTGGCTTCGCTGACACTATCCTCTGCTTCTCCTATCTCTATGATTGCTCCTTCAAGGTGTCTTTTACAGCCCTGTCTTTTGACCATCCTCTGATAGTAGGGGGTCACTTTAGGCTAATCTCTGGGTCCCCTTCTATTCTCCAATTAAACCCACCCCCTTGGAGAACTCATTCACTCTCATAGCTTCAACTATCATTTTTACATGGATAATTCACGCATTTAACTCTCCAACCCTGACCTCCCTCATTTTCTGCAATCTCTCATTTCCTTCCACCTTCAGGGGATCTCTTCCTGCTTATTCCACTGACACCTCAAATGCTGTGAGAAGTAGCATGGACTAGTGGAAAGAGCATGGGCCTGGGTGTCAAAGGACCTGGGTTCTAATCCTGGCCACGACACTTGTCTGTTGTGCTATCTTAGGCAAGTCACTTAAATTCTCTGTCCCTCAGATACTTCATCTGTAAAATGGGGATTAAGAGTGTGAGCCACACATGGGTCATGGACCGTGGCCAACCTGATTAGCTTGTGTCTACCCCAGTGCTTAGTAGAGGTGCCGGCACATAGATAGGGTTGAACAGATACCATTAAAAAACAAACATACAAACCCCGCCCCCCACAAAAACTGGACATGTCCAAAACACAACTCCTCATCTTCCCAGCCGAACTCTCTCCTGCCCTGTCTTTTCCATTATGTAGACAAGTCTGTATCGAACAGAAACTCCTTACCACTGACTTTAAAGCAGTTAATCACCTTGCCCCCTCATACCATATCTCACTGATCTCCTACTACAATCCAGCTCACACGCTTTGCTCTTCAAATGCCAACCTACTCATTGTACCTCGATCTCACCTATCTCACCTCTGACCCCTTTCCTGTATCCTTCACCTAGCCAGGAACTCCCTCCCCTCCATATACACCAGACCACCACTCTTCCATCCTTCAAAGCCTTATTAAAATCGCAACACCTTCAAGAGGCCTTCCCCAACTAAGCCTTCTTTTCCCCCCACTCCCTCTCCTTTTTGGGTAACAAGGCAGATCCCCCACTTTGACCGTAATTTCCATTGGCAATGGCTGCACCACTAATGTACTTCAGGCCCCTTAAGCTTGTACTAAGCTGTCAGTCGGTCAGTCCATTGTATTTATTGAGCACTTACTGTGTGCAGAGCACTGTACTATGCACTCAGGAGAGTATAACAATATAATATGTTATAATGTAACAATATATTATAATATAATAGTATTAAAATAATATAATATAATATTAGAGAAGCAGCATGGCTCAATGGAAAGGGCCCCGGCTTGGGAGTCGGAGGTCATGGGTTCGAATCCCAGCTCTGCCACTTGTCAGCTGTGTGACTGTGGGCAAGTCACTTCACTTCTCTGGGCCTCAGTTACCTCATCTGTAAAATGGGGATTAAGACTGTAAGCCTCACGTGGGACAACCTGATTACCCTGTATCTACCCCAGTGCTTAGAACAGTGCTCTGCACATAGTAAGCGCTTAACAAATACCAACATTATTATTATTAAAGACACATTCCCTGCCCACAGTGAGCTTACTGCTTACATAGGCTCAAGCGTCTTAGGGAAATCAATAGAGGCCTGGCTTAACTAAGATCAACTTTTTGATGATTTGTTTTCTTTGGATAATTGACTGCTCCTTTATGAGTAAGGCCAATAGGGTTTGCTATCAGTCAGTCGATGCCATATTATTTTATTTGGTATTAGTTCCAAATATTAGTTTGTACCAAGCACTGTACTATGCCCTGGGGTAGATACAAATTAATCAGGTTAAACACAGGCCCTGCCCCGCATGGGGTTCACAGTCTATGCAAGAGAGAGAACAGGTATCATCTCCATTTTATAGATAAGAAAACTGAGGCACAGAGCAGTTAAGTGACTAGTTCAAGGTCACACAGCAGGCCAGCAGCAGAGCTGGGATTAGATTCCCTGACTCCTCGTCTGGTGCTCTTTCCACTAGGCCCTTTTTCGGTGCACTCAGTACTAAGGTCTTGGAAGTTCTTGGGAGACTAAAACAGATTCTTGCCCTTAGGGAAGCTACAATCTGAAGTTTTCTAGGTCCTCCTGAGGGCTGTTTAGCTTTCTATTCTGGGACCCTTCTCCCAGAGCTATATAGGTAAGGAGCTGGGTCTTCCAGGTCTCTTTACCCAGCAGGCGGTGAACATCACGGAAAGTGGGCAGGCTAGAAATATCAGCTGATTAAAAGAACGTTGGGAATCAATTCACAGATGAGATTGAGGGTCACGAGAGGACAAGTTAGGCAAATGCTCATTTAGTCAATTGGGCGGCCTCCTCGTTGATGGTTGGGAGGGCCTTTGGCTCTTGAAAATCTTCAAATGGAATACTTGCTAAAGTTTGTTTGTAACTAACAAAGGGACGATAATATTTATCTCCACGGCAGAGCGTTGGGAAGGATGGGAGTTCGAGCTTGATACGTTCCGACTTGTTTTTGAATCCCTCTAATTGATAGGCGGTGGAATGCCTCTACGTCCCAGAGAGCATATTATTAAAAAAAAAACCCAAACCCAAAACACCCGGTTGTCACTCCTCAGAACTACACAGCACCTCCGCAACACGCTTCATAACGGGTTATGCTGCAGGCTCGGATTTGAGCTACCTTGGAGAATTCCAAATTCCATAAGGCCGAGAAACATGGGGGAAAATTGGCCTAGGGCAAGTCTGCTTTATCCGCTGTGGAGAGAGGTTTTCCATGGAGCCAGCTGGACTGTGGTATTTGTTAAAACATTCTGTTGTTTTATGTGTCTG